>NC_140963.1:107406629-107519129 GCF_056783735.1 Eptatretus burgeri
CCCCCCCCACCCCCGTGTCTCTCTCCCCCCCCACCCCCGTGTCTCTCTCCCCCCCCACCCCCGTCGTATCCAACTAATCCTGAATTTTGCATTTGAAACGGTGGAAAAGTTTCTGGCAACCCTCAACTCTGACTCTGCAACTGGACCGGACGGGATCAGTTCAAGTGTCCTAAAAACCTGCTCTACTGCTCTTGTGCTTATAGGCCATGAGCCAGATATGGTCCACGTGCACCACCCCTACAACCCTTCGACCCCATATTTTTCTGAATCCTTAGGGTCCCCTGAGCATGAATTCAACTGGTAACAGTGAATAAACTGGGACTCACTCTCCATTTTCCAACCATATCTGACGGTACCCTCATAATGTCAACTTTTCCTCAGTTTCGCACATGAAAAATCCCCTGACTGATAAGATCTCTGCAGTTGCCCAATAAGCATTAATATTAACAAATTATATATCAAATGAAAGATTATCACATACAGATTTTAAAAATAGACATCTGCCAAATTTAATATCGTTGTGATGAAGAGGAGTACCTTGCTTTTTCTTTTGACAACTCGGATTCAACTCAGATATCTGAAATAATAACGTATATTCATGCTCGTTTTACCTGACACAAACAAATAAATATTTCTGATATCACAAATTTACTACCTTTCTGTTGGTACCAAATATGTCCCACACCAACTAAAGATGTACCAGGTATTACGTCTTAAACATAAGTACGTCACTGTTGCAACACCAAACATGTCGTCACCAGTAAGACTGAGAAAATATTCCTTACCTCACATAAAGAATATAAGTTTATTGAAGAAAAACAATTGAAACTTATTACGTCTTGTCCACAAAATGTCATTGTGCATGGATTACGCATAATATTCATTATCGCTGTCATCATCACTCTCCAATGCCTGCTCTGTATCATCAAATGCATCCATATCTGAATTCTCATCAGTCAGTGTCGTCAGGTGTGACTTCAGCCAGTTGCCGTGGCAGGACATCTCCTTCATACCATAGAGGATCAAGGTTACCATCCTTTTCCTCCCAACCATGTCCCTGACTGGCCTTCGGAATCTGTGGTTGTGGAATATGTGCGGTCCTCCAAATTTGTACTTGGTGGTTTACTCTCTGAATGTGCTGGGTAAGAGCTCGCGTACAAAGTGGTAAGTTAGCCATATCCACATTCCCTGAAGGCACAAGACGACTTTGCCTGTCACAGAGCTCGTTTATACGAATGAGTCGCAGATCATCAACTTTTGACGCTCTCCCGTACATGGCACACGTGAAGCTGTCCAACTCATCAAGAGCTCATCAGGAATCTTGTTCAGTTTTGTACTCGGTTATGGGATGGTTAATGACTGGATAATAATAATCTATAGTTGTCAGCTTTGTAGGAGTCTTGCCTGTCTCTGAGGTGAAGCATGACCAGCCAGGAACCTGTGGTTTGTTCTTTGTCAACATCCTCAAGATCATCCAAATCATTTTCACTTTAGTTGAGTGCTCCATTGCTTCTCCAGAACCTGGATAAAGTAGCTGATTAACTTTCAGCTTGGGACTCTGTCTTTTGGTGATTTAGCAGTCAGGAAGTATAACTGTGTCTGTCAGATGTAGAGACCACCTTTTACCCTTCTCTGGGAATTTTTCAACATCACCATCAACTTCTTGAAGCGTGATTCCGTGGACAGTATGGACTTATAAAGGCGGTACAGTATGCCCATGTACTCAACCCCTGATTCTTTACCTGTGAGGTCATTTATTAGTGAATCAAAGTTGTCAAATTCCGAGTGGAATCCAGCGGGCCCAGATGGTGACGTGTTGATCTGACTGGATGGCTGTGTTGATGACTGCATCACTGCTTCTGCTCGTGCTGTCTCCAGTTTCAGCATAAATGAATAACTCTCACAATTCCCCAACCTGTTCAAAAAAGTCATGAGCTTCTTACTCCTCTAAAGATGTTGTAGAGAAACACACATAAGGATATGTTTTGAGAGTTTCCAAGATCCATTGGTAGCAGTGTGACAAATGTCTTGCCCTATGGATTGAACAAGTCTCTGGATTTGAGGGGTAGTGGGTGTTGCCTTTCCAGTAAAAAATGTAGCACAGGAGAACATCTGGAATGACATCTTCCGGTGCCATTAGATCAGAGGGACTTGGTGGCCATTTAGGATCCAGTGCCTTTGAGAAACCATCTAAAATGGACTGTCGTAATTGTGTACCTGTGGTCTCAATCATATCCATTGATGCCAACTCGAAGGCATGCTTCACTGCTGTATGGGTATCGATGTCTGAGCTGAACAGAATGTATGATTGGAATTTTCCCATGTCACAATGATAACTTGTCTTTAAGGCCTAAGTCACAATGATAACTTGTCTTTAAGGCCTAAGTCACATTTGCTATACGGCGGCCGTATGCCCTCTGAATTGACAAACGTGCGGTGGCCTCAGGGTGGCCCTACGCCATTTGGCTATCTTTTACAGGGCGTAGGGGTCGCCGTGGAATTATAGCGCGGAGTTATAACTTTTTTCATTTCTACATTCGCTGTAGCAATTCGACAAGCCCAAACAAAAGAACTGGTTAAAAAAATAAAAAAGAACCCACTCGTGAACGTCCGTCTGGCCACACGTTCGCCTTAGGGTCCCCCGGCGGTCGCCTTGCGGGCACCTTGCGTCTGCCTTAAATTATATGGCCACCGCAGGAACGCCCTAAAGTCACCGTGCGACATCATATCAAAGACCGTATGGCACCCCCCCCCCCCATGTTTTGGGTCTCCACAATTTATAAATATGCTGTGCGGCTCCCCAAAAAATAACATTTGTGACTGCTACATTGTGTGACCGTGGAAATACTGCGGCCACCCTATAATTGCTAGTGGCCGTAGATTTTGTAGACCCCACGGCTGCCGTGGCAAATGTGACTTAGGCCTAAATGGTTCATGACTTTCAAGTTTGTGTTTAACCTTGTGGCTCCGATAGTCTGGATTACGTCTGGTGTTCAGTGTCTTCTTGGATGTCAATGTATATTTTTCTCAAATCAGACAGCTTCAAAATTTTTCAGTTTTTGTAATACATCCTTCTGTACAATCTTACATACAGCTTCAAATGCCTTCATATGAGCTGCTTCTAAATTTATCTGATAAATTTCTATTGCTTCTTGATTTGTACTTTGCCATTTCATGCGACAGTTCTTGTGGTATTTCGCTTCACAAGCAAAGAGATCATGCCCCCTGATTCTTGTTCGAAGTTTATCATCAGTTTTCTTCTAACCCTAACAGCTACCTTCAACTTTAATATTTTTCCAATTCTCTGAACCACAGAAAATAGTCAGGGTTGCATATAATCTTGTCACTTGAACTTCTGCGGCTCATGCGATGTTGTGTGACATTTGTGGTCTGTGATGAACTTGCAGTACGTTTAAGCCTGTCAAGGTTCATTGTGAAACGTTTATAACACTGCCAGTGGAAGCCATGATGCTCTCCTATCACATCAGGGATCAGGTCACATGCTTCCTTCATCATGTGGCAAGATGACTGAGGTTTTGCCAATCGCATTTCTTTCACCTCCTGCAGTTTGGCCAGTTTCTTTTCTCCATCCTTATCTTCTGACAGCAAGTGTAATTCACCATATTTCAAGCCCTTGATATGAACTATGCACACAGGAACTACAGGAGGTTCGCCACTTGTACGTTTTCGTTTTGCTGGTGGCTCTTCCATCATGTCACTTCAATCAGAACTCGTCACCTGGAAATAAATATTGATACGTAAATGCATGTAGCATAGATCTTATCAGTCAGGGGGGTTTTTCATGTGTGAAACTGACAAAGTTAACATTTTGAGGGCACCGTCAGATGTGGTTGGAAAATGGATAGTGAGTCCCAGTTGAATTCATGCTCTGGGGACCCTAAGGCTTCAGAAAAATATGGGGTTGTGGGTGGGGGGGGGGTGGTGCACGTGGACCATATCTGGCCCATGGCCTATTGCTCTCTGCCTGTTTCACCTTATCATTTGTCCTCATTCATCTTCCATCTGATTGGAAATCAACCAGCATGACATAAAAAGGTGCACAAATGGATCCTCTTAACTACAGACCAATTGGCTTACTTCCAATCAGCAGGGTCATGGAATCCATCATCACAGTTGACATAAAATCATTCATTTTTCTCCTACAACCTCATCTCATGTCATCAATTTGGATTCAGACCTGGTCGGTCTACCCTGGACATGCTGCTTCTACTCTCCCAACGATGGGTGGAGACCTTCAATGTCACATATGAGATCAGGGCCATCTCTCTGGACCTATCTTGAGCTTTTGATTCTGCACAATTAAGAGATGGGGCCAAAAACGATATATAGCACATTTTAAAAGGTTGTGGATGACATGTATGACAAGACAAGATGGACGGATGGGTTGGTTATGTGATGAGAACAATCCACTTAGATTTCAGTTCAGGTTCGGATCCAGATCAGGCCGATCCGTGGGATACAAACGTAAACTGTTCAGCCTGGCGGGGGTATGCGCTCCACAGAGTGCTCTCTACTTCATTATGTAAAGCTCGCAACAAGTGTGTGTCCCTGGGGCAAACCAGAAAACCTCATCTTAACAAATCTCAAGGCTTATCTCTCCAGCTCAACCCCCTTCCCCAAGTCATGGTGGTTGGTGCCTTGTCAAGTCCTTCTCTGGTATTTGCTCTTCCATCCCATCCTTCACTTCAAATGGCATCCCTTTTGACTCTGCCAGAGTTGAGGGAAAATGTCGAATATATATATATATATATATATATATATATATATGTATATGTATATGTATATGTATATGTATATGTATATGTATATGTATATGTATATGTATATGTATATGTATATGTATATGTATATGTATGTATATATATATATATATATATACACACACAGTATATTCCTCTAAGTCTGGTGTACCCAATGGCCAACCCATCCCGCTCAGTCCCTATCCTACCCCCTCATATCTACTGTTGACTAGAGGGTCTCCTTCTGAGCCGAGAAAGTAGAGAGCTCTGTTGGGTCTGGATTCTGCTTCTATGATGGGCCTTTTATGTCATTGGTGCCCATGTACTCAAATGCTGCTCTTGATTCTCCTCTGTGCTTTTCATCCTTCTCATCATTTGGCTGACTTCTGCCAAATGGAAAACATCATTCCTATTCACAAGAAGGGTGCAAAAACAGATCCTGTCAACTACATACTCATGAGCTTACTTCTATTTATAATAAGGAAAGTCATGAAAGTCATGGAAGTCATCATTGCTGCTAACATCATGTCTTTCCTCTTTTTTCAAACAGCCTGATCTCTCATGATCATTTTGGATTTTGTCTCTCACTCAACTCTCTGAGCAATGAATGGAGGCCTTAAATCTTAAACAAGAGAGCAGGACTATCTCCATGGATATATTTTGGGCATTTGACACAGTCTGGTATCCTGCTCTGCTTTCCAGGCTCACTGCCCGTGGCATTCAAGGCCACCTTCATACCTGACTCCTCCCTTGCACAATCAACATGCTGCTATCAATGGAACCCTCTCCTCTTCTTTCCCAATAGATGCTGGAGTGCCCAAGGCTGTCTTTAGCTCATGCTTCAGCTACCAAAATGAGCTCTTCAATGCTGTAGAAAATCCACTTCCTTTTAGCAGATGACTCAATATTGTGTTGTAAAGTAAACCATTCCACCGAGACAGAGCTGTGTCACTCTCTGCTGATCTGGAATTGATTAGATTCTGACCATAATCGCAAAGCTGGCCTTCAAATCCAAACGCAGACCTTGAATATCGTCCATTATTTATTTAAACATCAGAACGTATCAGTCTTTCAAGGCTCAATGGAGTACTGCTCTCCTATCTGGGCTGGCACCCCAGCAATGTCTCCCGGAATGCATAGAATCTCAAGGTTTCAACATTATAGGAACCTCCTGTGCTGAGGCCAGAGCTCAAAGCCTGTTGATGTCACATAGCAGACAGGTTGTTGGCCTATTTCTCTTTCTTTTTTTTTTTTAAACTAGCTCTTGGGCCCTCTCCAGTACCTCCAAGGGGAGAGCCCGTGCTCTTGCAGTAACCACCTCGTAGTTTAACACCCAAAATCCAGGTTCGCTGCTCAACAACTTTTTTTTTTCTCTTGTTTATGGATCGAACCATCTTCCTGAGGTTGGAGCATTGCATTCTTCCATCCAGGGCTTTGATCAGGAAGTTAACCACTCATTTCATCCCAATCCATCCATACTTACAATCTTTTTTTGACTGCCATCAACCTTACTAACCTATCCATCGTACTTGCACGTTACTGCCTCCTCCCCTTATTCTCAGCTGTTCTTTACCTGTTTGTTTACTCCCTTGCTTGTTGTGGCTACCTGGTGCCCCACTGTCAGTATATTGCCTTTTTAATGTATGTTACATTACTGTTCCAGGAGCCTCAAACTTTTTTTTTTATAATAAAACACCTCCATCCTGTATTTATGTGTTTTCCAACATGAACACCACCCCTTGCCTTCCTTCCTCATGCGAATATAATAGATTATCTCAAAACACAATCCAACACTCATGCCAACAGTGGAAACGGCAGCTGAAGTGGGAAAATACAGGGGACATACATTTACATACACAGATATGGGAGAGTTTACAACACCCTCTCCCATTCCACCCTACATGTTCTTCTTCCCTTTACTCCTTCTCTCCCCACAACCCGAACCTTCTTTCATTCTTTCCTGTCATTTTCCCATTTCTTAATTACCTCTGCCACTGAAGGTGAAGGAGGTTACATGTTTTCACTTCTGTGTGTGTGTGTGTGTGTGCGTGCGTGCAAGATATCTCAAAGTGGATGGATCTGGATGAAATATGGTGGACATGTTGGGTGTGTGACAAGGAAGAATTGATTCAATTTTGGTGAAGATCCGGATCCGACTACTAGAATTTTTAAAGTGATTCTTCACCATTGATGGATGGAGTCAAAAACAATTATATATCACTATCTCAAAAAAAATTATTGGGCCCGATATGTTCTTGTGGGTCAGGCATTACATGGCGGAGGTATGTGCTCTACTGAGTACCGTTCTCGTTTTCTTTGTTTTGCTACCCTTCCTCCCCCATGCACACAAAATAAATAATTGAACTACAGAGTTAATGGAACACCTTAACCCACGGTATTGAGAAAAAGGATACGGACGGGGTCTGCAAGCATCAAAATTTGATTGGTCGAGATGACATAAATTGCCGTAATATATTGCGAAACTAAAGGGGTTTGAAAGTGCCAACAAAGCAATACGTGTTCTACAGTGTTCAGGTATATAGCTAAATTGAAATAAAATAGATTCGAAAGATTGTAGAAAAAAAATGTTCTCGGAAACTTACCGCCGTTTATGCAACGTCTTTTAATCTAATGTATATAGATAGCTCTTTCAAACCGCTGATGCACTGACTCATTGACTGACACCAACTGTTATTAAAGATTGGAACCTTCCAGGTGACGTGGAAAGCTGAAATTTTGCGTGCTATTACACATCGAAGCCGGTCCACCCGAAAAAGTCACAGAATTGTCGGACAACATCACAACAACAGGCATTTTAAAGGCCATTTCCCCTGCTTCGAGTGAGGGTTAGCCTTGTGGGTCCCATGACAATTTTCTCCACTTTACCCTATTTTCTGCATCTCCCGTATTAACTCCCTTCAGCCAAGTCTGTCTCGATCTTCCCCGTCCTCTACTTCCTTCTGCATTAATTTCCATCACTCTTCTTACCCAGTCACTTTCTTCCTGCCTCAACACAAGACCCAACCATCTCAACCTGTTTCTCTTCACAACCTCCATCACAGGCTCTATTCCCATCATCTTCCGCAATTCATCATTTGTCTTCCTCTCTCTCTCAACAATATTCCGCATATCCACCGACCAATTCGTATTTACACCCTTTCCAGCCTTTGTTGCTGCTCTACGTTCATTACCCACGTCTCGCTCCCATAAATCACAGCACTTTGCACACGTGTAGCATACACCTTTCCCTTCAACTTCAAGGACATTCCCCTCCTCGTCAGCACGCCACTCAGTTCTGGAAACAGCTTCCATGCACATCTCACTCCAGCAACCGTTGCCGAGTCTGATCCACCGTCTCCTAGGCAGCAAAATGTTTTCACACCATCTCCAAGATCCAACTCGACATTTCCTCCATCTGCAACTCCCTCTTTGCAGGCCTTGCACTTGAATGTAGCTACCACACTGGTTAATGACCCCCTCACACCACTACATTTTCGATGAACCCACTCGGTGCACATTGTACACTGAATGGAGTTCACTCCGACACTCTTCCTGTACACAGCACACGGCGACTTCCCAGTTCTCTCCACGTCACCGCATGTTTTACCATTTATCATCACCTTCATCTTTGGATTTTTACCTTCAAACCTTTTGCCTCCATACATTCCTTCCACTTATTAGTGGAATCTGTTCCTGCCTACCCTTCACCATTCTCACACCACTTCCCTTCCATCTCATCTTCTGCACACAATATATGTCCACTCTTCTTCTGACCAACACTTCCACTACTTCTCCTCATCTCGATGTCGTTGTCACTGATCTCCATGTTGGGCATAAGACATTTGGTTGTCATGAATGGAGTAATTTCCTCCCTTACCTTGATTGGGTTCCCCACCTTGATTTTTGAAGAGAGGGGGTGAGGGTCCCCAGGGGGTACTTCAGGATGTACCCTGCCCATATATAATTATACTCGTCATGGTTCCCTTTTCGAAGCGATGTTTATTTTATTTTTATTTTTTTTTTTTTTTTTTTTTTTGTATACCTTGGTCGAGGCTCGTATGAGAGCTAACACACAACTCACAGCAAGGAGGCATGAGACAAGAGGGGCGGGAGTGGAAGGGACAAAACATTGGGGAACAGACACAGGTGAACTGTGGAAGGGAGAGGGATGGGGATGGGACGGGGAACATGGCGAGGGGAAGATGGACATTAAAGGGACTTTCAGGAAGGAAAGCAGGAGAATTGAAGGAAGTGGGCTTGGGTGGATTATCGGGGGTAGAAAAGATCGAGGATTTGGATGGGGGAAGATAAGAGGTGGTGGTGAACAGCTGTTTTGAAAGCCTGGAGGGAAGAATGGGAAAGAATAGAGTGAGGAAGTTTATTCCAAAGGCGGGAAAAAAGAGGAATGAAAGAGTGAAGATGAGCAGTGATTCGTGATTTTGGTAGTTTTACCAGAAGGGGGTTGTTTGCAGACCTTGAGCGCCCTGTGGAAATGTGGTTGGGACAAATCACAGAGAGAGCGGGGGGGCAAGGCTGGAGAGGAGTCGGTAGAAGACAGAAAGACCACCGACCAACCTGCGGTGATTGAGTGAGAGGCCCAAAGACTCAGCTTCATTGCGGGAGATGCCAATGATCTTAAATGCCCTGGTTTCGACAGCGTGAAGTCGAGAAAGGTGGGAGGCAGGAGCACCAGCCCAGAGGGGAGAGCAGTACTCCATCAGGCTACGGACAAAAGCTTTGTAAGTGGTCAGGAGCTCAAGAGGGCCGAGGAAGGACTTTGCACGACGGAGGATTCCCAGTCGGCGACTGGCTTTTGAGGCAAGGTTGGAAATGTGACTTTCCCAGGATGCTGGATTGCTGGATGCCCTTCCTGACGCCAACCCTTTGAGTCGCCTCTTACGACACTCAGGGAGATGGTGTACCTATTCTAAACCGGGGCACACACCATAAATGAATATATAAATAATTGAAAAAAATGCAGGTGAGTGACCCGAGACAATGGAGCATGGTAATTTTGTGTGCCGACGGACATTGTAGCCAATACACCAGGGACAAAAAAAAACACAACAGAACCTTCGGGAAGCATCCGTAAATGAAAAATCAAATGCAGGTGAGGGACCCTGAGATAATCGGGAAGTACACACGGTTCGTATGCTTGCACAATGTGTAAACACACTCCGCTAGTAGTTCATAATAATAATACCATTCCTTTCATGCTGTAAAGGTGGGCTGTTGAGGCAGTTTCATTGGCAAGGAGTACAGTCCTGGACAGGTCGCCACTCCAACACAGGTTACCCCGAATGGTTATTCTACCAGTTCACTGGTACTCATTTCACTGACCTCAGAAGGATGGCAGAGTCAACACTGCCTGGTGTTAATTCAATGACGGTCGACAGGGGCTCAAACTCAAGACCCTAAGGTTCCAAACCAGCAACCTTAACCATGAATCCAACTCCAGGCTTCGTCATGTCTTTTACACCACCTTATTTAACATGTTACAATAGTTCTTCGTGCTTGTTTTTTGTCGTTTATGACATCCTAATAAAAACAGTAAGTTTCCTGTTTGGAATAATTTTCATACTTTGTTTGACTAACAGACAGAGTAAAACTATGATCTCACTCCTCTCTGCGCATACGCGATTGGGAGAAATTCAGAGCCAAAGTTTTGTTAAACGGCAGATTCGTTTTGCGATTGATGTCCTGATTAGTGTTCAAAATAAAACATCCAATTGAAACTAAATTGTTCCTTGATCATAAACGGACGTTTGTGGCCAGACAGACAGAGTGAACAAATTCCTTAGCTCTGCTTTTCACTTCACACTCCCAGGGTAATGACATGGGGTATGTTCTAAACACCACCAATGGAGCAACAAAGGAATGATGAGACAGCATAGTGAGTAGAGATGTACAAACAATACATCTAAAGTATTATCTTTCTTGCAAAAGGCGTGTGTAGATAGGATGAGTGGTAATGATGACTCACCGTCTTGAAGTGTGTATGGAAGAATGTGATAGGCTGACAAAGGAATGAAGGTGAACAGGGAGCTTAAATTTTGGGAGGGTAACAAATTATGGATTACATGGGACCTGGGGATGAAGGAAGGTGGACAGAGGGCCTGTACCAGGTATCGTGATGGGAATTGAATGGCCCGTATGGTTAGGCTCCTGTTAGGTGATGCCACATATCCTGGAGTCTCCAGGTATTCCATTCGTTGCCTTCATGGGTGAAAAGTGAGAATTGGTGGGATCAGCCGATTCGAGAAGAATAATACTCCGTGGTGCTGTGAATAAAGGTCTTTTAATAAATAAACCTCACTTGAAAGGCCAACAAACTGTCGTTAGAATAGAAAGAAACAGACAGGCATGTGAGAGGTCATCTGAGAGCAGAATTTGAGAGGTCACAGTTAAGTAAGAGAGGAAGGGAGAGAATCTGTGAATACAGAATTCACAGATTGGGATGGAGAGGACACTTGGTGACAAATAGACTGATGTCTTGAAAGACTGGAGGAAAGGGGATGAGAGGACAGATTCAGGGAAGTGATTGCACATACCAGATATGAGGTGGACAAAAGTGCAAAGCTGAAAATGTAGGCCTGTAGAGGGTAACATTTAAATATAGCATTTTTTGGATCAACACAAATAGCCTGGAGGAGCTGGGTGGGGGCAATGAGCAGGAAGGGCAGTAGGAGCACGCCTATAAAAAGAGATGGGAGAAGACGAAGACCACAGATCTGCAGAGGTTGAGTAAGGATCAGGATCATGATGGTTCTGTGATTTAGCCTTCAGTCAGGAAACACCGACTATACCTCGAAGGTGTTAAGATGGGAAGTCACTGCACTCACCTAAATCGGGGAGCAATATACTCCATGGCTTTATGACACCATTACGAGCTGTTTGTGGTTGAGAAAACATTTTCAAAAGACAATCTCACGTAATGGAAGAGTGGAGAGACAATGCCAAGGAGTTTAAACGCTGACAGTGGAAGTTATTAGATGGAAAGATGGAATGATGCAGGTAAACACTGCTTTTCATTTTGGGTGATGATCAGATGGCACTTTACATGAGTAAATTGATCAGAATCTGGAAGATGATTCCATCACTGTGGGTGGGGAAGCAGATGAAGGAATGGAGGCAGATTAGATATTGCAAGTTGAAAGAAACACTTGTTGCATGCTGGCAATTTGGCTTCAATGCAAGTTTGAAATCTGAGCAGGATCATTGTAGATGGGAAGGAATGTACTCTACCGGTCAGAAGTTTAAGAACACCCCCATTTTTCCAGTTTTTACTGAAATTTAAGCTATTTAATGGTTCAATGTACTCTGACATGAAAGCATCAAGAACAAATAAACAATTGCAGATAAAAAATAATTCATGGAATCGTTTTGTTGAACAAAATTTAATCTAAATTTTTGACTCGTCAAAGTAGCCACCTTTTGCAGATGTAACAGCCGAACAGACTCTTGGCATTCTTTCCACAATGGAAATCAATTATTGTTCAGAAAGTTCTTCCCACCACTGTTGCAGAAGTTCCCACAAATGTGTTGCACTTGTAGGTTGCTTTGCTTTCACCCTTCAGTCCAGTTCATCCCAAACCAGATCAATGGGGTTTATGTTTGGAGACTGTGCTGGCTATTCCATGATTTGAAGTCTACAGTCTTGTTCTTTTAATCTAAGGTAGTTCTAACATAACCTGTCTTGGGTCATTATCTTGCTGAAGGATGAACCACTGACCAACTAGGCATAGACCAGAGGGTAATGCATGGTGCTGCAAAATGCTGTGGTAGCCCTTTTGGTTCAGGGTGCCAGTAACTTTGTGGAAGTCGCCGACTCTGGATACAGAAAAAGAGCTCCAGATCATCACGTTTCCTCCTCAATGTTTGACAATTTGTGTCACACATTGAGGAACCATCCTTTTGCCTTCCTGACAGTATACAAAAACCCTGCATGATGAACCAAAGATTTTAAATTTTGATTCATCGGTCCATAAGACCTTCCAGTTTTCAGAAGTCCACTGGTGGTGCTTCATGCCCCAGGTAAGCCTCTTTTTCTTATTTTGCCATCTTCGCAACGACTTCCTTACTGCCACTCGACCTGTCAAACCTGCAGCTCGATGTACTCACTGACACCTTGGCTGACTTTGCAATTTATCTAAAGGAAAGACCTACACTTTTAAGGGTTATATGTCTGTCTTCCTTTGTTAATTGTATTTTTCTTGCCATTATGATAGCAAAAAACTACTTCCTGCATTGCAATATTGTCCAAATAATGCTTCAGAGGGTGTAGCAACACAGTCTGTTCCAACACTTTTTATACAGAGGGTTTGTAACTAATCAATGAAAGTTGGGACACCTGCAGGAATTGTTTGCATCAACTTTCAAGGCTTAATTTACTTCCACTGCTGCAGAACAGCTGTAGTTGAGAACCTATTACTTGTCCCTGAAAGGGGCCTTTTTCGCAACTCTGAAATTTACATTATATTTCAGTTTTTGGTAATCTAAACTTTTTTTTTTATCCGTGTCACGTTGCGAACGCTGGCTCGAAGAGAGCTCCGCGTTGTTGTTGTTGTTGTTCTTCTTCTTCTGGTGAAGCCAAAACCTTTATGACGCGGCTCTTGTTTAACCTCTGGTAGTTTACCGCTTAGCTTTGGTTATTCACCATTTTTAGGCAGTTTACCATTTCAGTTTATTCACTGGACTTGAACTGCTTAAATTTCAGTAAAAAAATGGAAAAATGTGGGTGTTCTAAAACTTTAGACCGGTCGAGTACTGATGAAGAAAGGATAGGTCTTTCTATAAACAGTTATCAGCAGGTGGGAAAGATGTAGAGGAAAGCAGGGTGGGGGAGTACATGGTGGAGAGTGCTGGAGTGCCAGCAAGGGGCAGACAAGAGTGCTCATCAACAATGAATTTGACATTACTAACCATTAAATGTTAAAATGAAACATTGTGAACAGTGATCGATGTGTGCAGCACCGCACAATATGCCTGCACATTGCTGCACTACTTGCTGCAGAGATCGAGTCACAGAGGAGAACTGGCGACACGGATTCGGCGCCTCGAGTCACACATCAGTACCAGCAGAAAATGTGAGTTGTAGGTCAGGCGACAAACACCTTATCCATCTTGTGGTCTCCATTAACATGTTCATACAGACCGCAAGCACACTAATTATTCTGCACAAGATGTTCCAAACGTATACAACTCCCAACCAAACCTCCAATCTTTTCTTGTCTTTTGCTAAGTTGTCTAATTTTTTAGTTTTGCTGACTGGTTTAATCAAAAATACAGCATGTTGTACTTGACGAACATATTGCCTTTCTTTCTGTGAGTGTCAATGAGGATGTAAGACTCGCATTAAAGGATCTTCGCCACCGAAAGTGGACGGAGGTTATACGTTCACCCCCATTTGGCTGAGTGCGATATCTCTGTGGACACACTTGGGTGTGTGACAAATTGTTGTGGACGGATTCGGATGAAACTAGGTGGACAGGTTGGGTTTGCGACAAGAAAGAATTGATTAAATTTTGGTGAAGATCTGGATGCGAGAAGTCTTTAATTCTCCAAATGATTCTTCACCTTTGAGATATAAGGCCAAAAACCATTTATAGCGTATCTCAAAAAAATTGTGGACGGCTTATCAGTGGGATACAAAACATAAACTGTTCAGCCTGGCGGAGGTCTGCGCTCTACAGAGTCCTAGTGCCATTCCAGTAAAAAATATAAATGTTTGTGTTCTCCTTCCGTGTACTTTTACATATTTTTATTGCTTGGAGAAGTATTATTATGCTGTGTATAATTTTGTGCGCTCCTCCCATGCCCTTTGAAATGGTTCCTGCAATGCAGTAGAATAATAAGTGTTCGGGTTGGAATCGCTACATGAAGGCTCCTGGTCACGCTTCTTCTTCTTCTTCCTCCGTCCTTGAAATATGGGCTTTTAAAATAGGCAGAGCAAGTAAATGTGATTAAAGGAACAAATTATTGTTCCAAGTAAATTGATCATTACCTTTCCAATGGTTACAATATTTATTATTTTAGGACAGCAGGAACTGTTTGAATAATAAAGCATAACGGATTATATACCACCCATCACTTCGCTGACGGGAATACTAAGAGAGGAGGGGGAGCGAGGAGGGGAGAGTGAGGAAAAGGGGGGGGGGCGAGCGAGGTGGGGAGAGCAAGGAATGGGTGGGGGAGAGTGACACCTCACCACACATTCCTATGCACTGTGGGGGGTAGGGGTAAAGCCTGTATCTCACTGGGCTGCGACAGCTCGTTACAAAATGTGAATGGGATTCTCCAAAATGTCTGGAAACGTTCGCGGTGGTTCTCAATTTCCTCGCTTGAGTCGCAGGATGTCGCTCTGGTGTCGCTGGAATTTTGAACATGTTCAAAAGATTCGTGCGACAAATTTTATCTCAAAATAGTCAGATTCGTCACGGTTGTCTGGAACCCTTCTCAATTTAGTTTCCGTGAGTCGGAAGGTGCGACAAATGTGACATGCAATGTAATGTAGATAGTTCTATAGTGTGTGTATGTATGTATGTGTGTATATATATATATATATAGATATATATATATATATATATATATATATATATATATATATATATATATATATATATATATATATATATATATATAGATATATAACAATAGTTCAATCCAGATATGACTAAAAAAACAAACAAACTCGTAGTCCATTTTTTAAAACCAGTATTGTCTGTCCTCTTTCTCTCCTGCTGTGAGTAATGGCCTTCAATGCAAACTTTTCACTTTCCCATCATTCCTTTCACCTTCTCATCATTCATAAATCACATCTCACACATTTACATAAATTAGGTCACACACAAAATATGGTCACACCTACAAGCCCCTATCAAGGCAGATGAACAATTGGGTCACACGCAATGTTTGTAGGTGCAACGTTGACAAGTAACGGAACACTGAACAATCAGGCTTGGTCAGCATTCTCCTGCAATCCTACCATCCTGTTCTGCCAGGGCACAGGTCCCACACCATTGTAGTACTCAGTCAGGTACTCTCTTACTTGTTTCCCAACTGACAGTGTGATTGCTGTAGTATATATATATATATATATATATATATATATATATATATATATATATATATATATATATATATATATATATATATATATGTATATATGTATATATATATATATATATGTATATATGTATATATGTATATATATGTATATATATACGTATATGTATATGTATGTATATACATACACATATATATATATACATATATATATATATATACATATATATACATATATATATATACATATATATATATACATATATATACATATATATATATACATATATATATATATACATATATATATATATATATATATATATATATATATATATATATATATATATATATATATATATATATAAATATATATATAATATTGTTACAGCTGTGGAAATTTGCATTACACCATAAAGGGTCCTCAGGTGAGATGTATTGGTAAGTTCATGTGAAGTTAGCCCAAACCCGTTGTTTAGAGGGAATATATGTGATCCATTCGGGCTGCGATTCTTCAGTTAGCCGTTTTTCTTTTGCTGTCGTTATTTTGGTGCAAGAACAACAACGAACATCGCCACAACCAATATCTCAACGATGACGCCAACAATCACGCCATTCACACCACAACGCCACCTTCCACAACTACGCTACCACCATCTTCGCCATTCAACGAGCACCGTGCAGTCACGATCTCCATGGGACGGTTGAAAGGAGCGGAGAGGCAGCAGCAACAAGGGTGCGAAGGGGCATCTCCCGCCCAAAACTCCCACTTGAATGTCTCCTGCTGGATTTTCCCTCCTGCTGTTCACACGCTTTGGCATGGGGGAGGTGCGATTTGAGTCAGAGGTCAAAGGTGAAAAAAGGTGGGGGCCTGATTTTGGGGGTATAATTCCCTGGCCCCGAGCTAAAACTGACTTTCCTCGTCCCCCGCACGGCGCGGGGAGGGGGGAACGAGAGGGCACGCCCCCCCCCTTGGGAAGCTTCCAGAAGGGAGGTGGAGCCAGAAACGGGGCGAAGGGCGGAGCCCCACCCTACAAAAGGCATGGGCGTGAAGGTCGACGATAACGTCGTTCCCTTGTCCCTGAAGGGGAATTGTCGAGAGTTGTGGTGATTGTTCCTGGTCGGAGGTTCTGTTCGTTCGTCCCTGTCGGGCGGACGACCCGTGCAGGCGCGAGGCACGAGCCCAGTGGACAACGCCGGAGGGACTTGGAGTTACGGTCGCCAAGGGCTGGACGATGCGCTAAGGAAAGTCACGATTTCCATTTCTTTTGGGTTCTGTGTAAACGTGTGTGGTGGCAGTCTGGTGAAGTAGAAGTTTTAAGTGTTGCTGTGTGAATTGCATTATTCAGTTGTTGATCTGCGTATGTCTCTTCACTTGCTTTTATTGTGTTTTCTTGCTTGACTGTGATATATGTGCCTTCTGTGCTGCCGTGTAGCACTGAATAAATGTGCTGGTCCAATTGTTCCCCGTTTCGCTGCGTCCTTTCCTTTGTTTGAATCTCCATCTTGCATCACGTAAGGGATTAATAGTGGGTTTAAAACACCCAGTAACTAATCTGAACCATCAAGGTCGACGATAACTCCGTACGGTTATCCCTGGAGCACGGAACGAGCCGCTTCAGCGGTTCGTGTCCGGAGTCGACCTGTGGCATGGAAGAACTCCTCTGTACGCTATCCACGTGGGTACTTAGGTAAATTGGCGATCGGACCCTATTTCGTGCGGGGAGAATGTGGACTGAGTTGTGGTGAGGTTAAACCCCCACCTGTAACGAGCTCCTTGGTGGTAGTTCCAGGAGGGTCATGACAGAATTGCACGTTTGGTGGGCGAAGCGACCGCTATTGGTTACATGCGGTCGTTTGCACACCGGGCAGGCCAGAATTCGCAACTATATATATATATATCGTCCCGATTTCTCAACTGTCGTGCGAGATTCGTGAGACGTTGTCAAATGTGTTTTAGTATAAATTCAGTGTGATTCCAAGTGAAAATTATTGCTGTTTTATCGCAATTTGGTGTCTCCAACGAGCTGTCGCAGCCATTGAGATACAGGCTTAAGTGAGGAGAGGAATGGGTGTTCTGGACTTGCATTTGGTAGTGGGACATGAATGTAAAGGGGGGGGGGAGAGGTTGACTTGCATTTGGGAGGGGGACTTGAGGGGAAGCGGGGGGGGGGGGTGGGGGATAATCCTGTCTGCTGGTATTAGTACATGATTGAATTAAATGTAATAAATTCAAACAGCACCGACCATTTTTAAAGAGATAACATAGGCTTCCTGTGAGGTACGTGACTCAAAATGTGGCTGCCACCCTGTTTACCTGCTTTGTAAATTGATTTCTCCGAGTTGGGTCACACACCAACAGAGTGCCAAAGAATGCATGAACTGGACAAGCGAACACTCCTCCAGCAGCTGGAACGACTGCCAATTCCAACTCCGCTCAGGCAGAGAGACCCTTGAACCCATCGCACTTCAGCTGCATTGCTTAGAAATGCTCGGAGATGCAAGTGTTTGTGCCTTTATTTAATTTCAGCACACGTTTTATGACCAGAATGCAATAAGTCCCAGAATCTGTCAACCCGAGCCGAATCCCAAAATTCAAATTGCAGAATCGAACGCAGCAGCAGGCCTGACCTTGTGCACATCCACCCAACCTGCACACTGCCTGCTCAAAATGACAAACACCACAACACCCATGTGGAAACTTCACACCACCCATCGAGTATCACTTCATGAAAGGAGAGACTGCGATAGAGACTGCGATAGAGACTGCGATAGCGGATAGAGATTGCGATTGTGATTGCGATTGCGATTGCGGTTGCGGATAGAGGTTGGGATTGCCGATAGAGATTGCGATTGCGATTGCGGATAGAGGTTGCGGTTGCGGATAGAGGTTGCGGTTGCGGATAGAGGTTGCGGTTGCGGATAGAGGTTGCGGTTGCGGATAGAGGTTGCGATTGCGGATAGAGGTTGCGATTGCGGATAGAGGTTGAGGTTGCGGTTGCGGATAGAGGTTGAGGTTGCGGTTGCGGATAGAGGTTGAGGTTGGGGTTGCGGGTAGAGGTTGGGGTTGCGGGTAGAGGTTGGGGTTGCGGCTAGAGGTTGCGGTTGCGGGTAGAGGTTGCGGTGGAGGTTGCGGTGGAGGTTGCGGTGGAGGTTGCGATGGAGGTTGCGATAGTAGTCCAAGAGCATTAGGTCAAAATAGGCCCTAACCTGGACATTTTTGGTAACAAGCTGATTTTTTCAGGATAGGTCCAGGAATGTGTTTGAAATAACATACTAAAAGCCCTCATGAATCCTCGAGCGTTTTCCGCAATCCAAGATGGCGTCCAAAATGGCCGCCTCTTCTGTTTTTCTCATAACTTTGCAAGCAGGTTTCCCCAAAACACACTTTAAATGTCTACATATATGTTTTGAAGTATGAGGAACTCATTAGAATACATCTTAAGAGATGCTGAAGCACGCAAGCTGTACATCCTAAAACACTATGGAGCTCAATCAACGGTGGTGTTTGATGGATATGGAAGCGCAACTTCGACAAAGGTAGTTAAGCAGAAACGAAGAGCTCAGAAGTGTACCTCTAGTGACATCATATTTGAAGATGATATGCCAACCACCACAACCCAAGCAGCTTTCTTGGCCAACGGCAACAATAAGGCGAGACTTCTACAAACTCTACGTGACAAAATGCTCATGGCTGGAGTATGTGTCAAGCAGGCAGAAGCAGACACCGACACCCTGATTGTCTCCACAGCACTAGCACTGGCAGAGTCAGAACATGTGCCAGTTGCTGTCGTTGGTACGGACACAGACTTACTGGTAATGCTAGTAGCTCGGGCAACCTCTTCCACAGATGTGTACATGCTATGCCGCAGTAATCCTGTCACGGTCTTCAACATTCATGAGATTCAGCATGCCATAGGGGACACAAGAAATCACTTGATGTTTCTTCATGCTGTGACGGGATGTGACACGGTCTCTACGATCTATCGTCAGGGCAAGCGTAAAGCTTTCAACATGGTGCACAAGAAGCGGGACTACGACTTGCTGGATACCTTCACAAACAGTGGAAGCACCCATGACGAGGTGGAAAAAGCTGGGGAAGGCTTCATTCTTAAGCTTTATGGAGCCAGCAGTTTTGAATCTCTTGATGACTACCGTCACATCGCATACAAACGGGCAATCGGTCGCAGTTCCCTGAGTTCATCATTTCAGCTAGAAAGTCTACCTCCAACTAGTGCTGCAGCAAAGCAACATTCATATCGCGCCTATCTTACCGTCCAGGAATGGATGGGTAACTCCTTATCTCCAACAGAATGGGGCTGGCGATTTCAGGACGGGACTCTTACCCCGGTAGAAACAGACATTGCTGTTGCAGCCGACACTTTGCTGAACATGGTGGCATGTGGGTGTAAACCAGATGGTTGCAGAAGCATGACATGTAGCTGCAAGAAACTTGGGCTCTTTTGTACCTCAATGTGCAGTAAATGCAGTGGTCTCAATTGCAACAATACAGCACCAACTCTTATAGATGCCGACGATGATATTACCCCAACTTCAGAGGACATCAACATTGAAGATACAGCATCCGACGATGAAGACAATGACTGATGCAACTAGGTGTGTGCATGCGTAAGGTAAAGATTCATCTGAAACTTTTGAGGTTTGAATCTCTAGCATGATCTTGTTTTGAATGTCTTTGCCTCTTGAAACAGGCTAAAACAGCAGTGTGTTGATAAGTGGCGGACATTTTGAGCACCATTTGAATTTCAGAAAGAACTTCAGCGGTTTTATTGTTTCCTTTGTACTTCAAAGTATCTGAATGAGTTCCTTATTTCTCAAGACATATATTTAGACATCTAAAGTGCGTTTTGGGGAAACCTACTTGCAAAGTTAAGAGAAAAACATGAAATGGCGGCCATTTTGGACGCCATCTTGGATTGCGGAAAACGCTCAAGGAGGATTCATTAGGACTTTTAGTATGTTATTTCACACACATTCCTGGACCTATCCTGAAAAAATCAGCTTGTTACCAAAAATGTCCAGGTTAAACCCTAATGCTCTTGGACTATTGCGGATAGAGATTGCGATTGCGATTGCGGATAGAGATTGCGATTGCGGATAGAGATTGCGATTGCGATTGCGGATAGAGATTGCGATTGCGGATAGAGATTGCGATTGCGATTGCGAGAGATTGCGATTGCGATTGCGAGAGATTGCGATTGCGGATAGAGATAGAGATAGAGATAGAGATAGGGATTGGGATTGCGGATAGAGATTGCGAAATCGAAAGTTCCACAGTTGTTCGTCTCTCTATCGAGTGCATCATTGGTTGAGATGCCGCTGATGCAGTGTCCCCCTTCCCAGTGCACTGGTGCTCCTTTTGCCGACTTCAGAAGGATGACAGCCTGAGTCAACCTCCTGGTGTATTGATTCAGCAGCCCAACGGGGCTTGAACTCAGGACCCTCGGATCCCAAGCCACCACCCTCACCACTATGCCAACACCAGGCTTCGCAGTTGTTCCTGAACGCACAATAATCCAATCTCACAAAGTGTAAGGAATGAAAGAGTTCCCACCTCCTCTTCCTTCATCGGTCATTATATTCCCTGCATCTGCAATGAGCATGAGTTTTGAAAACAACTTCCCCATATAACCTCTGAAGGGAGTACATTTCCGAGTGTCTCTGGGCGGTGTTCAGCATGACCGCTCCGAGGTGAAGGTTACATTTAAAACTTTTGTCAGATTTAATGAAGATAACGGAACATACATTTATATGTGTACTTCATATAAATCATCACCACACAACTTTGTCCATTTGTAATTTTACTTTCAAAAACACCACCAGCTCTGATGAAGTAATTTACACCGCAGTCTACCGTCTCACCGTGGCTTAGAAACACCAATTTGGTCCATCCCTTCCATGCATCCGTCCTTCCATATGTTGATTAGGAACGTCAGGCTTAGCACCACATGACTGCAGGCAAGTGGGACTTGAATTTTGTACGTCGTTGGATGTATTTTTGATTGCGGTGCAGAGAGACAGTGTGGGTACTTTTTGCCATGTCTCTCCATGGCTTGCAAATAAACATCCAAGCAGATTATAGTGCCAGCTAACTGGCTTAAGCACTCAAGCAAACACTACTCCAGCAAAACGTTTGATAAGGAATGTCAGACTTGGCAAGTGATTTGCCATTGGTCATTCCAAACATCACCCGGAGACACTTGGAGTGTTTCTGTGCAAATTGGACGAACGAACACTTTAGCAGTCAGAACTACTGCCCAGGTCAATTTCACAGTTTAAACTGGCATCTCTGGGTGTTTATAAGCATTGTGATGTTTTCAGATTTGTAGGTATGAAGATGAGGCATTTGATGACATTCCTGAGGAAAGTGAAACAAAAATGACAATGACAGGCCAAACAAAATGGTGAATTTAGACCCCAGCAAGCTCACAGAGGGCTGAGTCAGGAGCTGACCAATGATGATGCCTTGATAAAGGAAAATTAAATAAATCCATCAATTATCTTCGGGGGAGGGAGGGGTGTTCAATTAAAAATTAAACTAAACACCCAATTTTCATTCATGCACTCCCTTGGCATTACCTTATTATGCATGTAAAGTTTGGGGCTGCTAGGTTTCATGATTTTGGAGTTATGGAGGAAACACAATGACTAACAGACTGATTCTCATCCATACTGTTAGTCAGTGCTATGGAAACAGTTTACATTGCCTTCACAGTAGTACTTGGGGCAGGAATTTGGAATCTGTTCCTGGTGTCTAATAGGTCACTTACTCTTCAGTTAGTACACAATGGGGGTCTTTAACATCCAACAACTAATGCCAGCAGATGGGATTCCTGTTTAATGTCCATCCAAGGGACAGCACACATTGATGAATCACCCTGCCTGTGAAACATGGAGATGACAATTTATATCAGGGTTGGGATTCCAACCTCGGCTGAACAGCTTGAGGCAAATGTGCGTACCTCTTGGCCATCCTCCCAGCCTCAACCCCCTTTATTTCGATCCTTCACCCCACCCCATCCCCTTTGTCATTTTTTTTCAATCTTGTTTTCTTGTATGCAGTGTTTCGCTTAGGAATGCCAATAGATGCTTTATCTGCGGCACAACGCACAATCCACCTGTCAGACCCAGTTCTTCGCTTCTGTCTGACCCTGGCACACATCAATCGTGTGCTCTATTTACTTTGTGACCACATGCTGTGGATACGGGCAGCAGGAGTTGCACCCAATGTTGATGCACAACGCTGGGCACATCGCTCACATCGTCATTTCCTTGTCTCAAGTCTGCTTTCTGTTCTGCGAGATGCCTATGAAATAAGCTTGTTGGTGGGTAGAGAACCACGGGATTGCTGGGTTGGTGACGAAGATGAGAGAAGACCAGACAAGCACCATTGGAAATCTGCTAGTCCTGCGAGAAAGGTAAATTGTTTTATACAAACGACATGAAATCAAAGTGGGAAAAAAGCTCATAAAAGAGGAATGACAAGTAAACCTGTGTAAGAATAATCTCTATAAGACCTAGCTTGCACACTAAAAACTCGGCTCGCCGTCACACGATCCCTATGAAATTGCTGTGGCACTTAGCGGACATCCCGACAATGTTTGGGAAGTCTTGGCGTTCCATAGTACCACTTGCATTTTGCACAATGCGTATTTTTGTCATTCCCAGTGTACGGTCTGTCGTCTGCTACCAGCTCTGTTGTACTGCTATCCCGTGCATGTGCACGGGTATCGCTAGTAGAATTTAATACCTCCTTCATCTTTGATCGTTCTTCTTTTCTTTTGTATTCCGACACATGAAGTGGCTCAGTCTTGTGTCAGGCAAATTTCAACAACAATTAAAATAATAATAATAATAATAATAATAATAATAATAATAATAATAATAATTAATAAACCTCTTGCACGAAGACGTTCAAGATATAAATGAATTTTTGATTCTGCCTCGCACAAACCACCATCTAAGAAGTTCAGTTTTTCGCATTATTGTTCTCGACTCAGGTTTCCATTCTTCTACTCCACAGGCTTGTGTTTGGTTGTCTTTTGCTGTCCGTGTGCTGCGTGCCAATCCTCCCTTGCTCCTCGACACAGTCAAGAACCTTTGTGACTTGGTTATCCCTCTGGAACGACTCGGCATGCTGCGGGTGTCACGTGGCTGTGTGGGCACTTGCGGTCTGGTTTCTTCTCTCCTGTCGCTCATACAGCTATGCCACCCTGATTACATACTCAAACCCTAGCCAAGGCTTGCAACTACCAGGCATGAGGCTTGCACAAATTTTCCTTCCCTTCAATCAAGATTAAAATCTTCAGCACCTGAGAATTCCCTTTCGTCAAGATCATCGTGCCATTATTTTGGTCATTGCTGCTCTGTTCTTTCTCTTATAGAATCTCCAAGTTGATTATTTTAGAATACTTGATCTCTTGGTGTTGGGTGCACTATCCCTTAATCCCGTCGTAAATGTTAAGTTTACCTATTAACCAATTCCTAATCTCAGACAAAAGAACACCCATTTTGAACATTCAACATAATTACTGCATTCATAATTTGCCGAGTTTAAATTGATTCTAAACATTGTGTGTAAAACGACTAAAATGGCTAAACTTTTCTTAACTGTGTCTTGAATGATGCAAATTAGTTTCTCTTCTTCGTTTGTCCTGCAAGGGATAGTTGAGGTTCTGCGATACATTTAAGGGCTGCTTGTCTCGTGATAGCTGTTTATCTAATATGATGGGGATGGATGACCGCAAGGACTGGGAGGTAATGGTTGGGAGTAGAATGAATGCAATTGGACTCCTGGCATTCTCTGAGTGGACAGTTTGTTATGCAGACATGTAGCAGCTATAATTGCAAGTAATTTAGAATCAATTTGCTTTGTTTCAAAGATTTTATCAAAGAGGTATACAGTTTGAAAGATATCTCACATTTCATAATCGAGCAAGTATTTTTGGAAACAAACAAAAATAAATAAAAGAATGACACTTTCAAAAATGTGTAATGATGTACTTTGCCAGACGATGGATTTATTTCAAGCCTACGTTTAAAATACAGGATCACTTTTGGAGTGTACTTGTATTTGTAAGGCATAATCGCCTGTGATTAAACTGCCACTCAGATGAGCACTTCTGCAATGAATACACTTTATTCCAAAGGACAGAAACACTTCGGAGCAAAACACGTTTGTGATGATTCATCAAAACGCGTGCTAAATGGCCAGTTGTGCAGAGACGTGGGATGGGAAGAGGCTCGTGGGTAGAATCTGATAGGCTTTTGGAAGCAGAGAGGTTTCAAATCACCCTCTCTGACTTTGGCACTAATCTTTAGACCAATGACCAAAAGTTGGACAAAACATTCAGTAGAATACTGGAGATAGGAACGAGAATCATGGCATCAGAACACACTCTAGGCATGGGGATGTTTGCAAGCCTTCAAAGATTTCACCAGCAACGTATCCAATCCTCAAAAGACAAAAATAGAATCTGCATATTATCATAAGTCATTAAATTTTACATTTGCGTTATTGCCTCCTGAAGTCAGTTCCTATTGCATTGCCAGATACCAAAATGAATACCATGTAAAAAGTGTCTGTCCCATCTTTACACAACCACTCAGGGATTACAGCAACTAAATAATGCATAATATAGTGTAAGGTGTGCATATTTCGGAAATCCAAAAATGAGACAAGAAAGTGCCACGTAAATGCAGTAGATTCCGACTTACATATCAAGGAAAGAACTGGGGGGGGGGGGGGAGACAAACAAACTGTTTCATCATGAACAACCATCCAATTGTACTTTTGTGAAATACAGCAATATACTTTTACTTTGCACAGACAATCACATGTTACTGCAATTGTGAGTTCCTGTGCATAATGAGATGGAAAGTATAAGTTGAGGTCAATAAGTTTGACACTTAAATCCTCTTCCCAAAGCATTCCCCAACACTTAATATGGATGACTTTCTGGAAATTGTGCATGCATGAACGTTGTTTCAAACAAAACTTTACCTTCAGAACTTGAGTTCCAAAAGGAGATTAAGAAGAAATAATTTTTTTTTATATTATATAGTTTGTACATACTTTCATTGCGTCCCCCCCCCACCCCAAAAAAAAAAATTCGCTTTTTCATCCAGTACAAGCTAAAATTGCGCTCAAGTTTTTCGTGCTTTGAAACATTCTCTTTAAAGTTTCATTTTGAAAGTGAAACCTGAAGTGTGGGCATCAAGCATTTGAGGCCAGAAAAAAAAACATGGCAGTTAGGAAGTGTGTGTGTGTGTGTGCGTGCACGCGTGCTCTCAAGGCCTCTGAACAAGGTATCCTTGCAAGATTCACATAAAAACCTCAAACGGATTAGCTAAAGCTGAAGGTGTAAGTGAGCTTGAATTGTCAAGACTATGACATTGCAAAAGTTGCAAACTATCCCATAAATACGCAATGAACTACTAGTCTTTGAAGGGAAATGTCAGTCTGTATCCGGTATACATTGTAATCAGTATAATGTCGACAGCAGCATGTTTACCGCAGAAGTGAGGTGCGACTGCGGGAAGTGAGGTGTGACTGATGCTTTGAGCGTTAACAATTCGTCGGAGCAAAAAGAAGCAAACGCTTTCAGTGTCAGCCACCACATCCCACTGTGGTGGAACTGCGGAAACGTACTCCTATTGCCTCTCTGTCAATAAAATCCATAGTTTATCCTGTAAATGGCCCAATTAGGGCACAAACTCAGTAAAAATCAATGCATCACTTTCAATTGGCAAAAAATAAAAATGGATGAAGTGGATGGATGGGGTGAGGGATAGTCAGATCATTAAGAATTCTTCGGATTCATGCCAACGTGCAAAACAAGAGTTAACACTAGGAAGAAAAGCCACTAACCACCACAAGGCTTGGTTAGTGAGTGTCACTATGTCAGTTCACAGCTGAACAGTCAGCTTGAGAGAAGAAAAGAGAAAAATCCACTACAATTTGGCTTAACAAAACGAAACACAAAAGAGCACAGCGATAGCTTCTCACAAATAAACACTCACACTAAGTTCACAGTTAGTTTGGTCACCCAGCAAATATGGCAACAAACTGGCCCATGCTGGTTAGTTTTCCAGCTGGGTGTGGTGGGTGGGGAGGGAGGGAGATAAAATGGGTTTGCTGAAGAGGTAAGGGGAAGACCTTGGTAAACAGGAGAAAGAAAGCTGCTGAAATGGCAATACAAGCAGTGAGCACCAAAAAAAGATAAATTATCTCCTTTTCTGTTGTCTCATTTGGCAGCTGATCCAAGAAAAAGACTTGGTAATCAGAGGTATGAAGAGGATCTCTTAAAATCACACCAATATAGGAGTTTGCCAGAGCAGCTGGAAACCCACCCCATTACTTCCAGCGGGTGTTCTGGCAAGATAAAGTCACAACCAACACCCCCAAACAAACAGGAACCTCGATTCCTTGCACAATGGATGAGCATGATATGTGCACACGTGGGACAGCATGACGTGTGGATTGTTACGAAAAAAAAAAAACAAACGTTTACTGCCAAGTCCCCTTGCTCAAGACCCAACGGTTAGGCAGCAAGTTGATGACGTCTCTAACACTTCTCTCATTGCTCTGCCTTCTTTTCTCTCAAATGGAGCAGATAAAGGAGCTGAGATCATGATATGGGTGAGGGGTAAAGCAAGAAAAGATGAGGGGATTGTGAAAATTCGCACAAGTTTGCAAGGGTCTCGGCACCAGCACAGTGTACTGGCATTCAAACTAATTACAGCAAAGATAAGTCGTTGTTCCACCTCGAGCAGCAAGACAAAGCAACAACAGCAGCAGCAGCAGCAGCAGCAAAAAAGAGGTAGCACAAACAGGCCACCAAGTTTGGGAATGAGTTTAAAAAGCAGCAAAGTGCATTTTTTCCCCTTTTTTTCTTTTTTCCTATATAAATCTGAAAGCTTCATGGCTTTAATGAAGGCAGGTCACATTTCTTAGTCCTTCTTTGGATTATGGATGGTATAGCACTGGTGCATGTTAGAAAAATTTGAGGAATAGCAGCATTATGGCATCTGTTGAGCTCCACGAAAGAGCCAGGTCAGTGCCTTGGGATCTGCTATTGGATCCCTTAAGGCAATACCACACTGGTCTGTAGTTACTGGGTAAAGAGATTACATTTTATGTGTGAAAGCTGGCACAGATATTTTCTCGATGCAAGAAGCTAGTTTGTGAAGTGAGCAGAAGCAAAAAGTTGAACAGAAAACGCTCGGCACATTTGGCAACAGGCAGTGACGTAAGAGCAACGGGCCGACGCTTGGACCCAATAACCCCAGTTTCACCATTGTGAGGGACTGGTTTGTCCATGCAGGCTGGAGAGTGAGGCAGTGATGGTGATGGGTGAAAATAAACCCATTGTAGGAGGACAGGCAGAGGAAGAAATGGGTCACGTAGGACTTTCCTGGATCAAATTCAACATCGACAAGATCAAGGGCAGCAGAGGACAAAATTGCAAGACAGGTGGTGAGGGAAAATTGTGGCATTTAAAGCATTGACCCTTTCATGTGAGACATGAAATGGGGATGCGAAGGTTGAGTGTGCCGGTACTAAGGCCACAGCAAGCCAAAGGAGGCAAAACAGGATCGTCGGCCCACTGATGCAAAGTCACTACCAAACGTTAACGGCTCCCTGGTCGTATTCAACTATGAGCCGCTTGATGTGTGCCAGCTTTTGGTGTAAGTACTGACAGCGGCGCTTGTCCTCGTAGTAATTGGGGTTGGTCTGTAGAGAAAAAAAGAAGGCATGAATCACAATCAAAGGCTATAACAACCTCCAAGAAAACCATACACGGCTACTGTTTACAAACACTCTGACAATGATGACTTCCAATCAGATTTCTTGCCCCTTATCAAGGCTGTCAGTAGTCAACATGAAAATGTCACCGATTTCCTCGGGCAATTACACCACAATCAATTGCATAATCAATTCTCGAACAATGCAGCTTCCATTTTGTTACTGTTTATAAACTTCTACGACAGTCAGCGGGGGATGCTCCGAGATGAGTCTATTCAAAAACTATCTTTTCATAATAACACATTAATAATGCTCACTTGAAGTGATAAAGGTCTGAAATCAGTTACAATCAATTTGACAAAGGATTAAAAGTGCAAACAGAGTGCGACAAATGTGGAAAGAGACAAGCATTTATTCAAAGATAATTTGTGGAATTTTTGTGGCAACCATAGCACTAGATTGTTCATTACAGTGAGATTTTGACAAATAATATATCCTTGAGAGAAAAAATCTCAAACTATTAGTGGCGATGGTCTCCCTGGACACATCTTAGCCATTTGATACATGGCTACTGTCGAGGATCTGGTATCCTGCTTTACTTGCCGAGCTTTCTGCCCGTGGCAAAGAAGGTCGCCTTCCTTCCTGGATTTTTGACACCCCCCCCAACCCTTCCCCCCACGCAGTCAACATGTTGCCCTCAATGGAACCATCTCCTTCCCTATCCCAGTGGAGGCTAGAGTTCCACAAGGCAGTGCTTTAGGCCGAATCTTGTTCCTTGTCTATACAAATGACCTCTTCGATAGTTCCTCTCTTGCTTTTTACAGATGACTCCACATTGTGCTGTACATTCCCCATCCCTCTGCTAGGTAAACAGTAGCTGCAAATCTATCTATCTATCTCTCTCTCTCATTAAATTCTGGTCTGATAATTGGAACATGTCCTTCAATTCTGGAAAATCCCAGTCTCACCCCATTGCTCCAGAAAGATCAGCAAACTAACCCACATACCTATTTCCTTGGTATTCCACTGGAAGAGGATCGGTCTTTTGAACTTCTAGGCCTCACCATCAGCCATGACCTTTACTTGGCTGACCACATAGCAAAGCTGGCATCTAAAGGCAGCCACAGAATGGGCATTCTCCATCGATCCAACTCTGTCCTTAGAAAATCAGAGCTCCTCACAGTCGAAAAGGCCTTAGTCTGTAGCTCAATGGAGTACTGTTCTCTGCTATGGGGTAGCACCCCAGGATTCTGTGCAATCTTAAGCTCTCAAAGTTATTGAAATCTCCCGTGATGAGGCGGAAGCAAAGGGTCTGTTGCTATCACATTCCAGGCAGGTCAGTAGTTTCTGTTTTCTCCCATCTATTCTCTGATATTGTTCTCTCTGCTTTCTTCATCCTCAGACCACCCCCCCCCTCACCTTCCCATAATTCCACTACAGGATGCAGGGTTATTACACTAACCCATTCCCTGTTTAAAGTTCCAAGATCCAGGCTGACTGCACACCACAACTATTTTATTCCTCACTTTCCATAATCTGTGGAACCATATTAAAAGAGGCTGTTCGACCTCACTTCCCTCCAGGGCCTCAACCAACTAGTGCACCACCATTTCTTTTCATCCACAAGTCTGACCCATGATCTTTTTACCCCATGAACCTTTCCGAACTCAACCATCTTACTTACTAGTTTCAGTATTTCCTCCTCTCCCCCCTCTCTTTTCCTGGTCATTGATTCCCTTGATGTTTGACCCAGTCAGCACTACCTTGCTCTTTCATGAGCCTTGCTCCTGTAAAGAAAAAAAAAAACTAAAATGCTGATAAACACAGAAAAACTCTCAGCATATGGCAGTTTTACACATTTTACCTTTTTTATCTTCTTGTACTCCTGCAAGACTTGATCATGGACAACCTGAAAAAAATAATCAGAACCACCATTAGTTAACTTTGCAGCATGAGGACGTAATTTAACTCTGATTAGAAGTATGGGGAGTTTAATGAAGTAATTATATGACAAGCAAAGGTTATCCACAGTCAGGTAGTTATGCCGGGCAACGGGTGATCAGGATCGATGAGACCCATCTTGCGTTAACTCCTGACTCCGTGCCAAATCCAAAAAGAAAAGTTAATTACTGTATTATAAATGAGAAATTAGTGGCAATTAAAGCTCTTATCAGCAAAAGGTGAGCACAAAGGCTATTACAGTTGTAAAACAAGAAAAAGAGCAATCAGAGATTGCAGACCATCACAAGGACTTCTTTTGTGTGGTGTATTTTGTGTAGCGTTTGTGTACTGGTGTGTTACGTAATTAATAAGAGACTTAATCAGAACTGCCACTTTATAACAGTGATGACTGGGTACCAAGACGTCAAGCTTTGATGCGACGCCACATTGATCGGACACTTGAGCCTGACCCACGACGATTTAATATTTTTCTTCACTCCAATATGGCTCTCAAACCATGTGACCAATGAATTATTCTTTAACTAACGTACACCCAAGACTTGGGGAACATTTCTGTGAAGTCCACGTGATCTGTCCAGCCATTCTTGAGAAGATTTTTTTATAGGTTTTAGGATAAATCCAATATGGCTGCCAAACCATGTGACCGATGACATCATATGTGTGAACCTTTTGTTCCTCATGGATAGGCGATCATACGTGTAAAGTTTCGCCTCAATCTGTTCAGCCACTTCAGAGAAGATTTTTGAAGATTTAAAAAGCAACAACAATATGGCTGCCAAATCACATGACCAAAGATGTCATCACATTATTTTTCTGTGGACCACTTTATCCCCAGATGACCCTCAAAAATCTTCACACTGATCAGATGTAGCATTCCACATATGCAATTATGACGTCATAAGGAAGGCACCTATGACATCATGAAAAAAAAATCACATTCCCCATGAGGAGTACTTGCCATGTGCCAAGTTTCAATTTTTTCCTTGGTACGGTTTCAGAGATACAGGAGGTCCAAAGTTTTTCCTTTTTTCCAGCATGGCTGCCACACCACACGACCTATGACATCTTATATATTATTTCCGAGTTTGTGGTTTCGTGTCGCGCTATCTTCGACTTTGTTCTGCGCTCGAGTAACGTGATATTCGGCTTACATTATCTCAAAGACCATATGAGGTGCATGGTACAAAAAAAAAGTAAATAAAATGGTTCTGAAACAGTGAAATCGTATTCCACTTACTGAATTAAAGTAAAATTACTACTGATACTCTGCATCGGTTCCTTTCTCAAACACACCCACCCCAACATGTCGCGCAGAGCGTGGGTGATGCTAGTCATAATTATGATTAAACCATTCCACATTAGTAGTCACACCTATGGAGAAAATTTAATCTCAATCCGACAAGCAGCTGCTGAGAAAAACACAAACGTTATTTGCGGACAAACAAACAAAAAAAAATTACTCCCCGTGTGGGGGTGACGGTCATCTCTATAATACCACAAGTTCTCAATGTTCAGTTGTGACCGAAGACTACTGCGCAGTTTGGTTAAAGATGACTCGGCATTTTGGCGCACGCGCACGAAATTATATTTTGAAAATAAATGCCAACGTTTACATTTCGGGTTTTGAAACTTTTGCACCTTCGGCAGAAAATGTATAAATACACAAGGTCAGCTGCTACGCAATGACACCATTCACTAATTTTTACCATGCCCAGTAGAAAATATATAGCCTCCTGAAGGTAGGGCAGTTTTTGCAAACTTTGAAGTCACGCGACGCGAAAACGAAAGCGAAATTAAAAAAATCCGTTCTGACCAAATTTAGATATTGTCCCATACATTCATATGCCACAATCAAATTCAAGATCGCTTGAGAAATGGCGGAGGAGATAGAATTTGAAAATAGTCATTTTCGCAACTTCAAAGGCTTCGTGACCTTGACCTTGACCTTCGGTGACCTTGAAAGTCATACCATCGTGTACGTCTCATCGACCTCTATCAGGATCACTAATGACCAGATCTCCCGCTTCAACTTCATTGTGAACGGACGGACGGACAGATTGAAGGACATCGACACCCATATTATTAGGTCATGCTCGAAGAGATGACCTAAAAACGGACTCAAACGCAATACCCTCTCCTTCGGCGAGGGTAACGAGAACGGCACTCGGTAGAACACACATCTCCGCCAGGCTGAACAGTTTACATTTTGTATCTCACTGAATAGGCCGGATCTAAGTCTGGACCTGAACTAAAATCAAATTGGTTTGTTATTGTCACATAACCAACTCATCCACCTAGTTTTGTCAAAACTCATCCACATCCTTTTGAAATATCATGCTATACATATATATCGTTTTTGGTCCTATCTCTCAATGGTGAAGAATCACTTAAAAAAACATAAATAAATAAATCGTATCCAGATTTGATCTTCACCAAAATCCAATTAATTTGTTCTCGTCACACACTCTACCTGTCCACCAAGTTTCATCCGAATCTGTCCATAACTTTTTGAAGTATCATGCAATAAATCGTTTTTTGACCCAATCTTTCAATGGTGAAGAACCACTTGAAAAAAATTCAAGTTTTCGGATCTGGATCTTCATGAAAATTGAATCAATTCGTCCTTATCACACCCATTATCCAAATCCATCCATACCTTTTGAGATATCCTGCTTACAGACAGACAAACAAACAGACAGGAGTGAAAAACATAACTTCTGTTCGTCTTCAGCGGCAGAGGTAATAATGTGGCACACCCATCTATCGATGACCATACGCTTCAATTCCCAGAGCATCGCTTCTGCCGAAGCAGTGCAACCAACACTGGACAGGTCATCACTCTATCACAAGGAGCTGTAGGCTTTGATGGGAATTTGGAATTTGGCCAGGATACCAGCACACAATGATTTATTCTTTCTGAAAGGTAATGCGGATCTAGGATGTCTACCAACGAAAGCTAGGAGACAGGCCACCATTCTTGTCCCTCCAAACAACGGTGTACTTAGTCGAGCAATAATAAAGGATTGAAAGTGGAAACAGAAGCACCAGGATGACTGTGAAGCACTGGCATGACTTTTTATATTCGGTTGGGAATTGAACCCAGACTGTCGACAGGCCACTTTATCTCTGAGCAACCCTGTCACATGTGCCAGATACTGCTTAGACCATTAAAGTTAAAGGGTTATGCCATTAAATAGTCATTTTTGAGTTTTTCTGTGCACCATTGCTCATGTTTTTTAACCTTTGATGGAGTAATGTGCACAAAGGTAAGATCCAACATGATAATCATAAAAAAAAACATGCACACAAAGCTAACATGGCAAAGGATTTTTTTTCAATAACACGCCACACAAAAGGCTCTGCGAATGACCTGGCAGGAGAAGAATATCTCAAAAAGGCATTTTCTCTGAAGGTGAGAATCAGTGAGCTTTCAACATTCATTGACGATGAACTTCAGTGAAGAAGATGGAGTGGAAATATTGTTGACAGTTTGCTTTGCCAAAGTTCATCTATCTATAATTCCAGCAGTGTGTGTGTGTGTGTGTGTGTGTGTGTGTGTGTGTGTGTGTGTGTGTGTGTGTGTGTGTGTGTGTGTGTGTGTGTGTGTGTGTGTGTGTGTGTGTGTGTGTGTGTCCGCTGTTTCTCGACAACCACTGGTCCGATCTAATTGAAACTTGCCAGGTATATTGCTGGGGACCTGTGGATGTGCCTTTTCAAGGTTTGATATTAATCGGACAAGTGCTTCCCAAGTTATGGCCATTTATTTACCAAACCAATGAAAGGACACGTTGCTGACCAGGCATGGCTACGTAGGCCGGTGGGTGGCCGGCCGACGATGACGTCACATGCCGTGCCGGTTACGATGGGGATCGGTGCCTTAGTTCCCGTGGCGTAGGAGTGGCAATGGTCAATGGCAGCGAATGTCATGGCAAGCAAAGACAGGGAGGTAAACTTGATTTTAATTTGGATTTTAATTAACTGTGTGTGTGTAAGTATCACAGGAGTTGTTACTTCAATGCAAGTGATAATTCGTGGAATGCATATGAACGTTCCGTACGGGCACGCACCACTTCCGGATAGTGATGACTTAGTGTATTCTAATAATATCTCGATTTCTTATGCGCATTTATAGATAAACACAATGCCCCAATCCAGTCATTGTTTGCGAGAGCGAAGGAACGGCCTGTGTGGTTGTTTGAAAGTTTTTTTGTTGTTGATTTTTTTTTTTGGGGGGGGGGGGGTTGCATGTACGGGCACGCACGTACGGGCACGCGAGAGCGAAGGAACGGCCTGTGTGGTTGTTTCTGGTTCGCGGTTTGAAAGGTTTTTTTTTTTTTTTTGGTTTGCACGTATGGCCACGCATGTACGGGCACACAGGTACAGCCACGCACATACGGCCATGCAAGAGGGAAGGAACGGCCTGTGTGGTTGTTGTTTCTGGCTCGCGGTTTGAAAGTTTTTTATATTTTTTTTGCATGTACGCACGTCCAGGCACGCACGTCCAGGCACGTACTAGTCTATCTATGACTCCAGCAATCTGTGTGTGTGTGTGTGTGTGTGTGTGTGTGTGTGTGTGTGTGTGTGTGTGTGTGTGTGTGTCTGTGACCGCTGTTTCTCGACAACCACTGGTCCGATCTAATTAAAACTGGCCAGGTATATTGCTGGTGCCCTGTGGATGTGCCTTTTCAAGGTTTGATATTAATCGAACAAGTGCTTCCCAAGTTATGGCCATTTATTTACCAAACCAATGACAAGACACGTTGCAGCATAAGCGTGGCCGATGGGGAAGAGATCCTCAGCCACGTTCCCCATTACAGGTTACAACGTACGGACTTCCGGATAGTGATGACTTAGTGTATTCTAATAATTTCTCGATTTCTTATGCACATTTATAGATAAACACAATGCCCCGATCCAGTCGTCGTTTACGAGAGCGAAGGAACGGCCTGTGTAGTTGTTTGAAAGATTTTTATTATTATTATTTTATTTTTTTTGCACGTACGTTTTTTTTCTTTTCTTTTTTTTCTCTTCTCTTCTCTTTGTGTTTTTCCTTGCGATGACATTGCGAATATAATCGTAACTGCGATATGCGAACTTCCGAACAGTGAGGACTTAACTTCCGGATAGTGATGACTTTCTGTATTCTTTCTCAATTTATCAACTTACTGTATTCTTTCTTTCTCGATTTCTGTACTTTCTCGATTTTCTTAAACACAATGCCCCAATCCAGTCGTCGTTTACGACAGCGAAGGAACGGCCTGTGTGGTTGTTCGAAAGTATTTTTTTTGTTTTTTTGGTTTGCACAAACGGTCACACACGTACAGTCACGCACGTATGGCCATGCAAGAGCGAAGGAACGGCCTGTGTGGTTGTTTCTGACAAGCGGTTTTAAAGTTTTTTTTTTTTTTTTGCACGTACATGGCACGTACAGGCACGCAGTGGTTCGTATTAATTTAAGGCAGTAGCATTGCCGAATAGAGGTAAACCTAGCGATCACATACACAGAGGATAGCAAAACGGTAGCATACTCACCTTTGAGCTCATTTTATATTCCACTAGCTGGGGTACCCGGCGTTTACCGGGCAACATCAGGTCCCTCCTCCCACCCCAACCCTTGAGGGACAAATTCATCGATATGGTTGAAATACTGATGCTTTAGATGTTTAGCCTCATCATCATGTCATGAATCTGGGGTGTGTTCAGTTACCAAGTTTCTTGTAGAGAGCTTGCCAAATGGCTTAAGCACTAAAGCAAGCATTCCGTTCGAAACCGTTGATGAGGAACGGCTGGCTTGGCAAGCGCCAGCAAGTTGCTCGGTAACTGAACACACCACCGGAAATCTCAACAACAAACAGTACATACAAAACACCGACAAAAGGGCAGTTATTTAATTAAAGACTTCAGATATTAATCATGAATATTTTCGTTGTAATGAAAACGTACCTTATTCAGACCCACACATCCACCCACAGACACGAACTGAGCTTTGTATGTTAGATTAGGCGACAGTGAGACGCCACACATGAAACTGCCATATTTGCATGATATCTCCTACTCTTGTTAACCTATTCTTCTTCTTCTCCCTCTCATAGTAATCAGCAAATAAACTTTCTATCCTCTATCCTCTGTTACTGTTATGTTCCTTTATTTATAGATAATTTATGCATGACAACTCAAAGTCAGGATAACCGAGAGGTATGTATACTCACCTTTGAGTTGTGTAGCCTGGATACAAATCTCGACCCAGCTATAAATTATCATCCTGGCATTTCACACACAGGGGGACGCATCAGTAAGTGTGCCATCCATCAGATGGACATTAAGCTGGAGGTTGTCTGCCAGCCTTGGTTGTTGGTGTATCATAAAGATCTCATGGTGTCTCTCGTGAATAATCGGTGAGTTTGGTATCACTGGAACCCTGAACAAATTCCACATTCTTGTCCTGACTGGCTGCTGGGAAGGCCACACCAAACCACCCAGCATAAACTGTGCCAAGAAATTGCTTTCGGCAGCACCAACGCTCCACGCTCCATCAAGATCATGTTACATTTATTTGATTGACAGCTCAATAGCAGGTACACTAAGCTATTCTGATGACCCGACCCCATTTGAAGTGTCAAAACGATTGTAAGAAATAGTATCTTGTCTAATTTAAAGTTAATTTGTTTTGATTTTTTTTTAACTTTATTTTATATGCACAGCAATTTTCACATTGCATGTGAGTCTCAAAAAACTGCAAAATAAAAAAAGTGAGTGCAGGTAAAAATAATGACTTCATAAAATAAATAAATAAAAGCAAACAGGTGTGCCTGATGAGTTCTCATAAATGAATGTAGAGTTCAGTGAAATCCTTGACACCAAGTCCTACCTGAACAGTATGGCATTCTTTCTCACAAAACATTGTTCTGATTTCTGGAATTTCAGAGTTGATCATTTTCCTTGAAAAAAAAAACACAACCAAATACCCAACCAAATACCCCCCAGAGATAGAACAGAGCTTTCTCCTGGACTGATGAGATGATGTAACAAGTGCGTGTACACGCACACACACTTTTTCAAATCATATTGCTTGAAATTTTCTCGCAGTTTGTGAATGTTTCAACTGTTTCGTTGTGCTTAATGCAAATATAGGTGGTTTTACTTGCAGTTAAAGTTAGTTTTTTTAACGGCATCGACCACGTACACGTCTCTGGCTCAAGCCGAAGTGATGCTTTATTTATTGGTACACATACGGAACACTATATATTCTGTTACACCTCCCTTCTTCATGAAGAGTAAGATCATAAATTGTTAAAGTATGGTCAACTGAACAATCAGCGTCCACAAAGCTTTAGCAACATGTTAAACTACTTATTGACTTGCAGTGTCACCAGAAACCAAGTTTGAGTAAAAGATTAACCAACTTATTGTGTCAGGTATATCAGTACAAGTCTGCAATGGTCACCAACACCAGTCTACAAGAAGTTTATGGATTTAACAAACAAAATCTTTATACTTCTGAGGCTTAACAATCTCACATCCTCGTCTTGTACGCTGCACGGTTGGATGCATGTATGATGCAGTGTGCGTGGATACGAGTGTGGAATGTTCTCTCACAGGTGTAGTTGGTTGTGGCATGCCCACTCCACTGTTCATGTCTTCATGAGTGGTATTGCTCATATTGCTCGTCGCAGCAGGTTCTTGCTCACGAGGGGTCACGACATCATCTTCAGGGGTCATGAGAACTGGTGGTGACCAGTGTGACCACTCCTCATTTTCATAAATGCCAAGGTGAGCCAATGAAAAAAGCCAAGAATTCACAAGGTTTCAGAAAAGCGATGATAATAGAAAACCAAGACGCCAAGGTGAACAACGAATAGCCAAGATCTTGTGAAAAAACCAAGGAGTGGTCACACTGGTGGTGACTCATGAGTTCTCAAAAGATGACGTCTTTTTCTGCGTAAACCACTCCTGATGCCGTTGTCAACCCAGTATGATCTGGGGTGCGAATCCACTTTGGTAACAATGGCTGGTTGCCAGGTGTTCTTCCTCCTGATGCGAACAGTGTCACCCGGCTGGAGGTAAGCCAGCGATCTTGTCGATCTGTCATGATAGACTCTCTGTTTCAGCTTCTGTTGCATCAACTGTGCTCTGGGATCTACTGTTGGTGGTCTCAGCAGCTGCCTGGTATCTTGGATCTCAGAGTTCTGCTCATCAAGATCTGTGCCAGCGAGAACGATGTGCCTGCGACAGGGGTGTTTCGGTACTCATGAAGTGCCAAGTAGATATCGTCATCAACTTTCTTCATCATCCTCTTGATGGTTTGGATAAAGCGTTCACTTTGGCCATTGGACTGGGCAAATCCAGGAATGGATGTTGACTGTTTGATTCCCGTTTCACATGAACCACCTGAACTCTTGGCTGTCAAATGGCATATTGTCACTCATGAGCTCTTCTGGAATGTCATGACGCGCAATGACCTCTTTCACCTTCGTGACGATCGTGGTGGTAGTCTTGTCCTCTATCTCCACCACCTCTGGGTATTTGCTCTATAAATCAACCACCAGCGGATATTCTTTGCTTTGATATGTGAGGACATCGGCTCCCACCTTCTGCCATGCAAGCTCAGATATGGGGTGTGGTCTCAGCGGCTCCTTGGGCTGTGCATTCCTATGGCTGAGGCAAACTGCACAGTTGACCACCGTCTGTTTAATGTCTGCAGCCATGGTGGGTCAAAACAGAGCGCCAGTAGCCTTGGCTTTTGTTTTCTCACTCTTTAGTGAGCTTGGGATCACAATGCAGTCACAAACACATAGCAGTCCGTCAGCTATGTGTACCTCATCTTTAACCGGCCAGTTATCTTGAAGGACGCTCGGAGCACTGTGCTTCTTTTTGGGCCATCCCATTATGGCTGCCTGCCTTACCATCTGGAGGTCAGCGTCCACAGCAGCTGCAGCTCGGATCTGCTCTCGTCTCATGACACTCACTGGCATGTCACACACCAGGCAGTGAACCATGACTTCTATGTCATCCTCCATCTGGTCATCTGATCGGTCACCAGGTAAGTATGCATGACTCAGTGTGTCAGCCACATGCATATACTTAGCCGGGACATACTTCACATCTAGTTCATAGCGCTGCAATCTCAAAAGCATTCTCTGCAGTCATGGAGTCGTCTTGCCAAGGGGTTTCTTGAAAATTGCCTCGAGGGTGGTGATCCGTCTGCACATTCACTGGCTTCCCGTACACATATTGGTGGAATTTGTGGCATGCGTAGCAGATTCATTCACATTGTCACCCTCAGCAAACGTAAACGTCTTGTGAATAGCCAGAGTCCGGTCCCGCCAATTCTAGCAAAATGGCTATTTGCACGTAAGTGTCTTTCTTCTTGAGCTCAGCAGCCTTGAAGTAGTTTGAGAATCGTGCAGCCCACTAGTCCTATGCATCGGCAGCAATCGATGCCTTAAAATTCATTGGTCCCGGAGGCTTTAGGACTTCCATAGCGGCGTTTAGTTCGCTTCTCTGACACCATGTAACAGCATCAACCACACACACGTCTCTGGCTCAAGCGGAAGTGATGCTTCATTTATTGGTCCACATACGGAACACTATATATTCTGTTACAGTTTTTGTTGCAAGTTGTGCAAGATTTGAAGAGGCAAGAAAAATAATTTGTCTTCTTCTTGTCAAAGCCCCAAATTCGATGCCCCTACATTTACATCTGTATGTCTAAGCCTGGTGTTGGCGCAGTGGTAAGGGCAGTGGCTTGGGACCCAAGAGGTCCTGAGTTCAAGCCCCGTTGGGACACTGAATTAATATATGTATGTATGTATATATATATATATATATATATATATATATATATATATATATATATATATATATATATAGATATATATATATATATATATATATAATGTGTATATAGATATATATATATATATATATATATAAATATATATATATATATATATATATATATATATATATAAATATAAATATATATAAACCAAGTCGAAAACACCAGGGGGTTGACTCAGCCTGCCATCCTTCCGAGGTCGGCGAAATGAGCACCAGTTGTACTGGGCCCGGTGTATGCCCCGGTTAGAATAGGTGTACCATATCCCTGTGTGTCGTAAGAGGCGACCAGGGTTGCGTCAGGAAGGGCATCCGGCGTAAAAACCTATGCCAAATCATTATGCGGACAACAAAACGAATTTCCATACCGGATCGGTCGAGGCCCGGGTTACCAACGACCGCCACCGGTACCGGTGGTCAGCAGGGTACCAGTGGAAATTGTGCTACTGCTGGGCGAAGGAGGAGAAGGAGACGGGGAAGGCGAGTCCGGAGGCAGTGTGAGAGGGGGAAGGGTAGAAGTGTGGAGGTGAGAGTTGGAACTCTGAATGTTGGGACGATGACTGGCAAAGGGCGAGAGTTGGCTGATATGATGGAGAGAAGAAAGGTGGACATACTGTGTGTACAAGAGACCAAGTGGATGGGGAGTAAGGCGAGGAGCATTGGAGGTGGTTTCAAACTGTTCTACCATGGTGTGGATGGGAGGAGAAATGGTGTCGGGATAATCCTGAAGGAAGATCATGTCAAGAGGGTATTGGAGGTGAGGAGGGTGTCTGACCGAGTGATGAGTGTGAAGTTGGAAATTGAAGGGGTGATGATGAATGTCATCAGTGCATATGCCCCACATATGGGGTGTGAGATGGAGTATAAAGAATATTTCTGGAGTGAGTTAGATGAAGTGGTGGAGAGTGTATCCAAGGATGAAAGAGTGGTGATTGGAGCAGATTTCAATGGACATGTTGGGGAAGGGAATAAAGAGGATGAGGAGGTGATGGGGAGGTACGGTCTCAACAAGAGAAATGTGGAAGGGCAAATGGTGGTAGAGTTTGCAAAAAGAATGGAAATGGCAGTGGTAAACACGTATTTCAAGAAGAAGGAGGAACACAGGGTGACATACAAGAGTGGAGGAAAGTGCACACAGGTGGATTACATCTTAAGTAGGAGATGCAACCTGAAAGAGATTAGTGACTGTAAGGTTGTGGCAGGGGAGAGTGTAGCTCGACAGCATCGATTGGTGGTCTGTAGGATGACTTTAGAGGTGAGGTTGAGGAAGAGAGTGAGGGCTGAACCAAGGACCAGATGGTGGAAGCTGAAGGAGGAAGACTGTTGCGTGAAATTTAGGGAGGAGGTGAGACAGGCGTTGGATGGTGGTAAAGATGGGTGGGATGATTGGGCAACGACAGCAGAAGTTGTGAGGGAGATAGCTAGGAAGGTACTTGGTGTGACATCTGGACAGAGGAAGGAAGATAAGGAGACTTGGTGGTGGAATGAGGAAGTACAGGAAAGTATAAGGAAGAAGGGGTTGGCGAAAAAGAAGTGGGATAGTCAGAGAGATGAAGAAAGTCGGCAGGAGTACAAGGAGTGGCGTCGAAAAGCAAAAAGAGAGGTGGCTAAGGCCAAGGAAAAGGCATATGACGAGCTGTATGAGAAGTTGGATACAAAAGAAGGGGAAAAGGATTTATACCGATTGGCAAGACAGAGGGACCGAGCTGGGAAGGATGTGCTGCAGGTTAGGGTGATAAAGGACGCAAATGGGAATGTGCTGACGAGCGAGGAGAGTGTGTTGAGAAGGTGGATGGAGTACTTTGAGGAGCTGATGAATGAAGAAAATGAGATAGAGAAGGTTGGAAGAGGTGGAGATAGTGAATCTGGAAGTGGGGTGGATCAGTAAGGATGAAGTGAGGACTGCTATGAAGAAGATGAAAAGTGGAAAGGCAGTTGGCCCAGATGGTATACCAGTGGAGGCATGGAAGTGATTAGGAGAGATGGCAGTGGGGTTGTTAACCAGATTGTTTAATAAAGTCTTGGAAAGTGAGAGGATGCCGGAGGAGTGGAGATTAAGTGTGCTGGTTCCGATTTTCAAGAATAAGGGTGATGTGCAGAGCTGTGGAAATTACAGAGGGATAAAGTTGTTAAGCCACACCATGAAGTTGTGGGAAAGAGTAGTGGAAGCTCGGTTGAGAGGAGAGGTGATGATCTGTGAGCAGCAATATGGGTTTATGCCAGGAAAGAGCACCACTGATGCGATGTTTGCTTTGAGAATGTTGATGGAGAAGTTTCGGGAAGGCCAGAAAGAGTTACATTGTGTGTTTGTGGATTTAGAGAAAGCTTATGATAGGGTGCCAAGAGAGGAGTTGTGGTATTGTATGAGGAAGTCGGGAGTGTTGGAGAAGTATGTGAGGATCGTGCAGGATATGTATGAGGACAGTGTGACAGCGGTGAGGTGTGCGGTAGGAATGACGGACCGGTTTAAGGTTAAAGTGGGATTGCACCAAGGATCGACTCTGAGCCCTTTCCTGTTTGCAATGGTGATGGACAGGTTGACGGACGAGATCAGACTGGAGTCTCCATGGACCATGATGTTCGCGGATGACATCATGATCTGTAGGGAGAGTAGGGAGCAGGCTGAATCGAGCCTTGAGAGGTGGAGGTACGCACTGGAGAGAAGGGGAATGTTAGTCAGTAGGAGTAAGACGGGGTACATGTGCGTAAATGAGAGGGAGGGTGGTGGTATGGTGCAGTTGCAAGGAGTTGAGGTGGGGAAGGTGGATTGGTTTAAATACTTGGGATCAACTGTCCAAAGTAACGGAGAGTGTGGGAGAGAAGTGAAAAAGAGAGTGCAGGCAGGATGGAGTGGGTGGAGAAGAGTTGCAGGAGTGATTTGTGACAGAAGGGTAGCTGCAAGAGTGAAGGGGAAAGTATACAAGACGGTAGTGAGACCAGCTATGTTGTATGGTTTGGAGGCGGTGGCGCTAACAAAAAGACAGGAAGCAGAGCTGGAGGTGGCAGAGTTAAAGATGCTGCGATTCTCGTTGGGAGTGACGAGGATGGATAGGATAAGAAATGAGTGTATTAGAGGGACAGCGCAGGTAGGACGGTTTGGAAACAAAGTGAGAGAGGCGAGATCGAGATGGTTTGGACATGTGCACAGGAGGGAAACGGAGTATATCGGGAGAAGGATGTTGAAGATGGAGCCGCCAGGCAGGAGGAGAAGAGGAAGGCCCAAGAAGAGGTTCATGGATGCGGTGAGGGCGGACATGCGGGTGGTTGGAGTGTCAATGGAAGATGTGGAGGATAGAGCGAAATGGAGACAGTTGGTCCACTGTGGCGACCCCTAACGGGAGCAAGCCGAAAGAGGAAGAAGAAGAAGAAGACATTTACATCTGTATATAATGTCAATTCTCCATTGAAGATCATTTTCCATCTTTGTTAACTCTGATTGTTTAAAACTACTTTCCTTACTATTAAGCTTTTCTCCCTCTTCTTTTTCTTCCTCCTCCTACTGTGTGTGTGTGTGTGTGTGTGTGTGTGTGTGTGTGTGTGTGTGTGTGTGTGTGTGTGTGTGTGTGTGTCTCTATCTCTCTTACCATTACTCTTTGCAGAGGATCAGTGCTGCTCAAGCAACTTCCTGAGCAAGGGTTACACTGGGTGGCGTCATGGTTCGAGTGTCTGCCCTGAGTCTCAGACGTTGTTGGTTCAAACCCCGGCCGAATCATACCAAAGAGTTTAAAAACGGTACATACTGCTTCCTTGCTTGATACTCAGCATTTATAAGGACAGAGCATGGACAAAACACTGGGAAGGCAATGGCAAACTACCCAGTATAACCCTTGCCCCAAAACTGCTTCAGCAGCACCAATGCTCTGCAAAGAGTACAGCACATCAAAAAATAAAAACAAAAAACTTGAATTGAATCCCCTCCATGCTTAATTGTTGGTTTCAAGCAAGACTCTATATTAGTTTTTTAGTTTTAGTTTTTTGTCATCTCACATACTGTCTTTGATGAGATCCAAATAACAAACTTTGATTCGTCTGCCCAAAGCACCTTTAACCATTGTTCCATAGTCCAATTTGTGTTTTTGTACATGTTTTATCATTTCAGTCTTGTTCCCCTTTCTTAACAGAGGATTCTTACTGCAACACATCCTTTAGGTCCTGCTTTCAAAAGTGACCTTCGTTCTGTTGATGGATGGCCAACAATACTCGAGTCATCTGCCCGTTCTATTGTCAATTCAATATTCATATGCTTTATATTCTTTAAGGATATTATCTTCAAGTATTGCTCATCCTTGTTAGAAAGCTTTTTGGTTCTTCCATTCCTGGGTTTATCAGTTACAGTTGATGTTTCTCTGTACCTGTGATTGTGCTTCAGATAGCACAACTTGGAAAAGTGAGCTATTCCACACTGGTTTTCCTTCTTTATGCAGAAACGCAATTCCATTGCGATCTAACTGAAACTTTAGCCATTTTGTTTTAAGCGAGCAGTTCATTCTGATAGATCTGAATTCTGCAGTATGAAAAGTGGGCTTTTAATTTTATTGTTGTGGAGAGAGGAACACCTGATGTTATTGATGTGGAACACCTGACAATAAGCCATCAATTTGATTTGATTGGTAAATGTGATGGATTAGCTGCTCATGTATAGCTTATCTTGAGTTGTGATTACAAGTTTTTGAAGATTATGATCAATGTGAATTAAAGATTGCTGAATGACAAGCTTGGTTTATTCTCCCCAAAACTAGGCTGTATTAATAACAGTTAATGTTGTTATAATAGGAGAAAACACGATTGGACACTGAGTATATTGTCGATGGTCATGACATCGTAACTCCTGAATGTGTCTCAGACTTTTGCATGCAGCATGTAATTTGTGATGTATCTATTTGTTCGACTTCTATGCATTCCTGAACAACTAGATAGAATGAGTTGAAAACTGTTGGTTGTACTTTGGGTGGCCCGGGAAGGTTTTAAGCGATAAAAACGTTTTCATAATCTCAGGGGTTCAGGGTGGGGGAGCACCCCAATTTTCTCCATGTAAATGTGAATCATATAGTGCCACATAGTGGAAGCTGGTATTACAAGTCATAATAAAAAAAACGCCACCGACATAAATGTAGGGCAATTAACTTGTCCACAAAGAGCGGTTCTTCATAAGTATGCTTAATACAAGAAATCTGAGTGCATCAGCACCTGGCCGTTTACAATGAAGATAAAACCATTACAGAATGTGTATGGTATAAACCTTTTGCTAATAAAGTCCGGACGGTTGAAGGTGAGGTTCCAGAATAAGTGTAACCATTTACCTTGTACTCATCAGAGCCTGGTAGGAGGTTACGTAGTTCATTGTCGAGTTGCACAAAATTCTGTGTTACATGCTCGATGTCAGCGTGCAAACGTCTGTATTCTCCATATTCAGAATTGAATGCATTCTTGTATGCCTGTCGCTGTTCTAAGTTTTTGATTGCCTGAAAGCTCCTGCAACAAAACACAGTAACTCAGATAAGTAGCCAACCAAGAAGATCCTCAAATACTCATCTCTCAAACGAAACCTTATAATCGTAAAATTTCAAATCACTCACGACATATAGTCAGGCATGTCAGAAGAAGACAACTGGACATTACAAGATGATTTGCTGTCCATGTTATCTGTAGAAAAAGGACATTGGGATGATGAGGCACTTAATGAGAAAGTTTGGCACACACTGCAGTTCAACCAACAATCAGCAATGCATGGAATATAGTGCAGGTTTTAATTCTTCTAAAATACTTCGGTAGCCCAACATTGTTGTTTGTCAAATCAATAAAGCTCAAATAATCTTTACACTTAATCAAGAAATCCATTGCTTTATTGCGCTATTTTTGTTCTCAAAGAGGTCACCCATCGCTTACTGCTCCAACATGTGAATAATTTAATATTGTGAACATGAACCTGTTCAACTGGGAAACCAAGCATGAAGCCATGATGGGAGCAAATTATATTTTTTGTATTATCTTAGATATCTCTATGAAATCCCCTCGAAATAATTTCCTTTCTCATGAAAAACTCCTTTCTCATTCACCACTCTTCATAGCTTAGTCTAGTTCAGCCCAAGAACAATCTAGTAGCCCGAAGCTAAACCCTCTCCAAGGCCCTAGGCTGAACCATCTTCAAGGCCCGACGCTGAACCCTCTCTAAGGCCCTACGCTGAAACCTCCAAAATGGAATGCAACATTCCAGATGTGGCCTCACTAAATTCCTGAACAGTGTTAAAACTACTTTTCGTTTTTTTAATTTATCCCATGATAACTATAACCTGAAACCCTGTTTTTCTTTACCAGTAGTTACCTGGCACTGTGTTTCTGCATACCTCCCATATATATTACCGCCCCCAGATCCTTCTCCTGTGTGACACACTTCAAGACCCAAGACTGTCGCTATGTAATCCCTATTTTCATTATTCTTACTTATCCTCAGCATTTTACATTTCTTCATGTTAAACGACATCTGTCAATCCTTTGCCCAATCCCATCACAATCAAAATCATGAAAATATGGAGGTGATTGCAAGAGGGTTGGGGGGGGGGGGGAAGAGACAAACGCTATACAGAGACATTGTATAAAACTGAGCAAAATTAAAAAGACAAAATATAACAAAAAAAGTAAATTAATGGTCAAGTCCTGTTAAAGCTCCATCATTCATGATGGAAGTGCTGTCTTGCAAGTACCTACATCCCTGAACCTATGTGTACACATGCATGAACATATGCACACGCACGAACGCACACACACACACACACACACACACACACACACACACACACACACACACACACACACACACACACACACACACACACACACACACACACACACACACACACACACGAATGAAATGTGTGACCTCTGAACATTTGCTATCTTTTGTTCATATTTAGCTGGTTGTATTTTTGTACTTTTTCCAAATGTGCGATCTCTGCGTATTTAGAAAGCTGTGACCCAACTACATTGCGTTCTTTGAATTTTCTTCTGTGTTTGGTTGTTATGCTTCTGTGCATACTAAATTAAAGGCCAGTCAAAACAAACAGATTGAAATCCTATCTGAATTGATGGCTCATGATGTTCAGACACCTAGTTCAAATCCCACATAAAAGGTAGTTTTCTACCAATATGCTTGCAATTCATGCAAGAAGGGCACTGATGTCCACTAATGTCCTGGTTCGACATGGGATTTATGTGCAGACTCCTCCATGAGCCAGTGACCAAATTCAGAATGAATGAATGAATAAATAAATAAATAAAAATTGGTGGTTACAAACGATTTTCTTGGACGTTTGTATGTTTTTCCCAAATCAGAGTTGAAACTATTAACTTGTTACCACATAACTGAGTATCAAGCATCTTTTTAAATGTTCCCTCATTGGAGCATGACAACTGTACTGTATTAATCGCCTCCTGAAGTTTTTAAAATGTTTCTATGAGGAATGTTTTTTTATGAGGGTGGTTCATTCCAGATAAAACCAAGGTGGTGGTCATATCTAGTCACGCGTGCTGCGGAACATCAAACCAACTGAAATTCATGGGAAACTGTTCACACAATTTAGTCAAGGGTTTAAACGGAGCAGAGTTCAACATTGTCTGTGAATCGGTGAGCAATCTTTAGCATTCTCCTTGCAATCAGCTGCTCTCACTCAAGCAAACATGAACCGTGTTGAACAGATAAGTTTGGAGAATCACTATTTTATCATTCGTGAAATTGCTGAAAATAGATGTCAATGTTAGAAATGTGGAAACGATCATTCTTTCTCAGTTGAAAATAAATAAGGTTATCTAGTAAAAGGTGAGTCTCTCAAAGGTGGGTACCTCACTTTTGATCAAAAAGCGATTAAGGTGTCCATGTCCAAAACTGCAAATCACTACAAGTGCAAATTTGTCACACAAATTCAACGTACACTTCATAGCCATTCAATATTTCATTTGCACTACAGTCATTGTGACACAGGCATGACAAAATTCCTACCGACTCACTGCTGAGTTGCATCCCGAATCTGGATTCTCCAAACATTATATTTTGATCCCATCAGCTGACTCACTTTGATGGGTGTGTTTTATTGTTGAAAACTATTTTGTTGTGGTGCTACTTCCACTCCATTATCATACAGTCGATGAAGCATTGCAGTATATTGAGGGAGTCAAAACTCCTCCCCATTTTCCTGGCAGTGTTAAATATCCCCCCTCCCACTTGCACTGGGTGAGGTTCCTGATACCATTGGAACAGAAGACATGTGTATGGTTCCAAAACATTTTGAAATGGGAATTTTTTTTTTTGCCCATCAGAATAGCTTAGGCCCTTAAGGGATGCACACTCATCTTCGATCTAACTTGGGTTCAAATGTCGGCACAGCTATAAACCATCATCGTGGTGTTTCGCAGGCAGCGTGATTCATCAGTGTGTGCCATCCCTCGGTGCAAGTTAAACTGGGTATCCCATCTGCCACCATTAATTGGTGCATGTTAAAGATCGTGACAATCTCCCTCACTAAGAGTAGGCGAGCTGTCACCGGTACCCTGGCCAAGTTCCAAATTCCTGTACTATCAGTCGAGTATCCTGCATTGAAGTGGCAATCCGTCCAGGATTGGAAATTTAGCCAAGCAACTGCTTATGCAGCACCGACACTTTGTATGGAGCATGTTGCATGATGATGATCGTAATTATTTTTTTCAACTTGCCAAATAATTAATCCAAAATATTAACAACTAACTTATCACAAATCAAGTACTGACAGAAACCTTTTCTTTTGTTTTGCAGCTTTCATTTTCATATTTCTGAAAACAACCCATGATTCTCACCAGCAAACTGGTCAGCTTATTAAATCCCGTGTAGGCATTTCTGAATAGTGAGCATGCCTCGGTGATGAAACACCCGGCATGGCTGGAACCGGTCTTCAGTAGCTCGTTCAATTTTGTACCCAGCTTGTGTTGATAAGAAACCCTGACATCTAATTTGATGCTAACTGGTATACAAAACCCAAAATATAGATTAGCTACATGCTTCTTGTCACCTTTGCTGGGCTCCGGTCTGAGTCTGTTCGGCTCCCTCAAGTTTTCGATGTTTTCCAGAAGTCCACGCCGGTTACGCTCGTCTCCTTCCTTCCTCCGTTCACGTTCCTTTTCCCTGTGTTTCTTGTTCTTCTTGTGCGATTGCAAGTGTGCACCGTCCAATTGTGCTGGTTGATCTTTTGTGGCCGTGGCCAAAGCAATTGAGGGTGAATCCTCTGTCCTGTTTGGGCTGCACTTCCCCCCTGTTGTACCTGCTGCATCTTGCACCTTTTCCTCTGTCCTTCCCTTGGCTACTGGTTCCGATTCTTCTGAGGAGCGGACCTGTCCAGTTGCACCGTGAGCCTCCGGGGTCTGTGTTGGTTGAGATTCTGGCTTTGCTGTAGATGGTTTGGATGATTGAATTTGAGTTTGTGGCACCACCGCTTTGTCAGGTGAGCAGCTGCTACGGAAACCGTTTTGAGATGGAGAAACACGGCTTGTGAGGTGGGAGACACGTGACCTCTTAGCAGATAGAGGGTCAACAGTCTCCGTTGGAGCAGTCCGTTTCTGCTGCACACAAAAAAAATTACAAGTTAATTCTGAACCAAGTAAACAGCTTTGGCAAAAAAAAAAGACATCACATGTTGATCGAGCAGCAGAAGCAACATGTTCAGTTGATCACCGATTCAAGTCCAAAACCAAACGAAGTGGACAGTTATCAATGAGAAAGAGGGAAAGAATGAAATCAGCAATTAAAGACCAGCAATCATTAAAACATCAGCAATTAAAGATCACATTGCTTCACTGACAAATAGGCTTCCTTCTTATCTACAGCAAGTAAAAGTACCCATCCCCAGCGAGGGGACAATTTTAAATCATTTAATGGACTTCAAAAAAGGTTTATCTAAAATTTCATGGACGTCATTCATTTCAAAAATGAATGTTGAGCTTTACCTGCGTGAACAGCTTTTCCGACGTAGCGCAAGAAGCGGCCGCCGTAAACGGGAGATAGACGAACGCACGGACAGACACTACGGTTCGCAATATATGTAAGATATGACTGCCCTTCCAAGGAACTACAACACAGAAAGAGACCATTCGACCCATCAAACCTGTGAAATGGTTGCCAACCTATGACAGTTTGTTCGTGCTCTATCCTTTTAAAATGTTGAGCATCAAGCAAGGAAGCAACACGCACCGTTTCTAAAGTCGTTGATGTCACTAATAACTCGGACGGGGTTTGAAATGCCAATCTCCTCGCTATGAGTGGACGTTCTAACTCTAAAGAATTTCGTCGAGTCAACCGAGTATTAAATTCAAGTTTATTGTATACCTCTTTCAAGTTGATTAAAACATTATTTTTAGGTCACGATGCTAAATGGATTATATGATCTTAAATTCAATGATTCTTTAATCAATTGATCGCCTTGCACTGCAAACTTTGTTTAGAGACTTTCAGTGTAGTTTACTGTTATGTACAACGCTGACATGGCTTGTTCAACTTCCATATTGTATTTATACGTTTAAAATGTTTGTTTGGTATCATGCTCTTCTTCTGGTTTAATATTGAGCTTTGCATGCGTGAGAAGCTTTTAAAACGTGGGAAGCGGCCGCCAGAAACGGGGAGAGATGAACGCATGAGCAGACACCAGTTTGCAACACAGCATACACAAGTAATAGAAAGAGAGCAAGGAAGGTTGGTAAAAGTCACTACTTGGAGGAGTATATGGATGTAAAAATTCAACAGACTCAGAAGGACAGACAGATGATAAAATGCTTGGGCAGTTGGGGTGGGGTCAGGGGTGGTGGGTACTGAATAAAATCTCAGGAGCTGTACCTGTGAAGGGGATGCCTGCTGTGCTGGATGACCTGAAGATTTGCATGTGGATGTTTTGTGGGAAGATTCACGTGCTGCCAGGGCTGTGCTTCTTTGAGAGACTTCTTTGTCCTGTGGTCCTCGACCAGCCTTACTGAAGAAAAAAAAAATAAGAGAAGCAAAGTGAGACAGCTAAAACAGAAAAGTAATTGATAGTCATGAATAAATGACAGTAGTGATGCAACCACTGTGTGCAATATTTCAATAATCATTACACAGTAAGCAAACATGGCCAACTAAAGTTTGTTGGAAAAACCTTGAGGTATCTCATTAAAATGTAAAAAAAATGTTTTGAGAAGTCATAAAATTTTAGTCAATAGCCAATTTTCATCTCATTATGGTGGGTTTTTAGAGGTGGTCATTAATTCAGTGACAAACATGTGGAAGCATCCAGTGGCCAAGTGTTGTGCAGATGGAGACAGCACAGTGTAGCGAATGTTGTGCAAATGATTGTGAAACAGAAAGCATTATAGCCTCTTGCACACCTTTTCACAATGGCATTGGAAATTTTTATTCAGCAGGTGTTAGCAACCAATTGAAACAACGTTAATGAAACATTCAAAAAAGGTCAACTTTACACATGAGGTATTGACACATCACCACCACATTATAAAGTTGTTATACTTACAAACCGAGCAAAATATTTCGACTCATATTGTTCAATACCAAGCCAGCCAGGTATTCCTTTTATGCTGCGAGGCGCATATGGCTGCCGAGGCAGTTTTCCATTGGCTCGGTGTCACAATCCTGGACGGGTCGCCACCCCGATGCAGGATACTCGAATGGCTCATTCTTCCCTTTAAAATGGTAACTCATTTTTCCGACCTCGGAAGGATGACACGCTAAGTCGAATCCACCTAGTGTTATTTAACAGCATGACAAGGGCTTGAATTCAGGACCTTAAAATATATTAAGCCAGCTACTTTGACCGTTAAGCCAACACCAGGCATACTAAAACTACAGTTTGGATGCCTTTTATTCCCCCTACCCTTCTGCTTATCCCCTCCCCTTTCTCTTATACCCTCACCAGAATGCCCTACCCACCCCTCTCCCCACACCTCACTCCCCAATGCATTTTTTTCCTGAAATGAAAATAATATTTGGCATCGAGAAGAATACATAGGTATACAGTCAAGTTCCTTGGAAGCACAGCATGCGGGCATTATCGAGGAATCCTTCTTTGTTTTTTCTGTGGACATGTTTTCAGATGGATTACATGTCTGTTGCTTTAACTGCAATGACACTGCTTGCTGCAAGCTCAACCTGGATGGCTAACTTCGCTCATGGTTGCGAACGTTCTTTGTGATAAACAATGGATTTTATGGGACGCTAAAAGTTGATTAGTCTCTGTTGACCGTAATTGAAAATGTGGTGCAGCTGGCATTTCAAATGTTAGCCCTTCATCAGAGCAAAAGGCAAAGGGCCCTTTATATGTGGCTGACATTTCAAATGTTAGCCATTTGCCAGAGCAAGTTTCCAACAGCAGTTAACCTAACCTTATCAACTTTAAGTGGATAAAATCCATTGTTTATCTTGTCCACTAACACAGAATGAAACGAGCATTCTGTTGTTCCTTACGATAACCATACATAGGGGAACAGTGAGACAGACATTTATCTCGGTTTCCTTCAAAGTTATCTTGAGTCATGTGAGGGACAAGGGGCATTCAAAAAGTTCTCGGTAGGAATTGGATATTCATTGGCACTGAAGAGTAATGTTTTTTTTTGCTCTTTATAGACTTGGATGTATGTATGCTTATTTATATTCCATCTATTTCAATAATCTTAAATTGTTTGTTGTTTCAGAGTATACTCCAGAAGTATGCTTCATTAGTCATTACACAGTTGTTTATTTTACTAAACTTGAGCATTGAGGCATCAGGTTTTTAGGCAATCGTATCGGTCCCAAATAAATGGGTGAAGCCAAGATCCTTTGGAATAGACACAACGTAAGGGCAGCCAATTGATACAACCAACCTACAAACATTTGCCCAGGTTCTGCCATTAATCATGGAGGATCGCCACATTTAGGTTGCAGAAATATCAACAGAACATGGAGTTTCTCATGGCAACATTTTCACCACCACACACAAACGAGGAAATGTCCAAAGACTCAAAACACCGAATGCTGAGCGGTGGTTAAATAACTTAGCAACCCCAAGAAGTGCAGCAACCCCAACAGTAACTAAGCACCTGGGGAGGGGGATGTAACCCTTGATGGAGAAAATGCCATCAGAAAGCGGACAAATTGAATGATCTTTTTAATCAACGGTATCCACATCTACTCATTGCCTTGCAAGCATGGTCTTGGTTGATCGAAGGCTAAGCCCACTGCCGATAACCGTGGTTTAACAATGGCAAGGGCATGCAGTAATATATATATATAAAAAAAAAAATCTTTCACCGCTGGTCTTTCATGTTGAGGATTAGGCAATGGGCCAGGAATACGTTCCTGCAAAAAAAGTATTTTGCTCTATTAACTGCAACAAATATCCAAAAAGAAACTGTGATCTGGGGTCAGAAGGTGGAGATCAGTCTGAAGAGCCTGCCAATTGGCGTGTGCAATAGACATCACTTCCACTGTGAACGAGGCTGCATAATGGTGCCACCATTATGGGAGACAAAGCGAGATGTTCACAGCAAAAAGCATGTACAAGCTGGTGCGATTTCAAGGTGAAAATTCCGTGCTTTTGTGCTGTCTTTTGGGTGCTCTAATCATGCTAACAGAGAAGAGGATAGATTGTTGTTTCACATCCCAGAAATTGTAACAAATCAAGGAACCCAAAATGAAGAATTATCATCAAGAAAATGGTGGCCAAAGAGACTCAACAATATTTCACACGCCAACCGCGTTGACGATGGCAAGAAGGAAATCCGTGTGTGTCGAGACTATTTCATCAGTGGTGTTTACCCATGTTAGATTTAGTATAAAAAAAAATGTTTGTTTTTTGTTTTATTTTGTTTTTACAGAATATAAGGCTCATAATGGAGCTGCCACACATACACTTGGACATAAAACCAGATGCACAAGGCACAACACAGGAATGTTAGACGAGACGAACAGCCACTATGCTTGGGAGAAGTGCTGTCACTTTCCAGGGTACTCTGGGTACCAGCGACGTCGCAACAATGGCCTTGCTTTTCTCACCACACTCAATGGAGCATTTCCTACAAGGAGGAATTTCCTCCTCTCCAGGGATGCCAACTTGTGGGGATTTCCCACGTTCTTATCCTTTAAAATGCTGAATGTCAAGCAAGGAAGTAGCACGTACCATTTTAAAAATATTTGGTACGATTAGGTCAGAGCTTGAACCGCTGATCTCCAAGACCCGGAGCGAACGCTCCAACCTTTACACCGCCGAGCCTTGATTTGTGCTTTGCCACGAGAGAAACGTCCATCACTTATTCTAAAAGTGAGCTATGGCAGTAACTTGCATGTACAGGTCACTCATTACTACGTACATAGTTGACAGTCTACACCAAAAATGTCATAGGCAATAACTAAAATTTACCATGCACATCCTGTACGTTGTGAAGTAGTAAACATATCAGAATACTTCAATTCAATACGGTTTTTATGAATTTATTTTGTTCATTCGGTTTGTTCTGTACCGATTCTTCATTATATATTCTTATAAGATACATTTGCAAGGCATCACAATTTGAGTCAGAACCAAGAACTTGAAGATGATGATGAAAACTTACCCTTGCGATTAATAAAGCTTTTCTGCCTGAAAAGACTTTCACAGTAACTTCCTGCACCTGGGAAGGGTGTGCGTGTAGTGACTATTATAGCTTATATAATAGTTTTAGGACTCCATAGATTTAAAAGCTTTCATCTGTTGCTTCGTCATGGAGCTCGATTTAAGAATCAGATAGTTCACGATATCTGGATATCCAATCCTGGGACAAACCATCATCACATTGTCTGCCAAGTCAGGTTTCTTCAAACAATATGGATCTATTTTCTCATGATATTTATGTTTTGCACCTTGGGACAAGTCATCAACGTACTTGGAAAATTCCACTGTGTCTACTTCCAGGGTAGCTTAGCTGTCTCGTTTATTTGTCTCCCATAATGAGGGACGGCTTTGTATCTCGGAGAGGTGACATTTATAATGTCTGGGAGTGACCGCCACTTTGAAGCTATCAGACTAAAAACCTCTCTGACTTGTCCCAAAAGGCCCACCGCTATAGGAAGCTGGAATGTGCGGACGATGTTCCAGTCAGGGATAGTAGCTCAAGTAGTGAATTATTTCCGAAGACATCGCTTAGGTATTCTAGGAATAAGTGAAAGTGGATGGGAAAGGGGAAGGGAAGATTTGTCTTACAATGGGAGAAACTGCGATTTATTTGAGATGGAAAGATGGTGTTCATCAAGCCAGGGGTCATGATGATGCTGGATGGAAAAGCACAGTCAAAGCGTATTTTAAAATGGAAGCTCAGAAATGAAGGACTTTTTGTCGCACTCTGATTCTAAATACAGAAACTTGAGCATCATTCAGTGTATTCACGCACCAACTAATAATGCAGAAAAACAAACGCATGAGGATTTCTATGAACTTACAGTGAAGGGTGTGGCCACAGGTTTTACAGGTGGCTGTCCAAGTGCAGTACCTGCTTCAATTTATCCCAGGAATAAGAGAATAAGAGTAGTAAGAATAAAGCTAGAGATATAATCAAACCTAACTATGAGATCCACACAAAGCACTGTCAGACAAGAGAGAAGGGTCTATCTGAAAGCATATTTATTTATAAATATATTGGCATATACCCGTGCTCCGCACGGACTTGAATGGGTGGCAAAAGGTGGATGAGGCATAATAGTTGATGTTATGAGAAGCTGGAGAGGGTGTCATTATGGATGTGATGCACTATGGTGACCTGTCCTTAGTTTTCTGAAGGACCTCCCTGTAGATGACATTTTGGGTGAGTGTCTTGTTGCTAAATAAATAGTCCTTGTGAGGAAGTATTGTCCACTTTGATAGATAGACAGGAGTAACCTCTTGCACGTGAAAATGCAACATATAGTTGGCCATGGGAGAACACAGGGGCTGGGAGGTATATTCCGAGTTTGTCAAATGTTTGGCCCTGGGATTTGTTTATGGTCATTGAGTATGGGAGTCTGACTGGAAATTGCATCCTCTGCAGTGTGACTGGAAGGTTGGCGTCTGATGGGGCAAGTTTAACATGATATAGGCCTAGCCCGAGACTGAACAGGAGCAGTGGAGGGTGACCGAGAATCAGAATGCGAATTTCAATGAATGGCACTTTTTGGCGCACATCCTACTATCAAACACCGCTTGGACGCTTTAATTTGAAGATCACACACGCAAGACAACACAGGTAACGATGGCGGTTGATATTGACAATTAATGTAATGAACAGCAGTTGTTTGGGTGCATCCGACAATCGAACACCTCTTTAATTTGAACAGTTAACACGCACGCATTCAAGGTACAGAATCTATTGTCGGACACCGCGCTTTCGAAGAACAAAGAAAATAAAAGAATCCGGGCAATGAAGGGATGACCTCATACCCGTTCTTTGGTTCCCTCTACCTTCAGATTATACCCTTTGATGTTATCCGGATGTAGGCCTATTGCAACTTATTTTCGGATGTTTTTAATATGTACGTTGGATTTCAGACACAAATTGACAGTCTAAGAAGGCGTGTTCAGGACGGGAAAGAGCCAATCGGGATACATCATGTTGGCAGAGCTCTGGCGCTCATCGTTCCCCTCCTTCCACGCTGATTTTCAAAACATGACAACCATTGCTGATGTTCTGAGCTATACTATTTATTATCAGTTGTGTTTGTGTTCAGTGTTTGATGCAATGAGTACTCCCTTACTCGAGTTCATATTTTTTGGATAGACGGCAGCACTTACCGGACAGCAGTTCAGCGATGGCGACCGAACGGGAATAAATGCGGCCATCGATGGGTTGAAAATCTTGTTGAAGCCACGTTGTCATGCAATTCCAGCTTAGAAATTTAGTGCATCGTGTTCGTTACATTAAGAAACCCCAGTATATGGGAAATGAGCACATTCCTGCCAGAGGTTTCGGAGGAGAAACGTCAAATTACGCGCAGACGTTAACAGAAATATATTTTTTTTAATAAATCTTTACTTTGAATACAATGTTTCTTGTTACATTTTTTGTATCAAATTCACCTTCTGAGGTAGTCAGCATGTGCAGAAGAGGGTTTTGCATTGCAGACACTGTTTTCGAGTGGCGGCATTACGCCTCTTGGCGGTGACGGTCTGTCGACGACAGACGTAATGACATCAGTGAATGACCGATGATGTCATGACGGAATTATGCCTCTCATCTGTGACGTCACACGTCGCCATGCAAACGAATGTAAAAATTAGAAAGTCGCCCAAAATTCCTAAACCTGTCCGTCTGGCGCGATCTCACATAGCCCATGCTGTTCATTAGACCACAGAGCACCCGCATGCCGAAAGTGGCGACAATCCGTCCGGCAGTTTTGGAGGAGATACGTCAAATTACGCGCAGACGTTAACAGAAAAACAGTAATATATAGATATACACACAACCGGTCAAAAGTTTTAGAACACCCCCATTTTTTCAGTTTTCATTGAAATTTAAGCAGTTAAAGTCCAGTGAATAACCTGAAATGGAACAAAGCTAAGCAGTAAACTGCCAGAGGTTAAAAAAAATAAGTTTAGGTTACCAAAAACTGAAAAATAATGTAGATATCAAAGTTGTTAAAAAGGCCCTTTTCAGGGAACACGTAATGGGTTAGCAACTGCAGCTGTTCTGCAGCAATGGAAGTAAATTAAACCTTGAAAGTTGATGCAAACAATTCCTACAGGTGTCCCAACTTTTTTGATTTGTGACAAATCCTCTGTCTGCATAAAAGCAGTGTTGCAACAGACTGTGTTGCTGCACCCTCTGAAGCATTATTTGGACAATATTGCACTGCAGCAAGTAGTATATTGCTATCATAATGGTGAGAAAAAGACAATTAACAAAGGATGACAGACAGACCATTATAACCCTTAAATGTGTAGGCCTTTCCTTTAGAGAAATTGCAAAGAAGCCAAGGTTTCAGTGAGTACAGTTTCCGACACCATCAAAAGGCACTTGGAAACTGGAGGAAACTCTGACAGGAAGAGGTCTGGCAGACCCAAAGCCACAACATAATCAGAAGACAAGTTCCTGAGAGTCAACAGCTTGCGTGATAGGCGGCCCACAGGACAGCAGCTTCAAACACAGCGTAACACTGGTCGAAGTAAGGAAGTGTCAGTTTCAACTGTGAAGAGAAGACTTTGAGCTGCAGGTTTGACAGGTCGAGTGGCAGTATGAAAGCCATTGCTAAGATGGCAAAATAAGAAAAAGAGGCTTGCCTGGGCCACGAAGCACCGCTCGTGGACTACTGAAAACTGGAAGAAGGTCTTATGGACTGATGAATCAAAATTTGAAATCTTAGGTTCATCATGCAGGGTTTTTGTACGCTGTCGCGGAGGTGAAAGGATGGTTCCTCAGTGTGTGACACCAACTGTCAAACATGGAGGAGGAAGCTTGATGATCTGGGGCTCTTTTGCTGGATCCAGAGTCGGCGACTTGCACAGTGACTGGCACCCTGAACCAAAAGGGCTACCACAGCATTTTGCAGCGCCATGCAATACCCTCTGGTCTACGCCTAGTTTGGTCAGGGGTTCATCCTACAGCAAGATAACGACCCAAAACATATCTCCAGGCTATGTCAGAACTACCTTAGAAGAAAAGAACAAGACGGGTGGCTTCAAATCACGGAATGGCCAGCACAGTCTCCAGACTTAAACCTCATCGAGCTGGTTTGGGATGAACTGGACAGAAGGGTGAAAGCAAAGTAACCTACAAATGCAACACATTTGTGGGAATTTCTGCAACAGTGTTGGGAAGAACTTTCCGAACAATATTTGATTTTGATTGGAGAAAGAATGCTTCGAGTATGTTCGGATGTTATATCTGCAAAAGCTGACTACTTTGATGAGTCAAAAATCTAGGTTAAATTTTGATCAACAAAACGATTCCATGATTTCTGTTTTATCTGCAATTGTATATTTGATCTATGCTTTAATTTCAGAGTGCACTGAAGCATTAAATAGCTTAAATTTCAGTAAAAACTGGAAAAAATGGGGGTGTTCTAAAACTTTTGATCAGTTGTGTGTGTATGTATGTATGTATGTATGTATGTATGTATGTATGTATATATATATATATGTGTATATATATATATATATATATATATATATATATATATATATATATATATATATATATATATTGTTGCGGTTCTGGGAACCGCATCCCTCCAAAGCAATGGCATCTATCATACAGTGCTTCCCAGACAGTTATTTCATTAATATACGCTACATTGACCCATTGGACAAGAGGGGAGGGACTAATGGGACAGCGTGTTGTGTAAATGTCATAGTTAGATCTGATTAAATCTCTGAACTCATTCCTATTCTTTTATTTTCTCTTTTCCTGAGGTAAATACAAGCAAGGGGTCCTCGTGAAGCCGGCAGGCACTCCGCTCGGACACCCATTTGTAAAAAAAAACGCAGCCACGTGCCCTTCGCTGTGAGAAGGGGTCCTCACGAGGCTGGCAGGCACTCTGCTCGGACACCCATCTGTAAAAACCACAGCCACGCCCTTCACGTAAGAATGCGTCCTCACAGAAGACCAGTCATGGAAAAACAACACCCCAAATGCTAACAACTTACAATACACATGCGGCGCACTCTTTTCAACCCATTTCTCTGTCTAGTAATTATATCTGTCCTCTTTTCAATCCAAATCTCCATTTAATAATCCTCTCTATCCTCTTCTTCAATCTGAATCTCCATCTAATAATTATATCCAAACCGTTCCCTCGGATCCTGACAGATCGGGGCTGGTGCTGCGCACACCACTGCTTTTAATGGATGACCGCATGCTCGATGGTGGCGAACCAGCGCATAGCCCTGGGGTAATTTATTATCGCACACGGAGCGGGGTGCATGTGGCACACATCTTGTTCGGGTCTGCGCATGTCTTACCATAGCATCTTACCGTCGGTCTTCGCTGACAACCGCGGCCGCAGATGTCTCCCGCGGACGGCAAACGTCCACTCGCCTCTCCGCCTGGCGAGGCTGCAGCCAAGCAGAGGCGCACTGTACGGCTCGGGCCGCATGGCTTACATACAGGCAGCGCAATGACCGGCGCTGAGCGGTGGTCGCCGTGGACAGCCCAGGAATTCGGTGCAGGGAGATTCGTGTCACGGTGCTCGGAGCAAGACGATTCCGCAGCTTGGAACCATCTGGCCGGAAGTACAGTGAGGCCGCTTCCGGTCATCGCGGCCGGCCCCTGTGCTGGCCGGGGCCAGCACAGAGCGCCAAATTAGGGTGACGACACATTGTTTCGGGTCGTCACCCCCGCCGCACCACGGGGTCCATAAAAGGACGGGTCACAGGGCTGTCCGTCATCATCGTCTTTTCCTGCTCAGCGTTCTTCATCTGCTGGCCCCGCCTTCCTTCATCACAGACTCGTCTCCTGGCCCCGCATTCTTCACAGCCTTGCCGCTGACTCCACCCACCCACCTGATCCTGTCTGCCAATTCACCCACTGGCTTCTGACTCCGCCTAATGTCCTTCTTTCACGCCTGTCGGCCGCGCCCATTCTCTGGATCGACGCTTCGCTGATCGAAGTGCCACGAAGCGGGAGACGACGCGCCAGCTGTCAGGGAGGTATCGCCAAGTGGAGCATCCTGCCAAAATGTATTGGTGGCGTTGTCAGTCAATCGTGCAAGGTATTGAGAGACTGTTTGCCTCATATCTTCTCATTTTTCTCTTCATTAACTCCACTTCATCGGTGTGTGTGTGTGTGTGTGTGTGTGTGTGTGTGTGTGTGTGTGTGTGTGTGTGTGTGTGTGTGTGTGTGTGTGTGTGTGTGTGTGTGTGTGTGTGTGTGTGTGTGTGTGTGTGTGTGTGTGTGTGTGTGTGTGTCCTGGCACCTTTCCTCGTTTAAGTTAAGAGTGTACAATAATTATATTGGGATAACTCTGCTTTGTGTCTGCTTTTGTAAGTTGCTTGTATTATTGTCGCACCTCTCACATTTCTTGCCTGTTTACATGCAACAAAAAAAAAACTATTCACTGTGCCACATACCTTTCCTCGCCTGCCTGTTAATAAATCCTTTGGAGAAATGTTCCCAGCTCATTTTTGTCTTTTCTTTCATTTATCCATCATTGATATACGAGGTGTGTTCAAAAAGTATCCAACCTTAATTTTTCGTGCGGAAACAAATGAAGCAAGGGAGGTGTGGTTTGGTGCACGTATGTAGGCGATCCTAATCCGTATGAGTGAATATTTTCCTGCCTGCAGAAGCTGTCAGTCGCCGACAGACTGCCGATGAGTGAGGAAGTGTAAGTGAGCGTCGTCGGATTTTCATTTTTGACAAAATGACGGATCACTGTGGTCTCATCGCCAGTCATCACTGTGTTGAAGAAGTTGGGATCGCTGTTCACAGTCTCCAGCATGTCCTGTGCGATCTCCAAACGGAGTTGCTTCTGCTCAATCGTTAGCAGGTTTGGCACTAACTTCGCTGCGATTCTCGTTAAGCCCAAATCCTCAGTCACAATGGAATGAACGGATCCAATGCCGACGCCAGCCTCGTCTGCAAGTTCGCTGATCGTGATTCGACGATCCTGCATCAGCAGGGTCCTCACTTGGTCAATGACGATCTCATTTCGGGATGCCGAGGACCTACCAGAACGTGCTTCACTTTCCACTGATGTGCGACCATCTTTGAAGCGGTTGTACCACTCTTTTATCTGTGTGGTGCCCATTGCTTCGTTCCCGAAGGCCTGTTGAATCTTGCGGATCGTCTCCACTTGGGAATCGCCAAGCTTTACACAAAATTTGATGCAGTAGCGTTGTTCAAGTTTTTCCGTCATTTTGTCAAAAACTAAAATCCGACGGCGCTCACTTACACTTCCTCACTCATCAGCGGTCTGTCGGCGACTGACAGCTTCTGCAGGCGGGAAAATATTCACGCATACGGATTAGGATCGCCTACATACTGCACCAAACCACATCTCTCTAGCTTCATTTGTTTACGCACAAAAAATTAAGGTTGGATACTTTTTGAACACACCTCGTATATACACATACATACACACACACACAACTACATTACACACATATATATTCCAATAAATAAGATTCATCGGATGTCTGTCTGTCTTCGCGTTTTTTGCAACGACCGCTGAACCGACAACCACAAAATTTGGCACACAAACCAAGTCCGATCCTGGGATTGTCCTTTGGGAATTTTCATCCACCACCTGATCCTTTAAAGATCATTTTTCTACCTTTTTCATTTATATGCAATCTCATTGGTTAACAGATATCACGTGACATACAACACAGCCAAAGGCCAGCACACCTAATTACTCGAGCTGTGTCTTCCAGCCATTGGCTCACTGTACAGCTGGCCTGACTCCATGCACAATTGGAACCAAACCAAATATAATACAAGATTCATCAGATGTCTGTCTGTCTGTCTGTATGCTTGTTTGTAATTTTTGCAAAGACCGCTGGGCCGACAACCACCAAATTTGGCACACAGACCAAGTCAAACCCGGAGATTGTCCTTGATGTATTTTCATCCACAACCTCAGCCTTTTAAGACCCTGAAAAACCATAAGACCTTTTTGCATGCTTGAGAGATTAGAATACATGCTTGCGAGAAGACTTTTTACATACTTAAGAGAAGATTTTTTACATGCTTGGGGGAGCTAAGACCCCTTAAGACTCTGAAGACCCCCTCAGAGCTGTAAGACCTTCAAGACCCTAAAGACCTTCAGACTTCAAAGACTCTTAAGAACTGTAAGACCCAAAAGACCCTTAAGGCATTAATGACCCTCAAAGATATTTAAGACCCCAAGACCCGTGAGACCCCTTTACCCACTGGTGTTCCCTTAAGACCCCTTTACCACCTGGTGTTCTAGCTCTCCTGCCCCCTACAGTTCCCCCCACCCCGTCAGTTCTCCTGCCCCGGATCTGCCTGCCCCCATTCTCAGCCCTGCTTTCTCTCCTGCTTCTCACACTTTTCAGTACCCCCCCCTCACTCCCCACCAGGGCAAAGCCAGGAGGGGAAACCCTGCAAATATATCATATACAGTATACCCCATGGTTACATTTTAGGAGAAAGAAAAGGCATAACATGAAGTCAAACAAACACCGTTTTGATTTTGAATTCACCATTCATGAAATAGATTGCTCATAAATTAAAAAAGAAAAGGTCAAGTAGAGTCTGATGTCACTGTATAACATTTGGTTTGAAATTGAATGGTGAGATGAGGAATTTGTGTTTAAAATTTCGAAATTGAATGAGGCAAACGTGATTTGAGACTGGCAAAATATAATTTACTTCTACCCGAAAATGAAAATGAATGCTTCAAGTTCGAAAATGAAATGGTAATTTGTCCAGCAGGTGTGAACGTGCATGAATTTGAATGCTCATCGATGAAATCGACTGAAATAATGACGAATCGGGCCGGGAAAACCTATCGAAGCAAAGAGCTGCACAGGAAATCAAGGTAGTGAAGAGATTAACGAGAATGGAGAGATTTTACACATCTTTGTACTGAAAACAAGCTAGTAACTAGAGGGGGAGCACTCGGTAGAGTGCAAAACCTCCGCCGCCAATCCTGCTGGGTCACTCAAGTGAACCTGATATCCTATTCATTCAATTTGACGTTAACAGTGCTCACAGAGTTATAGTTTGCAACTTTCCCTTTTACTTTTACATACTCAATTCATTCGTCATAACTAGATTCCTTGAGACAGAAATTGATTTTACATGGGTATATCCACCTGAAGTTCCAAAATCAGTCGCAATTATAATTTAGGCATGTTTTTTGTTGGAAATCACTTATAACATGTATAAATGCAAAAAAAAAAAAAAAAAATAAAAAAAAAAAATCGAAATTTTGTTGAAAAAAAAGTTGCAAATTTTTTTTTTCTCTAAATTTTTTTTTTGGGGGGGGGGTTGTAAATCACTGAAAACATGTAGAAATGCAAAAACAAAAATTCAAATATATTTTCAAAATGTCCGCCATAGCGGCCATATTGGATTTTGGACAAAGTCCAAAATCTAATGGCATGATCCTTGGACCATACCTAATCCCCCCACCAAGTTTCGTCGAAATCCGTCGAGGAGTTTTTCTGTAATACTGTTTGTTCACAAACAAACAAACAGACAGACAGGGGTGAAAACAGTAACCTCCGATCTTCAATGGCGGAGGTTAATAACGGTAACTTTGTTTCAACTCAGACATAGACCTCACCAGATGAAGTTACAAAAATCCAGATAGATCACTTTTTTCTTTTTTTTAATGGAGCTCACCCTTCACAAGGCCAAAGGTCATTCTCGGTAGGGGCTACACAAGAAGATTTTGAGAGAGCAGAAGAAATTTGTTTACATTCCTCTTGAATTGTGGAAAGTTATAGCATGGGAAGGGCTCAACATTAACGGTTCTCTGACTGTCCCGGACAGGAAAGTTTGTCTGTCGGACAAGTGAAAAACTTTCCAAAAACCTGTCTGAAGAACAGGTAAATTTTAGCACCAGGACGTTTCAGAAAATTGACATATCTTAACCTCAAACATAGTTCTTTTTGTGTAAAGCCACAGTGATTAGCAGTGACTTAGAGGATACTTTAAGACCCAACCACCGCTGCACACAGACAACAACTTCAAAGAAACATAATGGTATCGCCAAACAAAAAGACAGAGGGCAAGCTCAGAGGATTTCAGCAGAGATCTTTGAGAGTCATTTTAAAGGTTTTTTCTGACCAATCTCAAATTAAGAAGCATGAAGAAGGGCAGGACAGAAAATATATCAATGAAGAAATGAGAACACCACTTGGTAGAGCACATACCTCCGCCAGGCTGAACAGTTAAAGTTTTTTTTTTTAAGTTTAGCTGAACAGTTTAAGAACACACCAAAATCTAATTGGCTCGTTTTTGTCAACTAACCAAACTCAGCCACCAAATTCTGTCGTAATCCATCCACAACTTTTTGAAATATCATGTTATATAATCGCTTTTGGCCTAATCAATGGTGAAGAATCACAACATAATTTTTTTTAAAAAGTCTTACATCCGGATCCTCACCAAAATCCAATCAATTCTTCCGTGTCACACATCCAACCTGTCCAGCAAGTTTCGTCTGAATCCGTCCATAATGTTTTGAGACATTGTGCTATTTATTGATTTTGGCCTTATCACTCAATCATGAAGAATCACTTGAAAAATTATCGGATCTGGATCTTCACCAAAATCTAATCAATGTGTCCTTGTCACACACTCAACCTGTCCACCAAATTTCATTTGAATCCATTCATAACTTTTTGAGGAATCCTACTCACAGACAAACAGACAGTGATGAAAACATAACCTCTGCCCACTTTCGGTGGCGGTGGTAATTATAGAGAGAAGATGGAGGTGGCTTGGACATGAAATGAGAAAAGATGAAGATAATTTGATAAAAGAAGGTACAGGTAGTGGACAAAAAAGGGAAACAACTGGGTAAATGAGGGACACGAAGAAACAGCTTCCACACGGGTGTGGCCCATGTGTTAATTAAGCAAATAATATCCCAGCATGCTTAGGATCATGTATAAAAATGCTGCACAGGCCTGGTTGCCTATAATTATGGCTAGCATGGTTGCAAGAGGACACCCAACAATGCCCCCACCAAAGAGCATGTATGGTCACCGAATGGTTTTATCAGCACGACACTGATGTTATCCATATATCATGGCCTTATCAGTCACCAGATGTGAATGCAAACGACCATTTATGGAATATTCTAGAACGATGCCTAAGACAGCGTTTTCCATCTCCATCAAACAGGTGTGAGTTGATCGACTTTCTTGTGGAAGAATGGTTCCACATCACTCCTGCAGAATTCCAGACGCTGGTGGACTCTATGCCACAGCACATGCAGGCCGTACTGGCCACGTGTGGTGGCTCAACACCCCATTAAGTGACTTTGAATTGGTGTTTCCATTTTTTTGTCCACAACCTGTATGTTCTGAACACCAAGAAGAAAAAGAAAGAGAGAAAGGCCAGGAGAAACTTGGAGGAAGACTGTCCAAACACGACGGAAAGCTTTCAATGGCAGTCCAGGAGCAAGGACCTGAAAAAATTGAAATCGTTCAACACTCCCTAGAGAAAAGGTTTGACTTGACAGAGTGGTAGAATAGACCCTATAGAACACCTCCAGGTAGTATGTGGTTTCAAATTGTGGTATCATTAAAATTCTACAGGCCATTATACATACCAAGGGTACTTACCAGGAGGGTCACTGTGGGCTAGCAAAATTTAGGAGAGGGGTAACGTAAACGTGAATATCTTTGTCGAGACTCAACCAATTTTCAATATTGAGGTATCATTGGCTTCGTATTATAATTCTCTTTCATAATATGTACAGAAATGTCGATATTCATTCAACTGTACAACCACAAGAGGTAAAAATCACAAACAAATCAAATATTATGAGCTTTTTTAAATATCTTAGACATCTTTTTGAGCATACTAAGTTGTCAAGTCAAACTTTTCTGTAGTGGTTATTGAACAAGTGAATTTTTCACAGGTTCATACTGCTGGACTAAAAAATGCTGTGTTAGTCTATTTTACAAAAATTAATTACAAAAATAAAGTTTTAAAATATGTTAATAATGATGGTAAAAGAGGATGTGGGTTAACATTGTTGCTTTTCTGTGTCATTCCAGATTGAACATCTGAAAGAATCCTACTCGCCAACTGAAGCAATGGCCAGTTCAGAGAGTCAGGCAGTAGTGCAACTTTTACCTGTAAAGAGACAGAAGTTGACTAACTTTCACAAGTGCATAATTTGTCAGATGGACTCAAATGAGACACTGAGGAAAGCCCGAGATACCTCCATGCAGACACTTGTTGCAGCACTGGAACTCCGACGAGATGAAGTATACGAACGTTTAAAATCAGATTTTGACAGTTTGGCAACCGTGGATGTTAAATGGCACTCAAATTGCTCCGAAAAATGGACAAGCAAAGAAAACCTGCGTTACATGCAGAGGATAAAATCTGCATTCTCACCGACACCAGCAGAAGAATCTAAGATTGGCACACAATCTGAAACAAGTTTGACGGAGACCTCCAGGGTATCCAGGTCCCAGTCAACGTCCACTGACTGGACTATGTGACTCTTCTGCAAGAAGAAAACATACAGAAGGGTAAAGGAGATGACCATGGTCAGAACTTTCCAAGCCTGTGAAACTATTGTGCAAGCAGCGACCGCAAAGGGCGATGAGGACATGTTACGGACTACTGGTGCTGTCAGTAACGATCTAGTGGCAGCAGAAGCTAGATTCCACAGAGCTTGCCATGCCTCATACATCAGCAAAGCTAATCTGCAGTATGCTGGCTTCCATGAAGGGAGACAAGAAACTTGTTATGATACGGCATTCAAGCAAATGGCTGAAGATATCTCTTCTGACCTGAATGGTGGGAAGGCCTTTGATATGACAATTCTTCTGGACAGATACAATCATTTTCTGCGCGGACAGGGAGTGGCAGTCGACAGCTACACTACCCACAGACTCCAACTTCGACTAAAGAAACACTTTGGAGATGACATTGTCTTCCATAAGCCATATGATCTTAGTAAGTCCGAGCTTTTGTACTCAAGCTCCATATCCCTTCAAGATGTCATCAACTCTGCCTATCAGTGCAACACCGCAACAGCCACGGGTGTACCAAGAAAACAGCCCACAGCAGCGATGGATGATCGCAACAGGGTGAGTCTGCTGTACCGCACTGCAAAACTCATCAAGTCGGAGATCAATGAATGCCAAGGCATATCAGTCCGACTACCTAATATCATGGATCAAACCCTGACAAGATCCAAATCTGTGATACCAGACAGTCTTTACTGGCTACTACGCCGAGTTATTGCCAAACCAGAAAAGGAAGATGAAGATGAGTTTTCAGCACCAGAATGTAGCAACTCATCAGATGAAAGACATGTTTTGATGCTTGCTCAGGAAGTTGTACACTGTGCGACTCATGCTAGAACTAACATGCCCAAGCATGTGGCCCTGGGAATTGCAGTTCGCCATATGACGAGGTCAAAACAGCTCATTACAATGCTGAGCAGAATGGGCCACTGTGACTCCGACGATGATGTTGAGGTAACCGACACAAGCCTTGCACAGGAGATCCTAGCCAAGAGCGACATCTTTGGTACGGTATTGCCATCAAACATCTCCCCAGGCGTCTTTGTCCATGTGACAATAATGACATGACTGAAAAGACTCTTGATGGAAAGAGGACAATTCATGCCATTAAAGTAGTCCTCTATCACCGAGGGCACTTTGGTCCAGTCCCTGAGCCGAGGGTCGATTCAGACCAGACAAAAAGGAAATGGACACTTGAATCCATTGGGATGTGCCAATCCATCAGAGAGTACAGTGCATACGGAAAGCAGCCTGCTGTTTCCAGTTTCTCCGGGAAGATACAAGCTGAGTGGTTCAAATGCTCTGAAAGCTTGCATTCGGCAGCCTGTAAGATGGACCTTGCTTGGGCATTGATAAGGATGACACCAATGAAGCTGTTTGAGGTGGAGCTCTTCGCCACAGAAAAACAAAAAGTACCCAGCTGGAGTGGCTTCAATGCTGTGGTACACTCCTGTGTTCCCGTTCGCACAAACATCGGCTACTGCCCTATGATCGATGGTTCCCCTACAGAGTTCAGCACCGTCTACACAGTTATGAAGAATGTGCAGTCCATGATGGCAAGCCTTGGCCAGAATGACACCATTATTACATTTGACCTTGCTATATATGTGAAGGCCAAAGAGATTCAGTGGCGCCTCCAAGAAGAGTTTGAAGACATGGTGATACGCATAGGAGGCTTCCACATTGCAACGAATTATCTGGCTGTGCTGGGTAAAAAGTACCAGATGTCAGGCATCGAGGATCTTTGATAGACTCTGGCATGTATGGCAGTTCGACAACCCCGACCCTCCTGAAAGGGAAGTCTTACAATCGTGGAGTGAGAGCCCACATGATAGTCATGGAATCCATGTTTCGTCTGCAGTGGCGTGCCTTCGTGAAGTGGCACTCTCGGCAGGAGGGCAGTGATGTAGATGAAGATGCTGTGATGGAGCAAGTAACAGCATGCCAACTAGCTCTGGAAGAAGAAAAAAATGTCCAGAACACCATGTTGAGGATGTGTGATGCCATCACGACATTAGAAACAGAGTTCACAAGGTTCCAAACTGAGGCACGGGGAAAGTCGCAGCTGTTTGCCTAATGGAGTGATTATGTATCCATGGTACAGCTGCTCCTCCAGTTCATCATTTCTGTAAATACTCTGATAGAGAATGATTAAAGGAAGCCAATGATAACTCAATATTGAAAATTGGTTGAGTCTTGACAAAGATATTCGCGTTTACGTTACCCCTCCCCCTAAATTTTGCTAGCCCACAGTGACCCTCTTGGTAAGTACCCTTGGTATGTATAATGGCCAGTAGAATTGTAATGATACCACAATTTGAAAGCACATACTACCTGGAGGTGTTCTATAGGGTCTATTCTACCACCCTATCAAGTCAAACCTTTTCTGTAGGGGGTGTTGAACGAATTTCCTTATTTGGCCTCATATGAGAAATGGCTGCTGGACTATGGGATGAAAGTGAAAGAAATGGAACAGTTGGTAATGGATGAGAAATGGAGAGATTTTGTTGCGGCCCTTTATGTCGAAAGAGTCGGTCAAGATTCAGAAAGGTGGATCCCCCAAAACCTGGCATCATGTTGTGAGCTTCTCCAACTGTTCAACACAGATCCAGCAGATTGCTTTACTGCTCATCCTATAACTGGTGACAAAACATAACTTCATGGCTGGAATCCTGAAACCAAATTGGAACTCATGCAATGGAAGCACAAGGGATCACTGCCAACCAATAAATTTCACACCCAACACTTAGCCATCAAGATCTTAGCTTTGATCATCTGGAATCCTGCAGATGGATAAAATGTCTCGCAAAACTACAATCACAATGGAATATTATGCCATCCTCATGTACAAATTGTGGCAGGTCAACAAGGGAAAATGCCAAGGGATATTGGTCAAAGATATACATGTTCCTTCACAACAATTAAACTCTGTAGAAGGCCCTGGTTGCACAGAGTGCCATCTGTGACTGTGGCCTCAAAAATCTGGCTAACCTATTTAGCTTGGACCAGGCCTCCAGCAACCATGATCCGTTTCCATATTTGAAGTCCCTCCTGTTTTGCCGCCAAAGTAACCAAGACATGGCTGAAGGGCAACATGACCATTTCAATTTTTTTACTGGCTGAAGAAGTCTGAAGTCAAACAGAGAATCCCAGCCAAGTAATTTACATACGCAGATTTGGATAATGTATCACCCCTCAATCATTTCCCTCTTATTATACACTCTCATTTTCATGTCATGCTCTCATCAACATCTATCTGCCAATAACCAATGATATGTATGTATTAAATTAGCAAGTTGTGCCAAAATGTCTTGAGCTGGCTTGAAGAGTACACAGAACAAACATTGTGGCTGAATCATAATGATCTCAGTACAACTTGAGAGGGGCACTGAAAATGCTACTTCTGAAAAGGCAATGCCTACCCAAGTCCCCCGAACCGAAGAAGGAAAATAAATAAACAAACATGCCAGGAGCGGGGCTCACGCAGTGAAATTGCGATGTTAAAAGCCTTAATCGTCCTTCAATGCTCCAAAATAAATGATTTTACTGTCACTTTCTCAGTGAGGCACAGAAAGAAGCATGGGCCAGGATCTACATAAACGTCGCAAATAATGAGAAGAAAAAATCATAATGGAAGAAAATACCCCACAGTTGTATCATGAAATGGGGGGGAAAAAATGGTGTCATGCATATGTAGTCTTGGCCTATTGCATTGTTACTGACCGTGCAAGTTGTTGTTGCAGTCTCTGTCGCTCTGCATTTGTGTAGCCGCTCCAGTCGTGTTGGAGCTCCTGGTACAGCGAAGGCTTGAGAGAGTAAGGGCCGTCTCGCTGGTTCTGAACTCCAACCTGGAGTGTATAGATGCCAGAAGAGGGGTTTTTTTTCACAATTTCTATGCTGTGTTATGATGGTCAATCATAAATGATCGAAAGGAGGCGTACCAACTAAATAAGGAAATTTAGTATATACTTTTCCAAACTCTGACACAAGAGAAGGCCATTTGACACATCATTCCTGTGCCCCCATCACACCTACATACTGTTGGTAATACTAATTAGACAAATAAAATTTTGGAAGCTTGAATGCCTTTTTATCGGAAAAAAATATATATATATACATATATATATATATATATATATATATATATATATATATATATATATATATATATATATATATATATATATATACATACATCTACCTAACGTAGCTGCAGAAGACAAAATTTTATCCACCACCCCTCCACTCGCCCCCCCCCCCCCCCCAGACTATGAATGGATCCACACCAGCAAAACTCAGGACAGATGTTAATCCAATTAAATGTTGCTTCTAAACAGTGATACACATTATTCCCATAGGAGTGTGGGTTAGTTTTCCTTTTGCCATTGGAATACGAGTCAATGAAAGGGAAAAACGTTTTGACTACCCCTATGTACTTCCATTGTTCATACTCGTATCTCCATTTCGGTACAACCCACTTGTGTCATTCAGAGATGAGTATCCCGTTTTAAATATAATTATAATCTGAGTGTCATTATTCCTGACACCTTTCATTAATGTTTTGAGAACAAAGAAAATTGGAGCCAGCCAAAATAAGGCCATGATGACAGCCCTCCCTACAAACGCGACAATGAATCAATGCAAAGTAGTCCTGGAATTCAAACAAAGCAAATGTGTCGATGGTACAATGGTAACTCAAATGTGAGAATTTGCACTTGTAAGCTTGACAAAAACTAAACTCAAGAGCCGAGCACTTCACCTGTTCAAGGGTGGCGGTGAGCTGTCGGCGGTCGGGTGGTCCCACACCATCCTTTTCGAGCCGTACCAGCAGCTCTGGTACCTTATAGGGCTGCAATGCAAGGGCATGAATCACGTGCTCTCTATATAGACGACTTGACGGAACTGTCGCTCCAGGATTTACACTTGTTGTGCCTCCACCTCCAACAGGACGTGTACGTTTTATCATGCTGGCAGGATTGACCGGTGCCGTACGTTTGCGTCTGGGATCAAGTTCCAAACTGCTTGTGGGTAACTTCCGTCGACAAACCATCCTCTTCCCTGCAGGTGGCAGCAGTGTCAGGAAAGGAAATGAAAGAAAAATATTATTTTATTATACGTGGTTAAAAGTGACTTTAAAAGGGCCACGAGCCTGAACAGGAGCAATATATGTTTTGTGTGCATACCGACATATGGTCCCCCTTGTTTGATGACAATGGCTCCACGACTGCGCGTTTCTTCTTCTGCCTTCGTCATGCGCTCCCGCGTCGTTTGGTACGAATCATCTGTTGCGTGCACCGTTACCTTCTCCAAAATGCTACCCAAGCAGTCCAGCTGCCCCTTGCCCTCACTGCAAAGGAAACACACAAGACAAAAAGAACGATCTGCAACTAAAACCACACCAATGTTGTGTTGGGTATGGATTGACTTTACCTTGTAGTTTTCAATACGTAAATCGAAACTCATGGAAAAGCAGCAAAAATCGCTTTGCTGGAATTACAAGTTAAAAGCTTCCAAGAGCTTGTGCCTGATGGACACTCCATGAGCTAACAACTGAACTCGGCATTTCACAAGAGACACCGACTCGTTTTGAAGGACAACAACATTTCATGGGCGAACACTGACCAGAAATTAAATATGCTGAAACTATTACGAGGCAGGGTTAAAGAACAACGCTCAATGTACAGCCAAAGGGATTTGACACCACGTATGAATTGCATCGTCTTGTAATATGAAGAACAGGTGTTTGCTTGGGGGCGTACCTGCTGGAGTATTGCCGCACACAGTCCAGGCTTCCTTGTGGCCCATCACGCCCAACGCTGCTCACGTCAAATGAGAATGTATGAAACCCAGAGCGTCCATCCGTCGCTTGCTCCGGAATCTTAATGTACTGTTAACGAATGGAAGAGGGTGTATAAAGAATGGTCAAGGAGAAGAGAAGATGGATGTTCAAAAAGTAGTGAAGGTTTCTCAATCATCGATACGGCGATAAAGGCAAATTGAATACTTCACAAAAAGTCTCGCAATTAATTACATTCATTTATGAGGTAAAACTATCATATGTCTTATTAAAAAAAAAAAAATCCATCAAACAGCCTTCAAGTACTAAACATACTGTAGGTACCAAGCTAACAAGCTCTGAACATCCTCCGAACGAGCTTATAAGATTGACGTACTCTCGGCCAATCAGCGAGCATCTCCTTACATGTTTTGTTGTTTTGAGTGTTATTCTTTTTTTTAATGGTAAATTTGGTTTTATTTAATATCATTATGTTATATTATATGATGAACAAACTTGTTTTGTTTTTTCCTTATAAAATTGGGCTCCAACATCTGCACATAGTGACATCCGATGCCAAATTAAGTCGTCGTATGGCATTCATACTTCAAGTATACACTCCGATGTTCTAAAATCTTCCAGCACTGCTCATTTGTCTGCTCTCTTCAACCTTTCCTGCATTTTAGATTGCCTTTGGTTGCAAAAAATCTTACACAAGAAAGGTTACAAAATCAGATCTACTTTCAATCTTAAGCAAGGTTAAAAAATCCATCATCACAGCTAACCTCAATTATTTACTCTTCTCAAACAGCCTAATCTTTGGCAATCAGTTTTGATTCCGTCCCAGTCACTCAACCGCTCAACATGCTGCTGCCTCTATCTCAATAATGGATTGAGACCCAGTTATTAAACATGAGGTCAGGGTTGTCTCTATCTGGGCATATCTAGGGCATGCAACACATTCTGGCATCCCACTATGTTTGCCAAGATTTTTGCCTGTGGCATTCAAGGCTACCTTCATTCCTGGCTTGGTAGCTTGCTCAACTTACATAGTCAGCGCATAGCTCGACACTGAATCCTACAATCTCCTCACAACACTGTGCCATGGCCTAGTCGTGTTCCCAGGTCGGCAGTCTTTTCTAACATTCATAGAACTGTGTTCCCGAGGTGGTGCAATCCCACTCTTCCCTCCAATGCTCAGGTTAGCCTCCACCTTTATCCGTGTAATCTTCTTCTTTATACCCCAATTAACCATTCCTTATCCGGGGTTAATACAATCCTCCTCTCTCATCATTAATTCACTTGCTTATATCCACCTGCTGGCCCACTGTCTTTCACTACTCAGTCTGGAAACTGGCTCAAATCAGCTGGGGATCAGGTGCATGAACTCTTTGCACTGCTAGCCTTATTCTTGTGTGTTCTTCAGCAGAATACAGTTTTCTTGTTTGGGCAGAAAGCAGCCACACAAAACACTTGGCCACTGTCCTGAAAACACTGATGCGGATAATCAGCGCGACACTGAAATCGACACCCTTGCAGTGTCTCACAGTCCTGTCCTGATATGCACAGGAAGACAAGAATTCTGAGAGAGTTTGACTGCATCAATGCCAACCCAGAGTTTCCAATCCATGAAGACCTAGAGAATCTCCCAAATATGCGACAAGTCACCCAAACCTTTCTGGGGCTCTCCAAATGTTTTGAGTGATGCGGGATTTAACAAAAGGACAAGTGGCACAATCTCTGGATGGCCAACAACATTGCTAACTCGAAGGGCATTCGGTAGAGCACATACCTCCACCAGGCAATGCCTGATCCACGAGAACATATCGGGCCCATTACATTTTGATATATCTATCATGCTATATGTCGTTTTTGGTCCAATCTCTCAACTGTGAAGAATCACTTAAAAAATTAAATAAATCACAGATGCAGATTTGGATTCGGATCTTCACCAACATCGAATCATTTCGTCCTTGTCACACACCCAACGTGTCCACAAAATTTCACCCAAATCCGTCCACAAATTTTTGAGATATCCTGAACACAAACAAACAAATGAAATTGCTCGTTGAGCAAGGAATTGCCAGAATAACTTTGTGAAATCTCCATGATCTCTGAAAAAAACAAAAACCTGGAAATCAATTTGGTTCTTATAAGTCGATAGTGCTCCTGTTTAATGAGTTATAGCACTTAGTTTGGTCATGATCATAACTTGGAAGTTAATCGGACTTGAAATGGCGTTTTTATCGCAATTTGAAAGTTTTGACCTGACCCCCCTGACATTCGACTCCCGACCGCTAAGAAGCGTGTTGGTGTGACACCCCAATGAGACATATGGAGAGATGCAGAATTGGAAGATGCACATTTTGGATTTGGTTTGAAAACGATATGACCATTTTCGTGGACGTTATTGCAAAAATAAGAATTTTGGTTTTTCAGTGACCTTGACCTTGACCTTTGACCTAGATTCACCAAAAATGATAAGTGTCTAAGTTGGACCATGGCCGACGTCTGTGCCCAGTTTGGTCATGATTGCTGAAATGGTGTGGCCGCTACAGGGTAAACAAACACACAAACAAACACACAAACAAACAGACAGACACAGAATGAGACACACAACCAACCAACATACTTGCCGAAATCCGAAGGATTCCGTCAATTAACAAACAGACAGAAAGGGATGAAAACATAACCTCCTTCACCTTCGGTGGCGGAGGTAACAAAGAACTGGTCAGTGATCCGACAGAAGAGCCTCCAGGTGTCAACGTCCCCCAGAAACAGTGGTCTACCCTCAACAGAATCAGTACTCTCCACGCAAGGACATCACACAACCTCCACAAATGGAATGTCAAAGACAGCCCAGCATGTGAGCATGGTCACCCAGATCAGACTATTCATCACATTGTGAGTGTAATGAGTGTCACCTACGGAAATTTGATGAAGAATTTAAGGCAATTCACCTAACAACAGACACTGCTCTGACTTGGCTATCCAACTTCGAATTAGAGCTGTGAGCTGCAATTTGTCATACGCAAGAAGAGAGAGTACTATACTCAGTCACGCTATACTCCTGCTCTTTGATGAGTCCGGACTTTGTGTTTAAGTTATTTTTTTTAATAATTGCTCATGATGAAAAGACCCCATGTTCAAATCTCATATACCAGGTTGATTTGTGCATCGTCCATCAATGCCCATGTGATTTGGGTAAACGTACACAGTTACCGAATATCTTTGCCGAGCATGTGATAATATGTGTAAGGCTGGGACCAGAACTAGCTCGTAAGGTCCAATGGGTCCTCGTAGTACATTTCCTGGTGACTCCAAGGAGGATGTCGCACATTTTCTGCCTCAAAGCTACAATTTCCTACATTTGCCACTGTTCATCTGGCAGCTGTATCCCTCCCAGGCATCAGTGTTGACTTATTCTGAGTGGAAAATACAAACTCTGTTACATTAGCACAGGCTGGCAGAACAAGCGTGTTCATCAGACACAATCGTCAGTGTCCTGCATGCTATACTAAGTTGGAGGAAGGCTGGAAACTTTGCTGAAAGAATACGAGGATTCTCATGTGGGGTAGTGGTGTTGGGGTGGGGTGGGGGTGGGGAGAGAGTAGTACAATTAAAGTACAATGGTAAAATCCAACTGTATTCAGAAATCTATCCACTTTTGACAAGAAACCCCAACCCATTTGTTATCTCTCACAGGACAGCAGGACTGCTGAAAAAACGTGTTTTTAACAGTTCAGTTCTTCTTCTTCTTCTTCTTCTTCTTCTTCTTCTTCTTCTTCTTCTTCTTCTTCTTCATGCAGCACATGGCTGTGGGCAGCATCATGTGCTGGCGGGGCACAGCAATACCACTGATGCAGTTCCCTTTGTAAAGTTACAGCAGGGAATTTGAAATTTGGCTATGGTGCCAGCGAAAACTCGCCTACTTTTCGCGAAGGACACCGTGGGATCGTTAACATCCATCAACTAATGCTGGAGGATGGGACGCCAAATTTAATGTCCACCTGAGGGACTGCACACACCTTGATGAAATGCACTGCTTGCAAAACACCAGAATGACGGTTTATAGCTGGGTGTGGATTCAAACCCAGGCTAGACAGCTCAGAAGCAAGTGTGTGTACCTCCAAGTTCTCCTGCCAGTACTCAGTTGGGCGTTAGACAAATGCATTGTGATCATAAGTCATCGGTGAGCATTTTCAAAATGAAGCAAAAACATTTCTCTGCAAACCAAGCGAAGTAACTCACAGTCTGATTTACAAATCTCCCGCATAGAAACCGAGCTGTAACTGGGAGAAACGCCATCAGCTGAACAGCTGCATCATCATAGAAACAATTAAGTGTTTCTGAATGCCAGGGCATTTAACTTTATGAGCTATGAATATATTGTGGTTCAGCCAATTGGTGCTGGTGCTGGCAATACAAGCAGGCCTTGAACAATGCCCTCAGAGTTCCACACACGTCAATCGAGATAAACAACTAAATGCTGCAAAACCAAAGCCACTCTTGACTTTTAAAGCCAGTGCACAGTCAGATGGTTTTTATCTTATCTGCTTGTAGTACAGCATGTGAAAGCATTAAAGTACATGCTATCCCTTTTGAAAATACTTATAGCCACTGAATAAATGATTAGCAAAACAAGGACTTCAAATTCCTTTGAGGTACTGCATGTGTACTGCATGTGTACTGCAATTAAATTGAAGAAAGCAGGGCTTCCCTCAAAATGAACCATCCATGCTATTTAAAATGGGAAGTCTATGCGGCCTTCAGTGGATTGTGCAAAGCTAAGCAGTCAGATTATGGCTCAATATTTTAAAAAGGGGACAGGGATTCACTGCTCTGCTAAAAGCTACCACTAGCCCTACGCATAGCTTTTGCATTGAACATAGATGTCTGTACAGTATTTAAAAATAGAAGTCCGTCTGTGACAGACAGGAAAGGCTTTTTGAATCTGGTGGTTCATTCTCAAAGACCATAAAAAAAGGACAACTTTGCCTTTATAAGGAACTTAATGTAATTCAAGGCTGTCCGGATAGCCAAGAGGTATGCACACTCGCCTCAAAGCCGTCTGGCCTGGAGTTGAATCTTTGCCCAGCTCTAAACTGTCATCCTTGTGTTTCACAGGCAGGGTGATTCATCAATGTGTGCACTGCTCCTTGGATGGACGCTGGTTTGGATTTCCTGTCTGCTCACAAATTCGTTTGGTGGACAATAAAATGACGCCATAGTGTCTTTTGCAAAGAGGAGGCAAGTTATCGCCAGTCCCATAGCCAAAATACCTACCCAAGTGCACAGGGGCACTGTATCACAATTCCTACCCAAGTGTGCATGGACACTGCAGTCTCAACTAACTGCTTAGGCAGTTGGTGCTGCCTAAGCAGTCTCCTTGGCTATTGGGCACAATCCTGGATGGGTCGCCACTCTGAAACAGGATACCAGCATGCTGCTACTCATTTTACCGACCTCGGAAGGATGACAAGCTAAAATCAACCCCACCTGGTATTAATTCAACAGCCGACTGGGAGATTTGAACTCAGGATCCTAGGATCCCAAACCCACCACCCTAACCATCAAGTCAACACCAGGTATATCCCAGCATTCACAAACAATATAATGCATAAAATAGTATTATCTCCATGCTTTTTTAAGAGAACGGGAGGAGGTGTGGGGGTGATGGTGGAGGGGAGGGCTGAGGGAGGGGGTGTTGTAATCGGCTCTGTCTGTCTGTCTGTCTGTCTGTTCATCATGCTATCTCCTCTGAAACGGTTGTGCAGAAATTCACCAAATTTGGTCGTTATGATTAACAAATGGCAAGGTGTGAGAGCAGTATAATATTTGGCTCCACCCCCTTTGGGTGAGTTCAAAATGTCTAATACCAAAAAATGCATTTACGGGCACTTTTTAAAACATTTTTAATAAAACTTTGTACATATAATCAACATTGGAAGACGCATGAAATATGTGATGATGTTTTTGGATTTGACACATAGTTCATGCACCAGGGATGGGGACTGAGGATAACATGGTCAAAACAGATTTTCATTTCCAAAAATTTGATATTGGGTCATTCCTCATGGAACATTTTACCATCTTTCAACTTTACTGTAAGTGGGAAGTGTGGGGATTACAATGGCGTGTCATCGACTTTGCTCTCGACTGTTTGTTTGAGATCATGATTCAGACTTCAAAACTACAAACCCATTCTCCCACCCTCAAACAAACCATAACCTTCTTCTTCTTCTTTCGGCTGCTCCCGTTTGGGGTCGCCACAGAGGATCATCCGTATGATCCGCATAGTGATTTGGCACATGTTTTACGCCGGATGCCCTTCCTGAAGCAACCCTGGTCACCTCTTACGACACAGGGATATGGTACACCTATTTTAACCGGGGTATACACCGGCCCAGTACAGTGGTACTCATTTCGCCGACCTCGGAAGGATGACAGGCTGAGTCAACCTCCTGGTGTATTAATTCAGTGGCCCAACGGGGCTTGAACTCAGGACCTTTTAGATCCCAAGCCGCTGCCCTAACCACTGCGCCAACACCAGGCTATCCTCAAACAAACCATAACCACAATGCTAAATCTTCATATCCCAAAACTACTCGATGCATATCCAATAAGAAGTCGCCACAGTAGTGGTCAGTGAAAAAAACACAACAATTAAGAAAACCCCCGAAAACAAACAAGTTTGAGGATCCTCAATAAAATTCCAACTCTTTCGCATGCGTAATAGAAATCATGGTTCAAATCATTTTAAAAACATAAAAAAGCAACTTCCGAAGAGTGAAAACCCAGAGCCTTTTTGAAAAACGAATCACGAGCAATCCCAGACACTGCCATTACTATCCATCACAAACACTCCCTTCAGTGGATACATAGTAAAATGTGACCACAAAATAAGCCACATCCGAAAAAAGAAAAAAAAAAAAAACAAGCAGGAAGGATTTTTAATCGCAATGCAAGAATAGCAAGCACGAATATTTCACCAGCTTTGAATACAAAACAACATATCAGATAAACCACTCCAGTTATGCAACATGTCACATGGCATTTGGCATGAGCAGGGATGGGGAAATGGCAGTGTCACTGAAAGGGCTGCAATAGTTGCTGCAACGCAGCATGAGCCACCGGGCAAAGTGTGGAAATGTGGTACATCCTGCGGCCAAACTAATCTTACACAAGCATTATCGGAATTGTATCAGGTTCAGTGCACCTTTGCGAGGCTCGATTGTGTCTCTCGTGCAGGCAGGCACATGTTGAGAGCTGGTGCCAAGTGCATGTGGAAGTTGCAAAGTACAGTGCCGTGGTGGTGGACTTACCCCCTTGGTGCCATTGAAGCGAATAGTCGGTTGCGATACTGAGGAATGCTGTGGGCAAAAAAGAATGCACATTAATGAGTGTTACATTTGTAAGTTCAACAAAATGAAAAAGTGACTACATATAGCAAAGCTCCAAATAATGAAAACCTTTTTTTTAATGAAGCAAGTGGAGTAACATATTTTGACCTTTACAGGTAGGTGGGAATGGCAAGCAAATCTGAGATTACTGTGCAAATGTTTGGGTTACTCCAATGACATTCAGATGGGTGTATATTTTTGTAAATTAGCAGTTCTTATAAATACATGTGAAACAAACTGCTTAAGTAAATAAGATCAGTGTCATTTATAGTATAAGTCAAAGTCAATACTTTGTGTTTATTCACCCTTTGCCTTCTTGAGTGCCATCACTCTTCAACTCATACTTCCTGCACACGACTGAAGCACTCTTCCAGGAATATTGTGTCAAATATCCTGTAATACATTCCTCAGTTCTGGAAGGTTAGTCGAGTTCCTCTTGTTCTTCTGTTTTCACGTAATCCCATATGGCCTTGATGTGACTGATGTCTGCACTCTGAGTGGCTATTCTAACACTTGGAACACAGCAACTGTAACCTTTTTCTCCAAATACGGTTTTACTCTGTTGGAAGTGTGTTTTGAATCATTATCTTGTGGAAAATGAATCCTATTCCGATGAAACAATTTCCACTAGGACCAGCATGGTGCTGCAGTATCTCCTTGTACTTCTTTTTTATTAGCGTCCCATTGAAGTTTAACAAGTTTTCCGAACAAGAGATATAACATCAGAACACCCCCCCCCTCACAGACACATTCAACAGTGGGCTGCAAATATTGCATGCCGTAACTTACATCAGATCAGAGTACCCAATTCCATTGCTCAGTAGCCCAATCTTGGTGTTGCATTGCAAATTTCAGTCTTTTCACCGAATTCTGTGGTCTCAGAAGTGGTTTATTTGCTGCACCTATGCCATGGAGACCAGCTGTAATCGGCCTTCTGCAAACAGTACTGGCCGAGATGTTAATGTTCAAGCCTGTCCTCATTTAATTTGTCAGCTTTTGACTTGATTTTCTTACATCGCGTAGGCTGAGAAACCTCAAGTGCTTGTCTTGTCTTTGGGAGGTCCTTGTGAATTTTTTCTGGCATTTTATTGTCTTGTGCAGGGCCAGTTTATTTCAGGTGTTGTGACATGTGCATGTCCTCACACCATTGAGGAGATCTTCAGCTTTTCTGCTATTTTCTTCATAGTGTGCCGGTGTGCCCGTCTCACAGAGTTTGGATCTTCACACACCGTTCTGTTGAAAGTTGCTTCCTTGGTGCCATTCTCAACCCACTCATAGACTTTCAAGCAAGGGAACAATCTGATGAAAACTAATTTCACATATTCACTAATTTGCAACTTTTATTGTGGTTTCTTGTAAGTCACATTCATGTAACTGGTGGTGTTTACTTCAATGATTTATCTTTATTTACTGCACAAAAATCCACAAACTGTTTGCTGCATATTTTCGTTGTGGTAAGTAGCTATTATGTATAGCAGAAATAAAACTTTTTGAATTTTCTAATTTAATTTATACACTAAAAAGGTTGGTAACTGTGATATTAAATTGACTTTCACAGAAATTTGAATTATTATGTTCCTGTATTTCACACTTCTAACTTCCCACAAATCGTTAATGAGGAATAGCACCACAAAAGTGAAAATAACCCAAACTTTTGTACAGTACTGTGTGTTTCACATACAAGCAATCCTTGTAAAACATTGCCTGATACTATGCTGAAAGCAGTATTTTATAATTCAACTGGGATTGTATATACATGCCCCATTTGCCGAGATATCGAGGAACGATAAATTTCATGTTCATGATGTAAAAACGCGGAAAACAAGAACAACCAAGTATGTGGAATGGACAAGGAGATTGTTGGGATGACATGCAGAACACAAATAAAATTTGGGAATCATCAAGTGCTTGTCCAAAGTCTGTGAATGACTGTGAGAATGCATTCTATGGGGTAACTTCACATAGTACTGTGATATAGTTATTTCCCATAGTGCCTGTTTAGAATAAGTATGAGGTAATTTAATTGTGATACAGAGATATACATTGTTATATATGTAGAAAGCTGCTGTCTTCCATCCCCTTGTGTATCCTTATAATTCACTGATCGGTGTATGTGTGTGTGTGTGTGTGTGTGTGTGTGTGTGTGTGTGTGTGTGTGTGTGTGTGTGTGTGTGTGTGTGTGTGTGTGTGTGTGTTTTTGTGTGTTGCGATATTCCTCCTTCAGTTCTGGGCCGATTACATCCAGACTTGCTAAATAGGATTAGCATGACCTCAATTTGTGCATAGGGGTGTTTTTTTCTTTGCTGGTGGTCTTCAGGGGTGGGAGGGAGGGGGGGAGATGACACAAATTCTCAATGTAAATGTGTATTGTGTAGCGCCACTTCAGGTGGGAGAAGGTATTGCATGTCTCCACCCTTACAGCACAGTATTCCAATCTCCACGTTTGCCAGTGCAGTGAAGTGTTTTGAATTACGAAGTGAGAGGTATTTTGAAGTACACGTTTGAATAATGAGAATAACATAAACCCCCTGGCTGCTCCCGAAGGGAGCACGTGCTTCTAGTGTGTCTAAAAGTGCCATCCCTTGACACCACTTTGATGTTTTATCCCTTAGTAATCGTCTTTTATGTTATTTAAAAGGGCCCAACAGCTTATTGGGTGAAAGTAAAGGTGAGAATGCCACCATGAGGCAGAAAGCATGTCATTTGACCTGGGTGAAACGTCGGGGTGGGTTTCCCCACCCACGAACTGAGCCTCGAACCAATGGCAGCCGAGTGGAGAGGGGTTTGTGGCATCACAGATACAGTTGTGAGCAGAGGCTATAATAGGGTGTGATGCAAAGCGCAAGGTGCTAGATGCATAGGAACTTCCTGCAGAGCATGCACAAGAAACTCCTGGGGCTTCTCCACAGTATAATGCATCAGCCTGTGGAGCCTCCTGACATGCCCCCATTGCAAGGCACTCTTAGCCCCTTGTGCCGGCTCTGCGGCGCAGACTGGTTCACGGTAGGGCCATATCTCTACCTGGGATCAAGCGGTGTCCTGCCGGACTCAGCCCGGGAATTTCAGTCTTGCCCAATTCTCGATAGCCTATCTACTAAGGCATGAATGGGGCACGTTTAAGTGATTAGATAGATAAGGATCTGTCAATTCATTCATTGACGTGTTGACTGGTGTGCATATGGGTAGTGTGGATTAACCAATTGCATTGCTTCTCCTTGTGTATTCTCACCCCTTTTATTATCCAATACACATTAAATCACTTGGTCTCTGGATGATTCGAGTGTCCTGATCGCAAGTTCTAGTAGGTAACGTATACACATCCGTTAAAGGACAGATTGGGTTCAGGCGATGAGCATCCAGTACAAGACCAAGACCATTCGCTTGCAAAGGTAATTTGTGTAATCGGACATATGGCACCGATTAGCGTGTTGCCCGATTGACTGGGGAACTCCACTTAAGTACGGTGACGCGGCAAACAGGTCTGAGAACTTGCTCGGAGCACCAGAACCAGTTGGCCGGCACAACCACTTTGATATGGTTGGTCAGGATTCGGACCGGGCAACTGGGACAAACCCAACGACTACAACAGTATAAACAAATGTGGTACTGTATTTTAAAATAAAGGTGCAACATATTATAAAGGCAGAGTTCATCCTGAAATAATTGAAAACGACAATTGACAACTGGTGCTATTATAATTAACACATTGCTATTTTAACTTCCACTTTTATTACAATGGTGAACTAAGGCTCATGGGGCAGCATGTACATAATGAACATGCAGGGGCAATGACAAGAGGAGACAATCGATAAATTAATGCAGCATATATGGGATTTGAATCTTGCAATCCAACTTCCTGAGCTTTGTGATCAGATTGGAACAATAGTTTTAACTTGGTGTGAAAGTCATATGATTGTCAACCAACAACAACAACAACAACAACAACAACAACAACAACAACAACAGCAACAGCAATAACTATAGAGTTCACAGAACATGATATCCTAGTCAGTGTTATATAGCATAATACTTCAATTAAAATAAAATAATGATTTAACACATTGACGGCAGACTACGAGTATACCCATCGTGCTGGGATTACCAGATTCTGTCACTATGAGTATTCCCATAAAAAAGATTAAGCTATTGTATTGTCAACAGCATATGCTACCATAATGTAATGCAACAAACGATCTGCTGGCAGTTCGGTGAATATAAATTGATGTAGTAATCATGATGATGATCATCATCAATCTGCATGAGAAGTTTTGCCACTTCATCTGCATTCATTTGTGGCATTTTGAAGGGTAATGACAAGTCGCAAAAAAGAAAAAAAGACACATAGTACTCAACATACAATCTACCATTGGCAATGACGTAATACCAACGTCGATTCAGTGCTTTAAAAAAAAAAAATAATTAAAAAAAAAATTGGCCCTACGAGATAACTCGGACCTGGCATATGGAGTTGGAAATTTGGTCGCACTGCCTGCTATGGGTTTTCTCATAACAAGGGGTTTCCCCAGCAGTGGATAAGGAATGAACTTAGATTTGGTTATCGAAAGGTAAAATATGAAAATAAAGTATATGCACACGCATAATTGGCTTGCAAATGGGAGTCGTGTATACCATAAGAGCTGGCAGTTGTCGAAGATTTCCTCTTTAAGCAATTGTAATTGTTGTTGCCAGCACAAAGTGTGAATGAATAAAGACATCGTTCCTCATTCATAAAATATTATTTGAACTTTGGTAAAATGCTGCAATTGAGAGGATTCCATTGTAAACATGATTAACCATGTGTTCTAGTACATTTGCTTCATGTAAAACATACATCTACCTTCAGTTGATATTGATTTGTCATTTTTGATTAAAACTATGTAACAACCTGGAAATGTTGCAGAAGATCCAGGAAGACTCAAGTATATCAATAAGTACATGATTAAACACAACTTTAGATATTTCTAATTGAGTTCACAAATTTAATGAATATAATAATGCATGGCTTTTTGTGGAGACTTATTGTGTTAGCTGCCGAGGTTCTGTGAGTAGTGCCAGTCAACGTAATGTTGTTCTTTATGAACGCTGAGAACGTGCTGAAGTAATCATTCACTCCCTTGATCTGTGTAAATGTCTGCACCTCCAAACCTTGAGGAGCTGTTGTGCTATATTCTGATTGGCTGTACTTGGGCCTTTCCCTACTGTTGTGCTTCCTAAACAACATTGTTTAGACTCTGTTTCACTCCTTTCCCAGTAGCAGAAAGCAGTTATGTTGATTTTGAACTATGGCAATGGTTACTCTTTCGCAGATGAAAAGCTATTTCTCTTTCATACTGCTTGTTCAATCATTTCCCCCACTTGGTATGTATAAGAATATGTATAAGAATATATATATATATATATATATATATATATATATATATATATATATATATATATATATATAGAGAGAGAGAGAGAGAGAGAGAGAGAGAGAGAGAGAGAGAGAGAGAGAGAGAGAGAGAGAGAGAGAGAGAGAGAGAGAGAGAGAGAGAGAGACACAGAGAGAGAGAGAGAGAGAGAGAGAGAGAGAGAGAGACAGAGAGAGACAGAGAGAGACAGAGAGAGACACAGAGAGAGACACAGAGAGAGACACAGAGAGAGACACAGAGAGAGACACAGAGAGAGACACAGAGAGAGACAGAGAGAGACAGAGAGAGACAGAGAGAGACAGAGAGAGACAGAGAGAGACAGAGAGAGACAGAGAGAGACAGAGAGAGACAGAGAGAGATAGAGATAGAGAGAGAGAGAGAGAGAGAGAGAGAGAGAGAGAGAGAGAGAGAGAGAGAGAGAGAGAGATTCATCGATGGATTTTTTTTTCTCTCGTGCGCACGTACCTAAACATTATCCTTTGTGTGCTGAACCTGAGTGTAAATCCAGTTCATTTTTCCCCACACAGTCAACGTGTTCAAAAGATCATTAACAAAAAAAAATCCGGAAGTTTAACGCAACTGAAGCAGTCTTGAACATCGCCTTATACACTGTGATAAGATTACATTGAGTCACAGTTCAGGAGACGGAAGCATTATGGATCACCATATTTGTACATGCATACATGCCCCACCCGTACCTGTGTGATATTTTCTCACTCCAAAGAGCACATAACTCTGTGACAAAATTAACGAAACGACCTGAAACTCGAACTTGTTCTTTAACTTGTCATAATAAATGCGTGTTCCAAGTTTCAGTTGAATATGTTAAAAGGTATGGGAAAAATGTCTGAAAAACCACAGGTGGGACAGACGGATGGACAGACAGACGGAGAGCAAACTTATTGTCCCCTCCAGTGAAACCGGTAGGGGACTAACAACAGACCAGACCAACCAATATACTTGTGCATCTTCGATTTCGCAAGCAACAAACGGACAGACAGAATAACACACGTGACCAAGTAATATACTTCAAAAATATTCGATTTACACAAGTAAGAGATTCCAAAATTTTTTTGGTTAAAGCAAAGACAATGGGCAACAAGTTGTAATTTGAAGTCAGCATGGTTGAATGACGTATAAAGAATGTTGGTATTCTAAGAAGAGAAGGCATGTTGCATTTGTTGGAGAAAATAAATAAAAAAGTAAATCATTAAGTTCGACATAAAAGCAAAGGGAATGTGAGGCCGATTGAATTTGAGACTAAAAAGTCAATAGAGTTTCTGGGAATTATGAAACGAGCTCACACAAAAAATCTCCAATTTTGTTTCGCCCAAATTTCCCCTTTAAAAATGTACACACACAATCATTCATTCGGATTGTGTGGAGCCTGTGGCTGCTGCTTGTATCACTGCTGGGAGTGCAGTTGTGCCGCTTATGTAGTGCCCCTTGTAGGTTTAGGGCAGGAATTTGTAATTTGTTCATGGTACCGGCGATAGCTGGCCTAATCATCGAGAAGTGCATCGTGGAATCTTTACAATGTCCACCAATTAATGCCGACAGACAGGACTGCGTTTAACGTCCATACGAGGGACGGCGCAAACATTGATGAACCACCCTGCCTTTGAAACAACAGGATGACAGTTTAGACCTGTGTTGGGATTCAAACCCAGGATAGATGGATTAGAGGAGAGTGTGCGTACCTCTCGGCCATCCTACCAACCCACACACGTAATATGTAGATTGCTGACTGGTCCTAGATAAATGCAGCCATTTAAATAAGCTCATCACAATCCCAGGATTTATGTGTGGAGATACAAATACAAGGCCAGAGTAACTATTTATAAGCATCAAGGGATAAAAGTTCCAGTCAACATTATCCTCTTTCATCAACCATATGATCAGCATTTTTACACAAAAGTGGGAATTTTGCACAAGTTGCTGTTTTCATACAGAAGGCAAAATGCTCAGCCATTACTGGATGGTACAATGTGAAATGACAAAAGAAGCAAAGAAAGGAAGCGATCAACACTCGAGTCCCCCAGAGAAATCGACACGGAGCTTAGGGTGGTCCTCGCTCGGCTGTCATCCATTCGTAGCACCAGCTGTTTGACCCCCTAAAGCTTTCATTCTCCACCCCCATTATCCTTCCCGCTCTGTTGTCGCCCACTCGCCGTTTCCCATAGCTGCATAATCTTGGGGTTTCCCTTGCACAACTATGTACGCACCTAGGAATTCCCAGAAGCTTGACCCTAGTTTAGGCACCACTTAGTTTTGGAATATCCAAAGCCACACTTATCCTTCGGCCTACAGCATCACAAACAATTCTGTGCCAGTCCCAGTGCCCTGGTCTCATGGAACAAAGATGCAAGAAACTGTTTTGCAATTTTTTTTTTTTAAATGAGAAAGTTGAGATTCATTCACCTGACTCATTTGATAAGGCATTCAATGTAAATTAGCTTCCAGGCAACTCTTGGGTACAGTCGATGCCATCTTTGAGACTGTAATTTATCTCAACACAGTCACAGCGGAGTAATTGAGAAAAAAAAAATCTTCCCACTTCTCCTCCCCCACTCCACTCTACCCCAACGTGAGGCCAACCCACGGGGGTCTATCCGTGCTCTATCCTCTAAATGCTGAGTGTCAAGCAAGGAAGCAGTCTTTGGTATGACACAGCCAGGGTCAGAACTGAACGTCTGACGTGCCAGACTCAGAGCAGACGCACTGGTAAACCATCAAACTGTGCTCTTTAACAGATGTCAGCATTCATCGAGGTCACAAATCATCAAACTGTCATCGACAAACAAAACATGTAATCAAATGAGAACAAAAGCATGAATGCAACAAGAACGGCACTCAGTAGAACACATACCTCCGCCGGGCTGAACAGTTATGTTTTCTATCCCACTGATAGGCCGGATCTGCATCAGGACCTGAAACAAAATCTAATCGGCTTGTTCTTGTTACCTACCCAACTCATCCACGTAGTTTTATCAAAACCCATCCATAACTTTTAAAAATGTCATCTATATATCGTGTTTGGTCACATCTCTCAATAGAGAAGAATCACTTAAACAATTTAGCCTGGTGTTGGCTCAGTGGTTAGGATGGTGGCTTGGGATCCGAGGGTCCCGAGTTCAAGCCCTGTCAGCCGCTGAATTAATACACCAGGGGGTTGACTCAGTCTGTCATCCTTCTGAGGTCGGCGAAATGAGTACCAGTTCCAGTGTGTGTACTGGTAGAGGGACACTGCATCAGCGACACAGTTGCGCTTCAAGAAATGATAGCTACCCCCGGCAGCTGAGCTGCCATACGACCACCACCACCACCACCACTTAAACAATGGGAAAATAAATTATCGTATCAGGATCGAGATACAGATCTTCACTGAAATCAAAGCAATTTATCCTTGTCATACACACAATATGTTCACCACGTTTCGTCCAGACAACTTTTTGAGATATCTTCCTCACAGACAGACAAACAAACAAAAAGACAGACAGACAGGGTTGAAAACATAACCTCCACCCACCTGCGGTGGTGGAGGTAACAACAGAGTTACAAAATACATATTTATTTACGATTGGGTCCAAAGGATGTTGACAGTGTTGTCTTTTATAGACAAAAATTTTTTGTGCCCATCCTGAATTACCCAGAGGAAATTTATACGTGCAAGGTGTTAAATAGCAAAACATAAAAGGACAGATGAGACAGGGCAAACAAAACCAAACAAAAAATCCTCTGAAGGTTATTAGTGAGCCAGTTGGTGTTTAAAAAAAAAAAAAGAAACAATCCAATAGCAGCATAGACAAGTAATTATTCTGAGACTGCATTGTTAAACAGGAGCTCAAGAGTCCAAATGTATAAAACCGCTGTCTTCCCCATGACGGGACTACCATACCCACCTGAAAAAAGAACAGCAGGGATACAAGTCTAAGGTGAAAAAAGTCAGTAAAATGGTCTCAACGATCACAAAACAAACATGAAACAAGACTACGTCTTCAATATTTGCCACAATTATTCCCACGTTCATGTGGGGAAAACTTGGCCCAAGTCTTTCACGAACTGGCTGGCCAGGCCTGAGGCCCGACTAAGTAGTTAAGGCGAGGAATTTGTAATTTGTTAGGGTGCTGGCGATAGCTTGCTTACTCTTCGTGAAGGACACCGTGGGATCTTTAATGTCCAACAACTAATTCCGGCAGACAGGACTCCCGTTTAATGTCCATCTGAGGGACAGAACACACATCGAGGAATCAACCTGTCTGTGAAACGCTGTGATGCAGTATGTAGTTGGGCCAAGAGTCAAACCCAGGCTAGACAGCTGAGAGGGGAGTGTGTGTACCTCCAAGCCATCCTGTCAGCCCCTAAAGATGAAACGACTTTACAAATCTAAATGCAGTACTGTATTAACAAATATACAGCAAAAACTGAGAAAGGTTGTGTGGAGGGTGGAGCTAAGAGAGAAAAAAAAGTTTAAAATCAGAACAGACACGAGCTAGTACAGCTGTTTATCTTGATGGCTTCAGAGAGCTCCCTGGCCGAGCCTGTAGTCCACTTTATCTCTCAAAAACTGTCCAAAATTTTCTTCAAATGAAGACAAAGATCGTGAAAATGGTGACTCGACTTCTTAAACTCTAGAACCACACACTTCTTCACTTGTTTATCCCTTCACAGGTCTAGCTCTCTAATCTCAGATGGCATTTCTGGTATCGTAAGCATGATTCCTTCTCCATCTTGTAAGCCAGTCAGACTGATGGAACCTTTAATCGCTGAGTAAAGCCTCCGGCCAGTGGATGTCTTTCATTCAAGTGAGCCAGAGTCCAAAAACAAGACTGCCTGAAATCTGGCCTTTTCAGACTTTTTATTTATATATTCAGAATCCTGATAGCTGCTGTACAAGTTTGTTTCTTTAATTGTACACTGCCCAGTTTCTCAAAACTTGACTATCTGTTCTGGCTTCTCCTTTTTCTCTTTCCTTCCTGGACGCTCCACTTAGAACCTGTCATTTTTGTTGATTCACTAATGAATGGATATGTTGAACCTCAAAATAAGGGGTAGAGGCAATCTCATTTGATAATTTCCTCACAAATGGCTTCCTGCCATGCTATAGAGCCAACTGCTAATGGCATTCAGAATCCTTTCGATGATTAGCTGATGAATTTCCAATGAAAGAAAGCATTGTGTTTCTTTGACTGGCACACTTTTCCCTGCTCCAATCATGGAGGCTGGTACTTCTTAAAGAGATATTCTTGTATTATTTTTGCAACCTACAGAAATTAAATTTCTGCTTTCCTGACATTTACTCACAGAAATAATTGACAAAATAATTCAAACTGCCAAGGATTTGTGTGGCAGAAAGGCCAATGTGCACTATTAGAAACACAATTACCAAATTATAAGTCGGCTAAATGGGAGATAGGTCCTGGGTAGTGTATTATGAACGACCAGCAAGGAATGTGATGTCCCATTTTGTGAGACTGGGAAAAATTAAAACTTCTACACGAATAAATATCAGTGTGTCAGTGTGTTGGTGTATCTCCTTCATAAGTCCCAAACCATGAAACCTAGCAGCCTGAAACTTTGCATGCATACCAAGAAAGCTCCAAGAAAGTGCATGACTGAAAATTGGGTGTTTGGGTTAATTAAAACACCCATTTTGAAGATAATTAACGGCCTTATTTAATTATATCCTTCATCAGGTGCATCCTCGGTCACTGCTCTATATGGGGTCTTAAGGTGTATCCTAGGTAACCTTGCTGGGGTCTGAAGCCACCATGTTTTTTGGCCTGCTCAACCATGCCTTGACTTGGAACAGGCCACAATGATTTCTTCACGATAAAGTTTTTTTTTTTCTTCACTTTCTTCAGTCATATTATCGAATGCCTGTTCATCATAGCTATGGATCATTGTATACATCACTTTTGTAAGTGCTTTAGGTTTCAAATTAGGAGCTTGGAGCGATTTCATGCATAATATGACACGATTTTCCACGATCTACTCTCACGGACTAATTAAAGTACATCATCGAAATATTATTTTGGTTTTGAGGATCGGATATCGTCCAGACTAAATAAGTGTCAAAATCTGATTAAAATTGAAAATGAACAGGATAGAACGAACATCATAAATATATGTGGAAAGATTACGTGCCCAGACCGGGAATCGAAGCCAGGCCCTCTGGCAAACCGTATCAGTGCTCTGCCATCTGAGCTATCTGGGCGACCCACCGGCTGAGCATACATGTGGAAGTCTGGGCACGTAATTTTTCCACATATATTTATGCTGATAATTTAAATAAACGACTCATAACTAAACCGATATACCTATTTACTTTAAGCAAGCAAGGTAATGTTCCCTCCTCCATACATACACAGGAAAATGTGAAATTTCCAAAGCATTAACCTTGTCTTTTTCTGCTGTTTGGAGAATTATATTGAGTGAACAAAAATTTTAGAAATGTGCCAAAATTAACCAGCTTCATTGAGCTGTATGATTTAATGCATTCACTGCTTGACCTCATGCCCCGTCACCCAGAAGAAACTGCCTATCCATAGCGTCTCCCACATCTGTGTGTATACATAAGTTCAGAGATGCCTCGAGGTGCTCTCCAGGGAATCAAAGCAAATCTGGTGAAAAAAATGACATTTTAAAATAAAGTTATAACGTTTGCACGGACCGCAAATATGTACCACGTGACGCGTACACAGACGAGCAGGCAACATGGTGGATTTTCTGCAAGGCTTACTTTACGGACAATTGAACTTTGCGATGTCTCCAGGGTTGTTTTGCATTAAGCTGCAACTCTTTTGTGGATAAACTCATTATTTGAACAAATTCATTTTATTTCATTAACTGCTGCGTGCACGGTGGAGACCGGCTTTGAAGATAATTAATTGAGTACATTACAGTGAAAGGGATCCCATATGGTATGCAGCGACAGCCTGGCCAGCCGTTCCTTATCAACCATTTAAAGGGAGTGCTTGCTCGAGTGCTTAAGTCATTTGCCAGCACCATTGTCGATAGTGGTACTGCACTACGTCACACTGAGTGAAACACACCTGAGCGTGTGGTTCGTGCACCGTCACCCTAAGCGGGTGGTTCATGCTCTGTCACCCTGAACGAGTGGTTTGTGCTCTGTCATCTTGGTGTGAAATAACACTCGATTGCCGAGCCGTTTGCTGTATTGATGTGTTTTCTAAATTACCAAGCCAGAATTTTCTTTCCACCCATCACACACAGCTGTTTATAAATATGAATGTTTGTGAACATATCCCTGAAATGTCTGTATAAATGCAACGTTGCTTTTCAGTGAAAGCTACTGAAGGTCTTTGGGTTCTATGCAGTACGTACTGTAATTGGTAATGACGTGTGTGTGTGTGTGTGTGTGTGTGTGTGTGTGTGTGTGTGTGTGTGTGTGTGTGTGTGTGTGTGTGTGTGTGTGTGTGTGTGTGTGTGTGTGTGTGTGTGTGTGTGTGTGTGTGTGTGTGTGTGTGTGTGTGTGTGTGTGTGTGTGTGTGTGTGATTCATAAAGCATAACATATTCTCTCTGCTAACTCCCACCTGTCTGTCTGTCTGTCCATATCTGGATGGTGGTTATGTTTAAACTGCGTTCATCTCCGGACGTGTCCAGGAAGTACTTATGTCCAGATGAGGAGGGTGTCCGAACGTGTCCGAGCGGTGTTCGTCTCCAGCCAGCTTGGCTCCGGACACGTCTGGGCGATGTTTGTCTCCGGACGCATCCGGGTGATATTTGTCTCCTGCCGCATCCAGGCAGTGTTTATGTCCAGACAGGAGTTTGTCTCTGGACAGCTTGGTTCCGGACGTGTCCCGGCGGTGTTTGTCTCCGGATGGAAGTTTGTCTTCGGATGTGTCCAAGCAGTGTTTGTGTCCGGTCCTTTCTGCTCTGGATGCATTGGTGGGTTTTGTCTCTGGATGTGTCTGGGCGGTGTTTGTCTCCGGGCCGTGTTTATAGTATGACTGGTAGAAAATGGATTTTAGACATTATTTTGTTTCCATGCAATCATTTTGATGAAACAGTATGAATCGTAATTAACGCTCCACCGCACATCTGCCTTCACTTCCTCTCACCTCATACTGTCTTCCCTTACCCCACCCCTCCTCACTCCTACACTCCTGCTAGCTCCCCCACCCCTCCTCGCTCCCCCACATCCCTCCTAGCTCCCCCACACCCCTCCTCGCTCCCCTACCCCTCCTTGCTCCCCCACCCCTCCTTGCTCCTCTACCCCTCCTTGCTCCCCCACCCCTCCACGCTCCCACACCCCTCCTCGCTCCCCCACACACCTCCTCGCTCCCCCACACACCTCCTCGCTCCCCACCCCTCCACACTCCTCCACCCCTCCACACTCCTCCACCCCTCCACCTCTTCACTCTCCCCGCTCTCTCTCCCCCCTCCCTCCCTCCCCCCCTCCCCCCGCTTTTTCTAACTCTCTCCTTTAGTGTTCCCATCAGCGAAGCGACGGGTGGTATTTGCTAATAAGTCGATAATAAGAACATGGACCTAGGGTAACATGGGTGGGTACAGATTCAGTTGGCAAACAAAACAGCACGAGGTAGGTGCAAATACCTCCACCAGGCTGAACAGTTTACATTTTGTATACCAATGATAGGCCACATCTGCATAACAACAAAAATCTAATCAATTCGTCCTTGTCACACACCCAATGTGTCCTCCAAGTTTCGTCCGAATCCGTCCATAAATTTTTGATATATCCCGCTCATAGACAAACAGATCTCGACAAACAGATAGACAGATAGACAGACAGACAAGCGTGAAAATATAGCATGTGACTATGTACAATTCACCATTAACATGATCTCAGAGGGACTTGTGTCCTGGATACCATGCCCAATAAATAATGAAGTCTGTCATTGGGATGTGACATTAGCAAAGGCGATCAAAGTTGTTAAACTTGTAAAACTTACTATCCAATACACACCTTTAATACAGGCTGCAAGATCAGACTAGTGTAAAGTGCAAACAATGGATAAGGCATGCAAACAACAGCATATACTACTTGTACACCTCATCAAAATCCGATGACACCACACCACAACTGCTCTGTACTGCTCTATCTATTACAGGCTCAGGGCCCAATAATGTCATGCAAACTTGCTTGCAGCTCTTGCTTACTCACTCAAAATTATACCACCAGCTTGCCAACACACTCGACGCAGACGCCATCAGGGACGAAAGCACGAGTGATCGGTGAATGAGACATCGACCCAGAAGAGCATGGGCGATAAAGGATTCACACAACATGCAATACTAGATTGCACCAATTACAAATCTGAAATGAGCAGATGATCGATGATGGCATGCTCGAAGTTTGATGCTTCTCTTTTCATATTCAACAAGCACGTAAACCGTAAATGGTTGCAAAGGAAGAATAAATGATCCTGATGGAGCCGACTCTCTGCCGTGGCCGAGTTGGAGACATGAAGAAGTCGAAAAGTTGTCGGTGAAACAACACCGAAAGATAATGTTTGTTACCTCCGCCAACGAAGGTGAAGGAGGTTATGTTTTCACCCCTTGATGTTGGGTGGTCGCGAGAGTACCCTTATTTTCACTTTTTCCGTCTGTCTGTATGTATGTTTGTTTGTTTGTTTGCATGTTTGTATGTAATGGACAGCTCTGGAGGCCAGGAGTCAACCGATTTTGATGAAACTTGACAGGTAGGTTCATACCAGGATCGAGTTCTATGCATTTGAGCACCGTTGCTATGGACACCACCATTGCCTAGCAACGGGACTTTGAAATTTTTGAAAAAAACCTAAAAAATAAATTTTTTGAAAATCAAAAATCGGCTTCCAGGCTTTTATGTGCACTATAATCAACCTCTTTGTCAAAACATTTCAACCCAATCCGTCAAAAACTGTATGACTAGTATGCAATTATGTAGCGACCACCCGTGTCGCTTACCGGCTTGTCTGTCTGTTTGTTTGTTTGTTTGTTTGTGTGCAGAAAATCTCAAAAAGTTGTGGACGGATTCGAATGAAATTGTTTTTTTTATTAGAATTTTAAGTGATTCTTCACCATCGAGAGATAGGGCCAAAAATGATATATAGCACGATATCTCAAAAAGTTGTGGACGGATTTGGACGAAACTTGGTGGAAAGTTGGGTGTATTGCACGGACGAATTGATTCAATTTTGGTGAAGATCCGAATCGGAATCTGGATATGATAATTATTTAATTTTTTTAAGTGATTCTTCACCATTGAGCAATCGAGCCAAAATGATATTTCGCATGATATTTCAAAAATGTATTGGGCCAGATATGTTCTCCTGGATCAGGCACTGCATGACGGAGATATGTACTCTACCGAGTGCCCTTCTCGTTTATACCGTTTGAAGTTACAAAAATGGGAGAGTGGTATTTGGCGTTTTCATTTATCATTACAAGAGATAAGCACAGCTGCTTTAACATAATGTCAAAATATTATTCATGAGAGCAGCTCTCGGCTTGGTCATTGTGCTGTTTTTCCAGTACTAAACCATCAAGGAAACGGAATATCAACATGACGGAGATGGCTTTAGATCACGTTCAGAACTTCGGTGGCATTGTTCATCATTGCTGCAGAATCTATGGCTATTGGCCAGATGGATACCTGATTTTCAAGGTTGCAAGAACATTTTCCCCATCACTGTCACTATTCATCGACAGATATATCTTGCCAAATCAAATATCAATCAAAATGCATCTCAATAATAATAGCCTTGAAGTAAAATCAATTCACTTTAAATAATTAAATTAACAGTTTCCAAAGCGGTGGAATGGTGTCGAGGTCGCGAGTGCACTTGCCTTTGAGCCGTTTAGCTTGGATTCGATTCTCGACACGAGGATACAACTGTGGGATGTGCTTCACATCAGCAAGTGATGGACATTACACTGGGGGACCCATCTGCTCGCATTCGTCTGTGGATGTTAAAGACTCCATGGGGACTTTCACGAAGAGTCAGTGAACTATTGCTGCGATCCTGAACAAATTTAAAAAGAAGGGCAAACCACCCAGCATAACCTTCGCCGAGAGACTGCTTCGGCAGCACCAAAACGCTGTCCACAGAGCGGGAAAAACCAACACCACTGCCACCAATGGCTTCCCATAAAGAAGGCAAAATCTCCTCCTATACATTTTTCTTTTAAAACGTTATTGCTCATAGAAGTTGTGACACATCCTTGCAGTAAGTTTAGGTCCAGCCTCCAAAGGAAAGAACTACTGTCTTTAGCAAAATCCAAAAATAGTGATTTGTTCAGGATGCCAGCAATTCTAGGAAGTCATATTTTTGGGAATCTGTATAAAGCATAGCCATATCCACAATAATTCATTCTTCCTTTCGACCCAGAATTAACTATATCTGGTAAAAAGTGAAGTGTGCTTTCGGAACCACCGAGATGTTGTAATATTGTGAGTGTTTGTAAAAGGTCCAGCAACTTTCTTTTAAATAGCACATGGAAGCATTCTGGCTACTCTTACCTATGCTCATTAGCAAGTTTCTTCCCTCTAGCAAACATTCTTCAATACACAACAAATGCTTCGCAAACACCTTATTCCTGCTCCGTGAAACGCTGCAACCCATGCCTACAGAAAACGGATTTTTTTTTTTTGGAACGCTGGCCACATTTTCCATACAATCATCATGTAACTAACTTTTACCATTGCACATATTTCTTATGTAGTCAACTTGGTTGTTGGATGGCTTTGAAGGCCATAAAATATAACTTCATGAATCTTTCCTTCATATTGGGAAAGGAGGTGCACAGAGCACATTGCACAAGCACAAGCACATCTACACTTGCCACGAGAGATGGTTTGAGCCCAAACCTAAAAAAACAACGGGAAAGGCAGGAATCCCGAATCAATTTCCCACAATGTTCCAGAAATTCCCGGGAAGAAACACCAGCTTGAGCTCTATTTGTTCGAAAGCTTGGCTCAGCTCAATCTCGAGAAAACTAGGCTTGCACCATCTCCAATCTCTATCATACGCGGCATGTCAGAGGTGTGGCACAATTGCTGCTGGTGTGGCACAATAGACAACATAGAAGATATGAGCATGAAAATATTATCCTGAACTTTGTGTTTACCAGAACTTTCAGTGCAGTACTCCTTAATCTCATTCGCACAAGGGCCTTGGCAGACATTCCACAACATGGTCAAGGATGGTTGTGGACGCCTATTGCTGGAGCCATTCATTCTACAGAACCAAGTTCACCTCTCCCACCTACCTGGCCGATTTAATTTCAAAAGTTAAAAGAGGGTTTGTGGCATCAGGGATGAAATAACTGCATCTTGCTATTTTCAGGAAAGGTTGTGAGTGACGATACGCTGCCAAACATTATGGGACATCCCATTGCAAAAGTGAGAATTGCGCTCACGTGCGTGTATGATTTTACACAAAATTGTAAATCGAAAGAATGTAAAAAATAAGCACAGAACGCCAAACTGATCATCAAGAGGAATGCAAAGAACACCACTCGGTTTCGGAGCATCGAGTCGAAGAGGAAGGAGTAAATGAAGATCCAATGAGGAATACTTCGATCTTATGAGACCCCAATCACCGAGTGTCTTCATTATAATCAAAACCGATATGGACAACACAATCTCTCATCAGCGAGTGCGATGGTGTGGAGGAATTCAACGACCTCAGCTGCCATATGGATATGCCCTGCAGGAGTAGCATGCATTTGTAATGGTACTCCAAATGACAATAGGGAAAGACCGAGGCTAGAAGCCAAACTTTGCCTTTACGATACAGTACTTGAAAACCCACCAATCTTCCTCGATGGATTGGAGACACTCAAGCAGACAATAACAAAATGAATGCGTTTGATCAATGGTATCTGCATCATATGCTTAGCATATATGCTGGATGCCCCATAAAGCAACTGCTGAGGTGCGGTGAACAGCTGGTTAGCTAGCTCTCAACATGATGCAGTCGCAATTTATTTGTACACACAGCTCGTATGGATCGCAGACAGGATGCAGCAAGAGCACGAAAAGTGAGATTACCAAAGGGTTTGAGGAGATCCAGAAGCAGACACCAACCCACTTGGCTATCGACAGTGACAAACAACCTGAAATCCCAAGACAATGGGATAACTTTGATGGCGTGAGTCACAGATAAATGAAGTGCAAGGAAATCGTGGATTATGCTACACAACCACAGCAAGCAAAAAAAAAGACAGAAGGAACATTAACATGAAGCAAAAGACGACAAGGAGCACCAACATCTAACAGACAATCAAGAAAAAGAGGAAATAGACCGAGACAAACTGTTAAGACAGAATGGCTGCGACTCTTCTATCACATCAAGCCTCCAAGTATTAATGAGGGGTTCACAGAAGCATTGCAAAGTAAAGCAAGTTACCAGTATAATTAATTAAGCCTTGCATTCAATAAAAAGCCACAGAAGAGCAGCTTCACACAAGCCTTTTTATCAATGTGGTCGATGCATAACCACAAATAGCGTGGCACAACAAAGCAATCGCTGGAGCATCTTAACAGAAAAAAACAGCTTTTGTGGAGCAACAAATCCAATGTGGTAGCAAGATCTGTCGCATGTGATGGAATGGCAATTATGGGCTTGACAACAAAACAATGAGCACAAACATATGAACAAACCGAGGAACACACTGTTACTGCACAAGGGATGGCAGAACAATTCGACCTGCAACCGATGGAAAACTGGGAGCAGATGTTTGAGTGAGGGACTCGGCAAAGATTATAGCACAGCGAGCCCTCAACATATTAGTTGGCTCAGGCTGTTGTACATCTAATCAATAATTGTTATGCATTCGAGAATATTGTGTCTCATGACTTTTGGTAGAATAGTTCACAAAAAAAAAAGTAAAATGTTCTCAATCTGTACTCCGAAAGGGTGCACAGCATCAGCTGTACTCCCAGAAAGGATATTACCTACAGACACCCATGTGTTGTGTACAAATGAATGAATGAATTATAATAACAATGGTCTCGGCGAAGAAGCTTGAGGCTATACCCAGTGGATTGATTTATGTTTTTGTAATTCAGGTGTTTAGACTTTGGCCTGTGCTTAAGTTGTTATTAATGAATGCGTATTGGAACAACATTCAATGACAAATTCACCCAGCTGGTTGCATCGTACCTGAGGGAGGCTGTACTCTTTCTGCAATACCCAGGTGCACATTGGGGCAAGAATTTGCAAATTGGCCAGGGTGCCAGCCATTGTTTAGTCATTGCAAGACACGATGTGATCTTTAACGTCTCCCAGTTCATGCTAACGGACGAGTTCCCAGCTTCAGGCCCATCCAAGGGACGGCACTTCCTCTGTGCCATCTTGTAGGATGGAGCTTGACGAAGAAGTTGGTTATGGAGCATGGACTCGAAAATAAAAGCAACTCAAACTTCACTCTTTAAATTGGGTTTTGGGAATCGAACACCAGGTTTGGATATCATCAAAAGTTAATGCAGTGATTGAAGACGAGCGCTTTGCGTTTATCAGATTACTCTTCTATTAATTGTAATGGGGTCTTCATTTAGAATGTACTGGGCCTGTCTGTGGCGCATGGTTTGGCAGTACTATAGTGTATAGGCCAATGGCCGGGGTTCAGGGTACCGTATGTCAGTATGACAAATAACGAGACAGGATGTGGCTGCTGTTCATAATTAGTGCTATTATATGCTGAAGTGAAATTAAAAGTTTCTTTACTAAATCTTTGTCAGGATGTGAAATTTTTTGGAGGATATTCATTGATCAGTGATTATTTGGACAGTGTGTAATGAAAATTAGACACTTTTAAATTCAAAGTAATATGTGTAGTGTTATTATTTTTATTTTAGCAAAGTTATATACGTAAGAGTGATGATAAAAATGCTAAGAAAAGTCGAATATAGACAAAAATTCTACGACATACATTGCGAACAGTGGTGTCTGTCCGTGCATTTGTCTGTCTCCTGTTTCCGCCGCCGCTTCCCGCAATGCATTTGAAAAGCCACTGATTAGTTCTTTTGCATTTTCATTTCACCTTTCTTTCAGTAATCTTTAAAATCAACATGAAAGTGTGGATTAAATATATATTGAATGTAGCTCTCCATGAAGTCACAAACAATTTTAACTCGCAATGTTTTGCCTGCTTTTTAGACAGATCTAATCTACGCTACCTGATGTTTGATCACCATTTTGCGGTGGGCGGTATAAGTAGCTCGAGCTTTGGCTCAGAGTGAAACCAAGAGTGCAACACAATTAACCTTTTTAAAGTCCACTAGTGCATGCCCGTAGATGCGTGGCCATACGTGCAAACCCTCCCCCTGCAAAAAAAACTCAAACCGCGTGGCAGAAACAACAACCACACAGGCCGTTCCTTCGCTTTCACGTGCCCGTACGTGCAAAAAAATAATATATATATATATATATACATATATATATACATATACATATACATATACATATATATATATACATATATACATATATATATATATATACATATATATATATATATACATATATACATATATATATATATATACATATATACATATATATATATATATACACATATATATATATATACACATATATACATATATATATATACATATATATATATATATATATATATATATATATATATATATATACATATATACATACATATATACATATATACATATATATATATATACATATATACATACATATATACATATATACATATATATATATATATATATATATATATATATATATATATATATATATATATATATATATATATATAGATACTGAACAAAAATATAAACGCACCAAGCGATTGTTACTATTTTACCTCGAACTCATTAATACTAAATCTTCACAACAATTTGGTTATAGAATCCATGACAATTGAGCATTAAATTTCAAAGAGTTCCTTGAGAATTCTGGCGACAGTCTTTGCGCTACAACAGCCGACACAACCGAGGTGTCACTGTCAGAGTTCACACAGTCAGTAGCGGGTGTGTCCACCGTTGGTGTCGCGCAGAGCGGTGCATCTCCGGCGCATGGACATCATCGATGGTGGCATGAGGGATGTTTTCCCATTCCTCCTGGAGAGCCACACGGAGCTGGCGGACGTTCTCTGGGACTGCGTAACGTTGTCGTACGCGTCGATCAAGAACGTCCCAAAGGTGCTCAATGGGCGACATGTCGGGAGAATATGGAGGCCAGTCGAGGACATCAATGTCCTCCTCACCGAGGAAGCCCATGCAGATCCTGGCAACATGGGGGCGAGCATTGTCGTGCTGAAATGTCACATGGTGAAGGCGCACAAACGGCACGACGATGGGTCTGAGTATCTCGTCCCTGTACCGCTGCCCGTTCAAGTTGCCTTCAATGAAATGAAGCCGAGTGCGCTCTCCATGGCATATGCCTGCCCACACCATAACACTGGCACCACCGTGTGACACCCGACGAAGGATATTGGTGTCAGTGTAGCGCTCCCCAGCCCGACACCAGACGCGGAGTCCGCCATCAGCCCGATACAGCTGGAACCGCGACTCATCGGTGAACAGCACTCTCCTCCATCGTGCGAGGGTCCAGCGCAAGTGAACATTGGCCCAGTTCAGTCGGGTCTAACGCCGGACTGCAGTGAGGTCGAGTCCCCGGTGTGGTCGGCGGGCTCGGAGGTTGGCCTCCCTCAAGCGGTTACGCACCGTCTGGGCTGAAATGCGCCTGTTATGCAGCCCGACAGTCTCATCGGCAGTCCTCGTGGCCGGTCGGAGTCGATCCCGGAGATGTTGCAGCCTCATGTGACGATCCTGACCGGCGGTGGTCACACGTGGTCGCCGGGCATGTGGGCGGTTCACGGTGCTTCCAGTCTCTCTGAGGCGCGTTCTCAGGCGGCTAATGGTGGAGTGGTGGACATTGAAGTGTGCTGCAACGGCCCGTACTGACGTCCCAGCATTCAGCATGCCAATGGCGCGCTCCCTCAAGATTTGTGACATCTGTGGCATGTTGACATTTGGCACCAGTCCACATTTTGGGGAGGCCTTTTATAGGGCAAGCTATAGGGAATGTTTGTGTCCTGGTCACGCTCACTGACCATCACTCTGTCAAGCCCCATGGTGCTCATGGGAAGGATTACTCAACGTGTGAGTCCACACACTCAGAGTGGTCAATTTCAATGGGAACATCTGTCTTGAGCAAAACAAAGGAACCATTGCTCAAACATATCATCGGTTTGACCATTTTCCCATAATGGCAATCTTGACTTAGATATTTAGGTTGGTGCGTTTATATTTTTGTTCAGTATATATATATACACATATACTTTAAAACCGCTTGCCAGAAACATCCACACAGGCCGTTCCTTCGCTCTCGCGTGGCCGTACGTGCGTGTCCGTACATGCATGGCCGTACATACAAAAAAAATAAAAAAAACTTTCAAACCGCGTTCCAGAAACAACAACCACACAGGCCGTTCCTTCGCTCTCGCATGCCCATATGTGCGTGGCCAAAAATGCAAAAAAAACAAAAATCTTTCAAACAACCACACAGGCCATTCCTTTGCTCTCATAACCGACGACTGGATTGGGGAATTGTGTTTATCTATAAATGCGGATAAGAAATCGAGAAATTATTAGAATACAGCAAGTCATCACTATCCAAAAGTAGTGCGTGCCCGTACGAAATGTTCACATCATTCCACGAATTATCGCTTGCATTGAAGTAACAACTGCTGTGATACACACAGAGTTAATTAAAATTAAGTTTTCCTCCCTGTCTTTGCTTGCCATGACATTCGCTGCCATTTACCATTGGCACTCCTACCCCACGGCAACTAAGGCACCGATCGATCCCCATCGTAACCAGCACGGCATGTGACGTCATCGTCGGCCGGCCGTGCACCGGCCTACGCAGCCACGCCTACGCAGCACGTGTCCTGTCATTGGTTGGTCAATAAATGGCCATAACTTGGGAAGCACTTGTCCGATTAATATCAAACCTTGAAAAGGCACATACTCAGGTTCCCAGCAATATAGCTGGCAAGTTTCAATTAGATCGGACCAGTGGTTGTCGAGAAACAGCGGACACACACACACACACACACACACACACACACACACACACACACACACACACACACACACACACACACACACACACACACAGACACAGACGACACAGACACAGACACAGACGACACAGACACAGACACAGACACAGACACAGACACAGACACACACAGATTGCTGGAATTATAGATAGATGAAATATTTTAAATTGTCATTAATTTAACCTTTTCCTGTAATTGGGGACATGTACTTCTGCTTGCACTAAAATATTGTCAGTTAATTATGATGGATACCCGTACCCTCCGGGAATGGAATACGGTGTCAGTGAATCATTTGCACTGTGCCATGTCTACAGTAGAGGTGAAAATTGCAAGTACAGAACTGTACTAAAGCAAAGGCAAGGCAAGCAGAAGTCTATACATGTGTTTTATGGAGAAATTTATACAGTACTGTATTACAAAAAGAGAATTGGCATCTTTTTGGATTAAGTATGATCATTTTCACATGAGGGAGACAAGACAAGAGGTAGTTTTAGACAAAAGTGATATATTTTTTTAAAGGTACCAACAAAGCCACACAAATATAGATGGAGATTCTAACTTTGAGGATTTTTCTTTCGGAATTGGCTTCGTCGTTTCCCCATCTTTAATACACCCTCCCTCCGGAAGGGGTCAGTGGGTAAACGATTTGCACGATGCCACATGTACAGGCGACAATTATAAAAGTCATCTCCCCACCCTCACAGGGCCAGCGGGGATAGGAGGGTGATGGGTGATTTATTTCATGCTCAAGACCTGACCTGTGTACTCCAGGCAAGTATGTCAAATTTGGGAGAAATTGACATAGTGGATGATTAATATACTGTAAAAAAAAAATATATATATATATATATATATATATATATATACATATATATATATATATATATATATACACAGGATATATAAATACAGTATCTCACAAAAAGTGAGTACACCCCTCACAAATATGTAAATAATTCAGTGTAACTTTTTAAGCAGCTGTGCTCGAAGCAAAAGCTGAGAGGTGATGACAGTCGACATTCTGCAATATGTATGCAGGTGCAAAACTGCCATTCCATAAAAACAATGTGGCATATTACGAATATTTTTGAAAGAGGAGGCCACAAAAGTGAGTACACACCCCTACTATTGTCTGCACAACCTCTCGAAATATATATATATATATATATATATATATATATATATATATATATATATATATATATATATATGTATACACACACACACACACATCTCTCCAGAGTGAGAGAGTGAGAGAGTGAGAGAGTGAGAGAGTGAGAGAGTGAGAGAGTGAGAGAGTGAGAGAGTGAGAGAGTGAGAGAGTGAGAGAGTGAGAGAGTGAGAGAGTGAGAGAGTGAGAGAGTGAGAGAGTGAGAGAGTGAGAGAGTGAGAGAGTGAGAGAGTGAGAGAGTGAGAGAGTGAGAGAGTGAGAGAGTGAGAGAGTGAGAGAGTGAGAGAGTGAGAGAGTGAGAGAGTGAGAGAGTGAGAGAGTGAGAGAGTGAGAGAGTGAGAGAGTGAGAGAGTGAGAGAGTGAGAGAGTGAGAGAGTGAGAGAGTGAGAGAGTGAGAGAGTGAGAGAGTTTTTTATATATATATATATATATATATATATATATATATATATATATATATATATATATATATTTTGTTACTGGGCCAGGGGATCAGCCACCAACCGACCGCTCTGAACGGAACCGCAAGTCGAGTCGGCCAAACCAATCGCCCGGAATATAGATCACCGGCCGGATAACTCCGAGCGACGGGTCCTTGTAGAAGAACCGAAATACGCCAATCGGCAGATCACGTGGGGTAGGGTCGATTGCCAATCTTCAATGCACCTAAATACCCACGTGATCCAACAACCGGGTTATTCCACCCTCGACGGAACTCGTACGGAACAAACAGCCGAGGTGAGCTTGTTCGTGCGCGATTCCAAGCGACGTAATCGCCGAGAACCGTCGGTCCAAATGTCCCCCTTTTACGGCAAACCAACGGCTTTCTAACTCCCAACACACGAAATGTTCAGTCAATGAGGGAATGGACACAACGAGCAGGTTTACATTCACACAAGGACATTTATAATAATGAAACGCATATGCAATTAAATAAGGCAAAACACGTATGCAATTATACAAGCAACAAAAGCACGACAATAGAACTACAACCGTCTAGTTATTATGTACAGTCATTTACACTTTACAGCAGTTCCGACTTATGAGACGGGCGCGCGCACACACACACACACACACACACACACACACACACACACACACACACACACACACACACACACACACACGAAAGGGGGGCTGAGGCCTTCAATCACGAGCTCCAGCTCGGAGGACAGGTGAGCTGAAACTCAGAGCTTGACTCGAACCTTTCCACCTCGTGTGGTCTTCAACTTGTCCGGACCCGGGCTCCAGCGAGAGCGAGCTGGATCCAATCATCCGCGATCTTACCGAGCTCCCGCGAATCCTCCCGCGCTTCTCAAGACGTGCTGGTGAGAAGAGGCGCCGATCCTTCCTGTTGATCGTCACTTCCCAGAGGATCCAACTCCAAGAAGAGGCCGATGCGTCGCACCAAGCCGGGAAACAAAATGGAGAACAAAAAGCTCCACGAACCAAGAAGAAGAGGAAGGAGAGGAAGGAGAGGAAGAAGCCTCCACTCGCAGCTCGAGTCGAACAACCGGCTCAAGTTACTTCCAAAACAAAGCAGCAGCCGAAGCTCACTGAGCCAGCCGAAGCAAAAAGCTTCCAAAGGCCTCAAGCCAAGCAAGACCCGATGGCTGAACGACTGCTCTCTCCGAAGAAAAAAGCTTACTCCTCCCACGGGACTCAGCACACGAACTCTGCACATGGGACTCAGAACGGGACTTCTTCACGAACTCTGCCACGTGACTCCCCACGAACAAAGAAAAGATGTCCTCGTTATCCTTTGCACCCCCTCCCCCGCACCCGGCGTGACTCATGCCCTCGTGATCCACCCCCCACTTAACCACAGGAGGGAGGGAGTTGTTGACGTTACCGCAGGGTTCTTCTTCCTCTTCGCAGAAGAGGGCGAGGGACGTCTCCATTGTTCGCTCCCTAACTATTAAATCGATCCGCAACGCATCTAATCGATCTCTGAACATTTAAACAATGAAAGGTGAGCTATCTAGGGAACAAGCACTTATCGACATAGCTGACTAAGGGAACCTGTATGTTGTGTGCAATTGAATTCCAAATTCGTAACTATATATATATATATATATCTATATATATATATATATATCTATATCTATATATATATATATATCTATATATATATATATATATATATCTATATCTATATCTATATCTATATCTATATATATATATATATATATATATATATATATATATATATATATATATATATATATATATATATATATATATATATATATATATATATATATATATATATATATATATATATATATATATATATATATATATATATATATATATATACCACAAGGGGAAAACCAGAGATGTCAGGATAAGTCAATTTTGAAGAAACTGAAAAACAAAGTTTCAAGACTTTGGTGGACTGTTTAATAACTGTCATATAGATTTCTTTTCCAGTTCAAGGAAGAGTGATCATTGGCCGATCAAATGAAGCATGTAGCATTTGCCAAGCTTCTGTGTTATTTAATTTAAGAGCAAAGAACGAATCAATGTTGCAAACTGACATCACTGGTTATTCCCTTGTTTAATAATTGCCATGCAATTTTAACCCAGGATGTGTAGCAAATTCATGCTTGTTGGTGATAAGCATACATTACATGACTTTGGTGATCACAGATTTTTTTTTCAATATTAAACGGTCATTGATTTTTTGTTTGATTGGTGTTCAACGCCATACTCAAGGGTATTTCGCTTAAATGACGACGGATTCTCCATTTCTTACTCCGTACGACTTAATATGATGGAAAACCGGGAGGAAACCAAGGATAAACCACCCCCGCGATTGCTGAAGTCACCTCATGTGACTCCCTCATATACCAAAGCAGGTTGATTGGGCGGTGGGTACATCGAATGAGGATGGGTACTCAGACGCGCTCACCATTAAGCCATGGCGTGGGTCCCATAAAAGTCACAATAAAGGTTTGACCAGGCTTGAACCACGATACGCACCAACTACGGAGCCCATGATATAACCAAATAGGCTATTGCAGTGTTCAGAGTTTATGCTGTGAAAATTTTACAACCTTTCATTTTTTAGTTTCTCAACTCTGAATATTGTTACAGCTGTGGAAATTCGTAAACCACCATTCAGGGCACGTAGGTGAGATGTCTCTAAGTACATGTGTAGTTAGCCCAAACCCGTTGTATAGAGGGAGTTTATGCGATTCATCCGGGCTGCGATCCTTTGAGTAAGGCGTTTTTCTGTTCTATCTTTATTTTGAACCAACCACGTCTCAACCGCCATCACACAACAACCACCTTAACCACCACGCCAGCCATCGTCACCAACTACAACCACACTCCAACCCTCAGACAACAACAACAACGCCAACAGCCACGACCTTTACCTTCAGAACTCAATCCCGCAAACATCGCATCACCGCCATTCCCAAACGGCACCATAACCATCAACCACCACCGAAAACCCTCCACCACCTTCATCTCTCTCCTTCTACGGCCATACCCGCACCACCTGTGAACACGGAGCGTCGGGCTGTCTCGGGCCCGTTCGGCGATTGGTGCCGAACGCACCGAGCCGCGAGCGCAAATAGCAGCCTTTCCGAGGGAAAATTCGGATCAAGAACGCTACATGCCCACTTTTCCTCCGTCCAATTAGCGAGCACGGGGCGGCTTGGCCCCGCCTCCAGGCGCGTCTGTGTGAAATCGATATATGCAAATTCCAGGATCAGGGGAGGTTCACGCCTGCATTTCCTCCGACCAATGGGCGAGTGTGACTCCGCCCCCGAGGTCATCCTGATCCGAATATTTGCATATTAGCTGCTCCTGCCAGCCTATAAGAAGGCGAGCGCAAGGCGAATAGGGTGAGTCAAGTCGGGTGGCGAGGTGATCGGTGTGGCAGAGAGATGGGTTCTGCAGTCGGCTGAGGAGAGTGTCATCGAGTTGGGTTCTGGAGTCGGCTGAGAAGAGTTGCGGGAAGAGGCAAAGGAGCTCGGGTCCGAGGCGAGAAGGACGGCGGTCGGCGACGAGGTCGCGGCGTGGGATCGCTCGTCGCGGGACCCAAGCCAGCCAGCCATTCTCCTCCCCCAGGGCATCAACAATTCCCCCTTTCCCCCGCGCTGAGATAGTGCAAAAAGGGGGCCCCGTTCCCACCCCACCCCAAACGCCGTGCCAACGAAACCTGCCAAGGAGCACGGAGTCGGGGCACAGCCACACGGCCACATCTGCGGCTCGCCCGCCAACGCGTCGCGGACCTGGCCGCTCCTCCAGGTCACGTGCACAATTGGCCTACAGGCCTGTCTGCCCCCTTGTCTATGAGGGTGGCTTCTTTCCTTTGCTTTTGTGTAAATGTGTGTTGGCGCCGTCTGTAAAGTAGAACTGGATAAGTGTTGCCGTGTGTGCGCGTAGTCGGTCGTAAATGTGCGTTGTTGTTGCTTTTGTGTTGGTTGCTATATGTGCATTTTGACTGTTTGGCTGTATATATGTGCTTTCCGTGTGCTGGGAAATAAATGTGCTTCGTGTGAACTGTTTTCCCGTTTTGCTTCGTCTTTTCTTTATTGACCCTCCATCCTGCTTCACGTAAAGGGTTTGTAGTGGGCTTAATACGCCCGGTAATTAATCGGAACCGTCGAGGCCGACGACAACACCGCTCGGTTATCACTGTAGCACGGAACAGACCGCTAAAGTGGTTTGTGTCCGGAGTCGGCATGTGGCGTGGTACGATCGCCCGGTCGACCATCTGCGCAGGTACTTAGGTAGATGGAATTTGGCGAGCAACACTATCCTGCGCGGGTGGGCAATTGGCACGGTCGTGGTGGGGTTAAGCCCCCACCCGTGACTATCTCCCGGCGTTGTCCCGAGAGGGTTATGACTGAATTGTCCATCCGGTGGACGACGTGGTCGCGATTCGAGTGACGTGGCCGGCCGCACGCCGGCGGGCGCGAATTCGCAACAATATTATGGTGGAACAGTTAACATGAATGAAAGGGAGATAACCAGGAGTAAAGTACTGACAACTCTGGGTTTCTACTTGTTCAGCTTTGACAACACTTGTTTTTTTCATTGCACGGCTAAACTTTATACCATATAAATTATGTAACACCCCTGGTTATTTGTTCAAGTAATATTGTGAGAGGAAACGTTATGTTGCCAACTATTGGCAGGTGCAATAACCCTGAAATTTATAAAAAGTGACATCTCTGGTTTTCCCCTTGTATATATACATCCCTATATATATATATATATATATATATATATATATATATATATATATATATATATATATATATATATATATATATATATATATATATATATCGAGAAAGGCACTCAGGAGAGCGCATACCTCCGCCACGTAATGCCTGATCCACGAGAACATATTGGGCCAAATTCATTTTTGAAATATCATACTTTGCAGTGCTATATCGTTTTTGGCCCTCAATGGTGAAGAATCACTTTATAAATTAAATAATACTGGTGTCCTGATCTTCACCAAAATCGAATAAATTCGTCCTTGAGACACACCCAAACTGTCCACCAAGTTTCATCCGAATCCGTCCACAATTTTTGAGATATCCTGCACATAAACAGTCTGTCTGTCTGTCTGTGTGCAGGATATTTCAAAAAGTTGTGGACGGATTCGGAGGAAATTTGGTGGGCAGTTTGGGTGTTTGACAAGGACGAACCGATTAGATTTTGGTGACGATCCGAATCCAGACACTTGAATTTTTCAGTGATTCTTCCCGATTGAGATATGAGGGGCAAAAACAATATACAGCATGATATCTCAAAAAGTTGTATGGATTCGGAATAAAGTTGGTGGACAGGTTGGGTGTGTGAACATGACAAATTTATTTGATTTTGCTGAAGACCCGAATCTGGAAACAAAAATTATTTAATTTCTGAAGTGATTCTTCACCGTCGAGAGGGCCAAAAACGATATATACAAGCATGAAATTTCAAAAATGTATTGGGCCCAATATGCTCCCGTGGAACAGGCATTACATGGCGGAGGTAAGTGCTCCACCGAGTTCCCTTCCAGTTTAACATATCGTGGTAGTACTGCAAAACTGGAGGTTCTTCGAAGTGATAAAGTGATTTGTGTTCTACAGTGTGGAACAAGTATATAATTCAATTTAAATAAAATAAAGATTGTAAAGGTCATATATTAAAATATATATTAAAATATATATTAAAATATATATTAAAATATATATTAAAATATATATATATATATATATATATATATATATATATATATATATATATATATATCTTCTTCTTCTTTCGGCTGCTCCCGTTAGGGGTCGCCACAGCGGATCATCCGTATGATCCGCATAGCGATTTGGCACACGTTTTACGCCGGATGCCCTTCCTGACAACCCTGGTCGCCTCTTACGACACAGGGATATGGTACACCTATTTTAACCGGGGTATACACCGGCCCACTACACTGGTACTCACTTCGCCGACCTCGGAAGGATGACAGGCTGAGTCAATCCCCTGGTGTATTAATTCAGTGGCCCAACGGGGCTTGAACTCAGGACCTTTTGGATCCCAAGCCGCTGCCCTAAGCACTGTGCCAACACCAGGCTCGATATATATATATATATATATATATATATATATATATATATATATATATATATATATATATATATATATATATATATATATATATATATATAACTTAATTCTGGAAGTGTGAGTTTCCTGTTCAGAATGATTTTCAATTTTGTTTGACTGTCAGGCAGGCAGACAGGATAAAAACATCATCTCATTCCTCTCTGCGCATACCCAAGCGGGACGAATTCAGAGAGAAAGTACAGTCCCATTAAAAGGCAGATTCGTTTTCCAATCCATGTTCTGATTCGTGTTCAAAATATAACATTCAATTTAAACAAGTTGTTCCTCGATCATGAACTGATGTTTGTTGTCAGATGGACAGAGATGGACAGACATAAACCAATTTCTTAACCCCGTTTTTTGCTTCACATGCGCTGTTAACAAATTAATAACCTCAGGATATTGAGGGACCTTCTAAGTATGCACCATGTGATATTTCCATTTACATTGTCAACAGACCAATCATTTTAATGA
>NC_140963.1:107524129-107544129 GCF_056783735.1 Eptatretus burgeri
TTCCTCAAGTGTTGGAGTCTGGCACCTGGCTGATTCTGATTCAGGATAGCTCAGAGATGATGAATCAACCAAAAAAAACTTCATAATGACGCTAAAGCATGCTTTGCCCTGAAATGGCTGTTTGGCATCTAGACTAATGGGTGGGAAGAAGAGTATGATAACTGAAGACGAGATAGAATGAACCTGTGCATTGGAGGAAGCAGGTTTCGGTGGAAGAATTACCAAGCTGAATTAATATCACAGGCGGTAGATATAGTAGACAAGTCCTGAAGTGAGATGGCTGCTTGCAGTCCCTGCCAATCCGTCTGAGTGAACTGCCAGACTTACCAGCACTGAGGAAGCTCTTTGAGAATTGCTGGAGAGATGTTAACTCTCACAAGCATGTGACCAAATGAACCAATTGGAGCAGAGGAAGGGCAGGAGACATTTTTAGGGATGTTTGTCATCAAGTCCAGAAGAGAGGATTTGCCATTGGGAGATTTCTGGGTTAGAAAGTTCACAGATTGAGACAGTCCCATGGAGTCAAAGAAGTCCTTTGTTGAAGTGCCATGGATGGAGATAATTTGATGAAGTGCCTGAAATGCCATGCATGGAAACAATCCAGCCAACTTGCATGGAGACAATTGAAATCACCAACAAGTGAAATCCTTCAATACAGTGCATGTGGTGAAGCAAATGAGTACACTAATGTTAAAATATGCAATGTATGCTTTTTCAGTTGAAAAACAATTAAAAAGCGTACTTAATATTTGAAATGTAAAAATCTTGTTATCATTATCTCTTTGGATATCTGCCATAATTGTAAGGAAATTTCAACGACTAATGCATGACGAAACACTTGTTTATGGCTAATGTTAAAGAGAATGATGGCATAAGAAGAACTTATCTTTCAGCGTTCGGCACGAAATGCCATGGTGGGTGGAAATGACGTCTTTCATTCGTTCGTACATGAGAGGGGAGCGTTTCTTGTTTTTTTTTCCGTCAAGCAATAAATTCAATGGTTTTCACATATATAACACATGAGTTTCACAAATTTCCATTGAAAACATATATAACATATTAGTTTCACAAATTTCCATTGAACAAAGGCAGTATTGTGTGAATCGAATGTGTAGTTCATGCGGAAACCGGCAAATTATTATTATTATCTCTTCGGATGTTTCTGTCAGTTGTGGGTATTTCCGTCAATTCTCGCCATCTCTGTCTAGGTTACGCACTGCCATCTACCGGATGGTCGTCATTGGCTGTCACTTGAGGCGCGTGGGGGGTTGGGGGGGGACACCAGAGACATGGGAGACACCGGAGACATTTCAAACTCGGTGCAATTGAAAACCAGCACACGTGCTGTAAAAATGAGGAAGAGAAAGTTGGGATGAATACTTAAAAGTTGTTCAATGTTGTCTGAGAGAGAAAGATATAGATGGAGTCATCACTGATAGGAGGATGGTACAACACATAGACAAACTAGAAGGGCACTCGGTAGAACGCATCCCTCCACCATGCAATGCCTGATCCACGAGAACATACCAAGCCCAATACATTTTTGAGATATTATGTTATATATCGTTTTTCGCCCTATCTCTCAATGGTGAAGAAACACTTTAAAAGTTAAATAATTCTCGTGTCCAGATCCAGATTCGGATCTTCACTAAAACAGAATCATTTCTTCCTTGTCACACACCGAACCTGTCCACCAAATTTCATCTGAATCTGTCCACAACCTTTTTGTGATATCGTGCCATGTTTTAGTTTACCCATATCGCTCAATGATAAAGAATCACTTTAAAATGATTGGATCTGGATCCGGATTCAGATCTTCACTAAAATTGAATCAATTCTTCCTTGTCACACACCCAGTGTATCCACCAAGTTTCGTCCGAACTCATCCACAACTTTTTGAGATATCATGCTCTATTTCATTTTGGCCCGATCTCTCAATGGTGAAGAATCACTTCAAAAATCCTAAGAGCTGGATTCGGATCCGGATCTTCAGAAAAATCTAATCAGTTCATCCTTGTCACACACCCAACCTGCCCACCAAATTTCATCTGGATCCATGCACAACTTTTTGAGATATCCTGCACACAAACAAACAAATAAATGAAATCGCTCGTTGAGCAAGGAATTGCCGGAATAACTTTGTCATATCTCCATGATCTCTGAAAAAACAAAAACCTGGAAATTAATTTGGTTCTTATAAGTCGATAGTGCTCCTGTTTAATGAGTTACAGCACTTAGTTTGGTCATGATCATAACTTGGAAGTCAATCGGACTTGAAATGGCATTTTATCGCAATTTGAATGTTTTTACCTGACCCCCCCGACATTCGACCCCCGACCGCTAAGAAGGGTGTTGGTGTGACACCGCAATAAGACATATGGTTGAATGCAGTATTGGAAGATGCACATTTTGGATTTCGTTTGAAGTAGATATGACCATTTTAGTGGACGTTATTGCGAAAAAAAAGATTTTCGGTTTTTCGGTGACCTTGACCTTGACCTTTGACCGAGATTCACCAAAAATGACAAGTGTCTAAGTTGGACCATGGCAGACGTCTGTATCCAGTTTGGTCATGATCGCTGAAACGGTGTGGCTGCTACAGGGTAAACAAACACACAAACAGACAGACAGACAGACAGACAGACAGAATGACACACACAACCGACCAAGATAATTGCCGAAATCCAAAGGATTCCGGCAATTAACAAACAGGGGTGAAAACATAACCTCCTTCACCTTCGGTGGCGGAGGTAACAAGAGGTGGGAGTGGAGGGGAAATTGCAGCCAAAGGTACACATGGGGGATTGGGAGGTGTAAGATCAGTACACTTACAGTGAGAAATAGAGTTAGTGATGAAAAATGCAACTTCACTCCCAGGATGGAGTTCAAGCCTATCAAATTGGAGCAGACAATAGCTGTGGAGAGACACGAAGGAGTCAGAGACGTCTTGTGGGAGGAAGGATTCTGTTAAACAGACGATTTCCGGTTTATCAGCCGTGGCCTGGATTGAAGCATCTGTCAGGTTTAAGCGGAGGCCACAGTGAGGGATGGGGAGGTGGCATTAAGAAGGTGCAGAATAGGTGGGAGGGCGAATGACAGAGGCAGGGAAGCTTTTAGGGATTTGATTGTTGTGCGCAGATGTCTGCAAAGTGCAGTTCTCAAGATTCCCATCTTTAACATCTGAAATAAAGATCATGGGATGGGTAGAAGGATTTTTTTCAGTCACGGAGAAAGGTTGTGTTATAGGAGTGGGGACAGGGTTAGGGTTAGTGGTGGTCAAGACATCAGACATGAGACTCGCCTAATGGGTGGCTATACTAGTTGGTGGTGCTTTCACTTTTGAACAAGTGGCTATACTAGTTGGTGGTGCCTTCAGCTTTGAGCAAGTGGTGATACTAATTGGTGGTGCCTTCAGTTTTGAACAAGCGGCGATACAAGTTGGTGGTGTCTTCAGTTTTGAACAAGTGGCTATACAAGTTGGTGGTGTCTTCAGTTTCTAACAAGCAGCAAGAAAGTCTTCATGTAACCTTCACTATATGGATAGTTCTGCTTGGAACAGAATTACTAGATTTGATCATCGTAATATTTTTTTATATTTTGTGTTGTCCTGTTAAGGCCACCACAATTCCAAGATTAGTTTACCCATGAAGGAAATGGGATTTTAAACAAAATAGAGTGGCAGGCATTCCATCACTGGTATTAAAGCATGGCATCAGGTGGTTGTGGTATATAGTGGAATTCCAAAAATTGCACATCATTTTTCTCACCTATCCTACAAATATGAGTTCCAAGAATACACAGTAAAAACAGTTCAAGTGAAAAAAGGGAGAGAATTTGAATTATTTGGGAAATGTTCAACATTAGCGGCCAAACAGTAGCAAGGGAAAATTAATCATGGAGAACATGGTGAAAGTTTCAGCTGATCTGAAGTCATTACACAATGATGACTGAAAAGGCGAGACTTAATTTGTATTAGGCTGGAAGCATGACACACAGGCAGCAAAACCAACACACTATTTGAACCAGTATTTTCTTTTTGGGATAAAAGGGTGGGGCAAAGTATTATTATGCAGTGGCTGTGCAGAGCTGCTTTGACATAATGTTGGATGTACATGAGAGAGGGCTCATAAATGTTGAAAAATCGACATTTCAGAATACAATTTAGGTTGTCCAAAGCAAAGAAAGCTTCCTATAAATACCAACACGATGACTGTAAAATACAAGATATCATTAAAAAAAAATTCAAAGTACTTAGTTCATGATAACTTATAGAGCACGAAGAAAAGTTAAAAGGAAAATGTTTGATGGGGGAAAAAAAAAATTCTAAGGCATGTTTACACCAAAATGTGTGTGTGTGTGTGCGTGCGTGTCCTCAATAACTCCAAAACCATGAAATTCAGCAGCCTGAATCTTTGCATACACACTAAGAAAACTCCAAGCAAGTGCATGACTGAAAAATTAGGTGTTGGTTAATTAAAACACCCCTTTTGAAAATAATTAACGGCCGTATTTAATTATAGCGAACGCAGTGAGCTTCATACTTAACGCGTGCACATGAGAGAATAGAAAACAACAACAACACACTACCCCTGACGATTTTGAATCCGTGTCGTTGGCTATGACCCTTTTGCGTCCGGTTGTTTTTAAACGCTGTGCGGTGTATAAACACGATTGGGTTTTATTTCTATCTTGTGAATATTACTTAACGCGTGCACATGAGAGAATAGGAAACAACAACAACAACAACACAATACCCTGGCAATTTGGAATCCATGTCGTTGCCTATGACCCTTTTGCTTCCGTTTTTTTTATTGTTTCCGGTTTTTGTCATGGGGAATGATGCATGCCGGGAGATAAAGGCATCGTCGGAGACATGAAAGACCCAAATAATATCAGACATGGTGTATATTTCCTCCACTGATTTTAATAAAGATATCTCCAGCATCATAAAAAATAATTTTTAATCCTGATTTACATTATTTGATCGCTGATCCCGAATCCAGGCCGAAGTAACCGGAAATTGCGTATACAGTTGTGAACAAGTTATAGGTAAAGTCAGAAGGGAATGTAAGAATTCTACGTTCAATGTAGTATTTTTTTAGATCAGATCCTGTTCTTGGCGGTCGTTGAGGTTGTGAAGGTAATGTTGAGGATTTTTTTTTTCAGATGAGATCCTGTTCTAGGCGGTGTAGTTGTTGGTGTGAAGGTAATGTTGAGGTAATAGGTAAAGTCAGAAGCAAACGTAAGAATAATTCTACGTTCGCTTCTCGGCTTTGCCTATTCTATATTATCATTTATCAGGTGCCATCCTCGGCCACCTCGCTCTTTGGGGTCTAAAGGCGTATCCTAGGTTACCTCGCTGGGGTCTGAAACCGCCACGTTTTTTGGCCTGCTCAACCATGCCTTGACGTGAAACTTAATGATAAAGTTTTTTTTTTTTCCTCACATATTATTATCGAATGCCTGTTCATCATAGCTATGAATTGCTGTATACATCGCTTTTGTAAGTACTATATTTTTCAAATTAGGAGCTTGGAGCTATTTTATGCATTATATGATGCAATTTTCCATGACCTTCTCTCATGGACAAATTAAAGTAGATCATCGAAATACGATTTCAACTTTGAGGATCGAATATCGTCCGGACGAAATAAATGTCGAAATCTGGAGTGAAATCTGATAATTTAAAGAAATAACGAGTCTTAAACTAAGCCGATACACCTATTTACTTGAAGCAAACAAGGTTATGTTCCCTCCTTCTCTATACATACACAAGAAAATGTGAAATTTCTAAAGCATTAAACTTATCTTTTTCTCCTGTTTGGAGAATTATATTGAGTGAACAAAATATTTTGGAATGTGCCAAAATCAACCAGCTTCATTAAGCAAAATGATTTAATGTATTTGTTGTTTGACCTCAAGCCCTGTCCCCCAGAGGGACTGCTTTATCTATAGCACTGCCAGATCTGTATCTATATTTTCTGAGGTTTCATGAGGTGCTCTACAGGGAATCAAAGCCAATCTGGTGAAAAACAAACATTTTAAAATAAAGTCAAAAGGTAATGCATGGACCACAAACCGATGTACAACGTTTGGGGTACACAGACGAGCAGGCAACATGGCAGATTATCTGCAATGTTTATTTTTTACTTTGGTGTGATTAAACTTTGCGATGTCTCCAGGGTTGTTCTACGTTAAACAGCAACTCTTTTGTGGATAGTCATTATTTGAACAAATTCATTTAATTTATTTAACTGCTGCGGGCACTGTGAAGACCAGCTTTAAGGTTAAAGGGATCCTATATGGTATGCAGTCACAGCCTGGCCAGCCGTTCCTTATCAACCATTTAATGGAAGTGCTGGCCTGAGTGCTTCAGCCTCTTGCGGAGCGCCGTACAGTCGATAACAATACAGTTCGTGTCCCAATCGGGATGTATAGTCGACAGTTGCTACAAGGTTTACAATGATTATACATGGTACATGATTACATGGTACATGATTTACAAATGTTATACAATTTCTTTTTCTGAGTTTCAAAGCAAAATATATTTGATAACACCCAATTTCCTAGCTGATTTCCATATAAACATGTTTTCTAAATTACAGAGCCAATTTTTTTTCCATCGTCACATGACGATTGGCAGCTGTTTATAAAGATTAATGTTTACGCCCTTTGCCCTAAAACGTCTATAATACAATATTGCTTTTATAATTATTTGCAAAATCAAAGATTTTTCAAGGATATTGGTCAGTCGATTTTGTTATTCTGTCTGTCTGTCGGTCTGTCTGTCAATCGCTTACAGGTCACAATTTTAAACCGATCTTCACAAAACTTCACCAAGTTGTGGAAGTCGTCTCAACTGAGAAACCTATTGATTTTGAGGTCAAAGGTGAAAGGTCATCTTGAGGTCAAATTTCTAAAATCGTCATTTTTCACTCTATTGACTTGAAAATTAAACAGCAATTGCATAGTGCATCACTGAATTTGGAAATAAGCTATTTTTGAGGTCAAAGGTCAACTGAATGTCAAACTTCTGAAATCATAAATTTCAATCTGAAAAATAATCAATTTTCATCTGATTGACCTGAGCATTGATTAAGAATGTCAATTTTAATCTTAATGAAATGAGCAATTTGATGTATCCAAGGCAATCTTTGGAGATGGGGGTGGATTTTGCAAGTACCGTTCTCTGCACGATGTCTTTTTCTTGTTTGTTTATTGAAATTCCCCCAAAACAAGGGTGAAAGCTACTCAAAGTTTTTGGGTTGTATACAGTACATACTGCAGTTGGTAATCACACCAACACCAACCTGCCAATTCCTGAAGAATTGCCGATATCGGTCCAGCACTAAGTGTGTGTGTGTGTGTGTGTGTGTGTGTGTGTGTGTGTGTGTGTGTGTGTGTGTGTGTGTGTGTGTGTGTGTGTGTGTGTTTTTCAAAAGCAAAACATTTTCTCTCTGCTAACTCTTCTCCTCCCAATCTATATATATATATATATATATATATATATATATATATATATATATATATATATATATATATATATATATATATATATATATATATATATATATATCTCTATATATCTCTATATATCTCTATATATCTCTATATATCTCTATATATCTCTATCTCTATCTCTATCTCTCTCTCCCATCCTCGCACCACCCCCGTCTAATACAGAGCAGCACCATCTCACACCTCAGCCATCTATCTCTCTCTCTTCTCATCTCCGGACGGAGTTTGCCTCCAGACGTGTCCAGGCATAATTTGTCTCCAGACATGTCTGATGGTGTTTGTCTCCTTACAGCTTCGCTCCAGACACACCCGGGCAGTATTTGTGTCCGGGCAGTGTTTACCTCTGTTTTTTGTTTTTTTGGTGTTTATGCGTCCGGCTGGTGTTTATGTCCAGGCGAGAGTTGATCTCCAAACGGGAGTTTGTCTCAGACGTGTCCGGGCGGTGTTTGACTCTCGGCGGTGCTTGTTTCCAGACTGCGTTCATCTCCGGACATGTACAGGCGATGTTTGCCGCTAGGCGGTGTTTATAGTATGACTGGTAGAAAATGGATTTCAGACATTATTTTGTTTCCATCTTCACTGTTATTTTATGCAGAAGCATTTTGATGAGACGATATGAATCGTAATTAACGCTACAACGCACGTCTGCCTTCCATTCCTCTCACCTCTCCCTGCCTTCCCTTCCCCCACCCCTCCTCACTCTCCCTCCCTTTTCCCTTCGCCACCACTCCTCTCTCTTTCCCACTCCACCTCTTCACTCTCCCCCCTACCCTTCTCTTTCTCCCCCCCCCCTTTAGTGTTCCCATCAGCGAAGCGATGGGTGGTATTTGCCATTAGTGTAATAAACTAAACATCAATAGTCCATGGAAATTGCACTGATAGTTGTTAAAATAAAGAAGCATTGTGTTAAGTTTATGGGGTATGGGTCTGTAGTTCATAACACCGCTTATCTTTATGTAGTTTATCGGACATTTTAACATGCAATAAGGACATGTGTTGGTAAGAACTGTCTGGTGTAAGGTTCGTGTGAGACATGGACCCTCTCCACGTTTGGAGTAGTGAAATTAAAGGGAAACCCAAACGCAAATTTCTGTTTTCTAAAAACCATTGAAAATCATTAATTACGGTTTAATTTGAAGGGAATATTTTTTTTAATTCGTTTGCAAATCACAGTGTCAAAAACAGCCCTGAAGTGTCGATTTTCGATTTTGCCAGTGACGTCAAACCTTGATCAGAATAGTAGCTTAACGTGGACAAACAGTGAAGTTCGAGTTCCCTTTCAGCTGTCTTTCAACCTCTCTCAAGTAACACTCTCTGGCGATGAAGAGTTTAATTCCTATGTCTCATCAATGGGTGAGACAGTCTTCCTTGCAGTCCTTGAGCACAGTCAGAGCTGTTAAAATGGGGAGTGGGGGGAGCATGGTGCCTTGAAACCATGTGACTGGAAACGGCCAATCACAGCGCTCCATGGAAAGAACAATGGATGGCCAGACTGACTCTTTATATGCGGCACTGGTGGTGATGGTTGATGGGCGATTGTGGGGGAAGGTGAAGGGAGGGTGTGGGATGGTTGTGGATAATGTGGGGTTGATTGTTGTGAGAGGATGGTGGTGGGTATTGTGGGGGTGATGGTTGTTGAGGGATTGTGGAGGGGGGAGTGGTCCTGGGGGTGGGGGGCAAGGGGGGTGAGACCCTGAAAGTTTTAGCTTCCTTGGTCAAATCCTCTCGGAGGAGTAGATGATACATATATACTTTCTCTCCACTATAAATACATGATGGCTGGTGGTAAACATATACTGTATGAGAAAGTAAAAATTAAAAAACTGTAAAATGTTCCAAGCACAAAAGCAAACATTTTCTCGGCCTGATCCACATGTGGATATTTCGGCCAAACCTCGTCCAATTTCTGACAACCCTCAGATCTTCCGGCCATTGTTGTGGCATGAAACCATCTCCATTTGTATTATTACAAGCACCAAGCATGCATCAACCCAGAATATTTGAAGAATTTCAAAAAATTTTCGCCGTTTGAGTTAAATCATACTGTAATGTAACCCATACACATTATGAATCTGGTGGTCTACTTCCTGATGCGACGTCATGGTTAATCGTGATGAAGATGATGATTTCGACTTTTAATTGAAAAATTATTGACTTTATAATTCGGAAATCGGAACAAGACACGTCATATCTATTTTGAAGGCCATCAAGTGATAGATTAGCATCGAGGTTGTCTGAGCACTTGGGTCCCCCTTTGAGGATGTCCTGTCACACATCTCTCATGTTCAACCAGGCGAGGGGCTGGGCGAGAGAGAGAGGCTCCAGGCATTCCCCACATAAATACTGCAGCACACCTTTCTGCCCCCTTTCCTTTCGCACTCTGTAGGAGGAGGAGGAGGAAGCACTTTTTGATGTTTTCCTGATGAGGGGTGGGCAGGCCCTTTCCACAAGGTTGCTCATAATTGGCAGCGGCAAAGCGACTCACCATCGGACTGTGCTATTTGGCAGCTACGGCACCCATTGGTGTGGAATTGCTGCCATACGATTAGGGAAGATGCTGTTGCTGTGAAAGAGCATGGCATGGGATTGGTCAACACCTCAAAGGGGAGTAATGGCATGGGATTGACGCTTTGAGGGTGAAGATGGTCGGGGAGTGGAGTTGTGAATGGCAATAAGAGGGAGTGAGGGTAGCGTTTACAGTGACTAATTTTTAAGCAGCATGATCACGCCTGTGCGCCATTTTTGTCTTGTGTGCCTGGGAAGGAATTTGTGTGACTGTATTCCTGTGTTTAGATAAACTTGTTAAGTCAAGCATCTTGGTCACGTTCACCACTGAAAGGTAGCGAAAATTAGTACAGAAACCACCCCTTTCCCATTTCCGTTATGCATGAGCAATCAGTTATTTATATCATGGGCACTTTTGATTTGCAAACTAATTTTCTCGCCAGGTAGAGAATGTATACGTTTATGCATACTAAAGTACAATGGTGAAGCAGTTACATTGGCTACGTGAGCAACGTACAGTTTACTTGAGTGAATGCAATCGCTCTCACAAAAAAAAAAAAATCCAGGAGAGCGATATTGGCGCGAGTGATCACCCTCGCAAAAAAAATTCAGGCGAGTCATTTACAGCTCTCACAGATTATACAAACAAGAGTGTCTGCGTTTGGCACTCTCTGGCATCATGGAAATCTTGGTCACTGAGAGCATTGGAAGCTTGGCCTGCATCTCTTCTACCAGGGAGTTCTACCCACACAAGGTGCCTGCTGTCTGCTGTCAAAGCTAGGAATTCCTATAGCCAGCCTTGAATAATCTCACTCAGATCTGAATGTATGGGTGGGTGTGTGTATGGGCCCTTAAGGAGGATAATTTCTCCGCCGGTTTGGATTATTGCAATTTATTACCTCCGCAACTGAAATTGGAAGGAGGTTATGTTTTCACCCCTGTCTGTCTGTCTGTTTGTGTGCAGGATATCTCAAAAAGTTGTGGACGGATTCGGATGAAACTTGGTGGACACATTGGGTTTGAGACAAGGCCGAATTGATTGAGCTTTGGTGAAGATCTGAATCCAAATCCGGATTAAATAATTTTTTTAACTGAATCTTCACTCTTGAGTAATAGGACTAAAAACAATATATAGCACGATATCTCAAAAAGTTGTCGACGGATTCGGACAAAACTCGGTGGACAGGTTGGGTGTGTGACAAGGCCAAATTGATTTGATTTTGGTGGAGATCTGAATCCAGATCCGGATGCGAGAATTTTTTTATTTTCCAAGTGATTCTTCATCATTAAGAGATGAGGCCAAAAACGACATATAGCACAACATTTCAAAAATGTATTGGGCCCGATATATTCTACTGAATCAGGCATTGCGTGGCGGAGGTATGCGCTCTTCAGTGGCCTTTCTAGTTGCATCTATCTTCACCCGGGATTCCGTAATCGTTCTGTCCTGTGTCCTTATAAATTATTTATAATCCATAAGTCTGCATGTATCGAGTTCCTACAATCCCTTCTCACATAAGCCAATTTGGATTATTGAGAACCCATGGAGGGAAACTAATTGAAGCACTTCCTTGTTTGTATAACCAGCATGGTTTCGACCATGTTCAGAATACGTCGACAAGCCAAATTCTGTGTGTGATCCCTAGATCCATTTTTGATCCTCCACAGAGGGATCACCACTGTGTTTCGGTCTCTGTGTCCACTGCAGTTGTGGTTGTGGTTTAGCAGTTGATGTGGAGGTCGTACACATGACAATATTGCAACTGACTTATCCAACACTCTGGAGAACCCAATTACTTTGCTAATTGGTCATGCCATGCGACATAAAATCGTCAGTCATCCATTTGAAAGATCTTCGGAACACAGGAAGATTGAAAATTGGGCCATTTCCTGAAACATGACAATCAAATCCAGCAAGTTCCACATCTTCACTATTATGGCATCATCTCTGAAGGAGTCACCAACCTATCAAACCACTTCCACATCCAACCCCCACATTAAGCTAAGACCCTTGATCTTCTGTCTTACCAGTCACAATGACCTTTCCTGAGCTTTTCACTTCATCAAACTGGCCCGGCCAAAATGTTGCAGTTGGGCATCATGCACAGGTTGGAGTCCTTCCTTAGTCCAATTAACTGTCCAGTCTTCAAAAGATTTGTTCGCAATGCTAAGGTGTATTGCTCTCCCTTGTTCTCCAGTGCCCTGGCATCCAACGACTCACGTCTGGAGGCAGACGAGTCCAGAATGTTGAGAATCGATGGCATGTTCCATCAACAAACTGAAGCACAACGTCTTCTTCTGTAGCATTACAAAAAAAATAAATAAATAAATAAATAAATAAATAAATAACTTGCCAATCTCTTCATCTCCCAACATCTCACTTCAGATGTTCTATCAACCATCTTCATCTTCGACTCGATATACCGTATATGAGCAAGTATGGGCAAACACACCGACTTTAACACAAACATAATTAATAATTATATCCCTATTGCCATATACTCGACGACAAGTCAACAACAAGTTTTGGGGTGCAAATGTGCGGTTCAATAAAGCAAGCAAGTGTTAAATACAAATTCATCGGCATCCTGGCGACAATCACTCAAATAATTTAGAGTTAAACATCCACAAAACCCTTGCATTTTAAACAGTGTCAATTTGTATGCCACTTTTCTTGCAAGCTTACATGCAATTTAAAAGGCCCCATTACTGTGAATTGAACCCAAGCTTTTGCACTCCAATGAATCACAAAAACACTCTGTCCTGTAGGGTTTGGCGAGTTTGACTTTGATCAGTGTACAACAAAGCAAAAATTTAACTGGATCACACCTCTTCTTTATCATTTCATTTCCTGGCAAGAAAATGCCCAATTTGCTTTTCACAAAGTCATCAAATTACTGCAAAACTGGACAAAAACATTGCAAAACAAATGGAAGAAATATCCATCACTTGCTAAACGCATGTTACAAACTCACAACAGACTCGTTTACCGATAAGGTCATTAACATAACAGCAAGTAGTACCACAGTGGAGAAAGCACAGTTTTTGCAATTAAAATAATTACGCTGTTTGATGCTGCGTCATTCAGTACTTAGAGCAAACATGCCCGTCTGTTCCCACCTCTAGTAGAAATTCACTGTTTACAGCAGAATATGAATGGTTATTTTGGAAAACATTTCTGATACTATAGCCACACCAACTATTCACTCTGAGAACCCAAAATACATGTCCAGTGAGAATAAACAGGCTGAAAAGGAATACAAAAATCTTATAAATAAATTCAAGTGTTTGTGGGGGGTTTTTTTACAGCCGACGTTTTTTGTCACTCTTTTATGGCTGAACTGCAGCACCGAGAGGACCAACATTTTAGAATTTTTTTCTGTACACATTGTCGATGCTCGTATAAGACCTAACATGCAGAACATACAACAAGGGAAGCAAGAGACAAGAGGGGTGGGAGAGGGAAGCACAAAACAGTAGGGAACAGAGACATTGGGAGATCTGTGGAAGGGTGAGGGATGGGGAGGGGTACACGGAGTCAACAAGATGGACAGGATAGTGACTTTCAGGAAGGAAGGCAGGGAATTTGAAGGAGGTGGGTTTGGAGTGGATGAACGGGAGTAGAAAAGATCAAGGTTTTGGATGGGGGAAGATATGAGATAGCTGTGAACAGCTGTTTTGAAGACCTGGATGGAAGAGTGGGATTGAATAGGGTGTGGGAGTTTGTTCCAGAGGTGGGGGAAAAAAAACAAGAGAGAAATGAAAGAGTGAAGGTGAGGAGTAAATCTTCATTTTGAAGTAATTCTTCATTTTGGCAGCTTCACCAAAAGGAGGTTTTTGGCAGACCTTGAGTACCTTGTGGAAATATAGGGGGAACAAAGCACAGACAGAGTGGAGGGGGGGTGGGGGGGCAAAGCCGGAGAAGAGCTGGTAGAAGAAAAAAATGACCACTGACCTGCATGCGGTGAGAGAGTGAGAGACCTAAAGACTCAGCCTCATCACGGGAGATACCAAGGATCCAAAAAGCCTTGGTTTCCACTGAGTGAAGCCGAGTGAGGTGTGAGGAAGGCGCACCACCCCAGAGGGGAGAGCAGTACTCCATCAGACTGTGGAAGAAAGCTTTGTACGTGGTTATAAACTCAGGTGTACCAAGGAAGAACTTTGCTTGACAGAGAATGCCCAGTCAGCGACGAGGTTTGGAGGCCAGCTTGGAAATATGGCTTTCCCAGGAAAGATCACGGCAGATAGTGAGGCCCAAAAGCAACAATGAAAGAACTTCTTCAAGAGGATTGTTGAGAAAGGGGATGGGGAGGGGTTCTAGACAGTCCTTTCAGAGAGACGTAGTGAGAGTGTGAGATTTGTCAGGAATGAAATACATGTTACACGTGTTTGACAAGCTGTGATTTTATCCAGGTCTGCAGAGAGTGAAGAGGCTGCTGTCTGCCGACCTGAGGGATGAGAAATGGTACGGTAGAGGGTGGAGTCATCAGCAAAGAGATAAAGAGGATTTTCAAGAGAGTTGAAGAGATCATTGATGAAACCCAGACAAAGCACAGGGCCAGTACGAGCCACGCGTTGACTGTGACAAGATAGGAAGTCCATGAGCCATGAGTGGAGATTGACTTGGATACCATAAGAAGAATTTGGTGAGCAAGGCGGGGTGCCAGACTGAATCAAAAGCTCACGATATGTCTCGGGAGATGGCTCTGATCTCATGTCTCATATTGAGGATCTCCATCCATTGTTGGGAAAGCAGAAGCAGCAAGTCTAGGGTAGAGTGACCTGGTCTGATTCCAAATTGATGGTTTGAAATCAAGCCATTGGAGAAGAGGAAGGATTTAATGTCTGAAGCAATTACGGATTCCATGATCTTGCTGATGATTGGGAGAAGGCTCATTGGTCTGTAGTTGCAGGAATCTGTTTTTGTACCTTTCTTATGCAGAGAGGTAATGTTTGCTGATTTCTAAGCAGATGGCAGATGACCTTGAGCAAGTGAGAGGGTGAATAGAACAGAGAAAGGATGAGCAAGAGCAGCAGAGCAGATTATTAGGACACGTGGACTGATGCCGTCTGGATCGGGTGCAGAATCAGTCGAAGTTTGACAGCAGGCTCTGCACCTTCTCAGGAGGAAAGGACACAGAGCCCAGAAACAGCTGGGTGTGACTGGGTTAGGTGGGTACAGAAAGCAATGCGTTTGGGACACAATATTTTGAAGCAGACACAGAGTTGAGGCAATCAGCCTTTTCACGTGCAGTGTCAGCTGCTGTGCAGCCATTTGGGGTAAGGAAGGGGATGGAGGGGGAACATACACCAAAAACACACTTAACCAGAAACCACCATGATTTGGAGGAGACAGGTTTGAGAGTTCAGACTTGAGATTCAAAAGATGTTTCCTGGATCTCCTGAGGGTAGACACACACTTGTTCCGAGCTTTGTGGAAGGAACTGAGATTGCCTTCAGTTGGATGTACCTTCAGAAGGTATTCACACCCCTTGACTTTTATCACATTTTTTTTCTGTTACAGCCTAAATTCAAAATGGATTAAATATATATTTTTGTCACTGATTTACACAAAATACCCATCATCACAAAGGGAAAACATGTTTTTAGAATTTTTTAAAATTAATTAAATATGAAAAGCTGAAACCTCTTGCGTCAATAATATTCAACCCCTTTGCTATGACACTCCAAGGTGAGCTCAGGTGCATCCAATTTCATTTGATCATCCTTTAGATGTTTCTACAACGCAATTGGAATCCACCTGTGGCTAATTCAATTGATTGGACATGACTTAGAAAGAAACACACCTTTCTATATGAGGTCCCACAGTTGACAGTGCATGTCAGAGCAGAAACTCTTCCATGAAGTCCAAGGAACTGTACGTATAATCCGAGATGGGACTGTGAGGAGGCATAGATCTGTGGAAGGGTATAAAACAATTTCTCGAGTGTTGAAAGTTCCCAAGAGCATAGTGAGCTCCATCATGAGGAAATTGAAAGAATATGGAACCACCCAGACTCTTCCTAGAGCTGGCCATCCTAATAAAACTGAGCAACCGGGCAAGAAGCACCTTGGTCAAGGAGGTGACCAAGAACCCAAATACCACTCTGACAGAACTTGAGTCCCTTGGGTGAGATGGAAGAACATGCTGGAAGGACAACAGTCTCTGCAGCACTTCACAAATCTGGCCTTTATGGGAGAGTGGCCAGATGGAAGCCACTCCTGAGGAAAAGGCACATGACAGCATAACTGGAGTTTGCAAAAAGGCATGCGAAAGACACTGTGACCATGACGCAAAAGATTCTGTGGTATGTTGAGAGGAAAACTCAACTCTTTGGCCTGAATGCAAAGAGCTACATCTGGCAGAAACCAAGCACATACAGCTCATCATCCATCTAACACCATCCCTACCATGAAGCATGGTGGTGGCCACATCATGCTATGGGGATGCTTTTCAGCAGCAGGGACTGGGAGACTTGTCAGGATAGAGGGAACAATGAATGGAGCCAAATACAGGCAAATGCTTGAGGAGAACCTGCTTCAGACTGCAAAAGACCTCAGACTACGGTGAAGCATACAGCCAAAGCAACACTAGAATGGCTTCAGAGCAAGAACGTGAGTCTTTGAGTGGTACAGCAAAGGCCCAGACTTGAATCCCATTGAGAATCTGTGGAAAGACTTTAAGATTGCTGTTCACCAACACTCCCCATCCAACTTGACAGAACTTGAGCAAATCTGCAAGGAAGAATGGGAAAACCTCCCCAAATCCAGATGTGCAAAGCTGATACAGACATACCCAAGAAAACTCAAAGCTGTAATCACTGCCAAAGGCACTTCAACAAAGTAGTGACTAAGGGGGTTTAATAGATTTCAGCCTTTCATTTTTAATTAATTTGTACAAATTTCTAAAAACATGTTTTCACTTTGTCATTATGGGGTATTTTGTGTAGATCAGTGACAATTTTTTTAATTTAATGCATTTTAAATTCAGGCTGTAACACAACAAAATGTGAAAAAGTCAAAGGGTGTGAATACTTTTCAAAGGCATTGAAGGTACTTCAGAACCTCAGAAAGGTTTTAAACTCCTGCACATTGGCCTTGAAGGTGGTTTTCATGAAAACTAAAGGCCGTTAAAAAGTTTATATTGGGATGTGGGGTCAGGCAGTGCTGCCGCTGGCCCACCGACAAAAGCTCACCACCATAAGGGCAATAACTCAAAACGTTTTCAATTTCCAACACGTTCCGGAAGCCCCGCCGGGAAAAGCTCACCACACTCGTGCTAAATAAGGTACACCAACACCCCACAATTTTATGTTGGGGTGGGGGGAGGACAATTACACATGGGTGATGCAGTCACCAAACATTAAATATTTGTGAAATACCTTCACGACGATCTGTATTAGTTCTTGGATGGTGATTTTGTTTCAAGATCACCCGATGAACCCAAGATGATTTCAAAAGACTCGGAGAGAAAGATAACCCAGAATGGCTTGGCTTTTCAGACTTTAATCTATGTTTAAATATAAATCATGTATGGATTTCTCTGTGTAAACATTCATCTACATTATGCTCAGCCAATTTTACAAGGAAATACGAGGAACTTGGATTGTGGAGAAAAACATTTGGCCTGTCCTGCTTGTGCTTCATCCACCAACAATAAATATTATCAATCTGTTTATTTACTTAATTTCACTGGGAAGTGGTGGGGAGGAGGAGAAGAAGGGATAGAGGAGAGCAGTACACCAGGCACAAAAACATCACCAGTGTGTTATTTTTAGAGACAAGACAGTTGTAGGGTGAGGAACGAAAAAAAAACAAAAAAAAACACCAACAGCACATTCAACGTTTGACGAGACCTCACAGACATCACAATCACTCATTCATACCGAAGATACCCACCAGTCCTGCCAATATAAATGTACCCCTCGATCCTTAATGTTTCTAGCTACCTACATAATTCCAGTTTCAATATATCTACTGCCACAACTTTTCCAGGAAGACCAATCCATGCATTAACTACTCTCTGAGAGAAACATGTGTTTCTACCTTTTATTTGGATTTTTCTTCATATTTTAAAAAAAAATGAGAACCTTTCCCGACTTCCCAATTCACTTGAGGAGGTGTGCCGCATTGAAATGACTAAAACTGAAAAAAGTTGAATGTTGTTTTCAAAGAAAGTTTCTATTTTCTAAAAGTTAAATACTATATTAAATCATATATTTGTAACAATCAAATCGATGTATTCAAATCACTTTAGAAGCAGTATGAAATAAATTGGTTCAGAATGTCCTCACCAAACTTTTTCTGTGATTTCTCATGAGAGTGAAAAATTGAGTCTCAGTTTCTCTCGCTCTCTTTCATCAGATTGAAAAGGTTTTCATAAGGGTAAGCTCAAAACCACATGCAGCAGAAAAATAAACCTTTGCTATCAAGAAGCAGTTTTAAAAAAGAAAGAAAGAAAGTTGGAACATGTGGCACAAACGAAACTGTCTGGGATTAGGCCCGATTGCTTTCTAATGTCTACAAACAAGACGGAGCTCCAGATTGTTTGTGAATGATCAATTTAAGGATTTCGGATTTTTAGGTTTGTGAGGTAGCTGACCAAAAGTTTTAAAACACCCCCATTTTTTAAGGTTTTACTGAAATTTAAGCAGTTCAAGTCCAGTGAAGAACCTGAAATGGTACAAAGCTAAGTGGTAAACTGCCAGAGGTTAAAAAAAAAAATGTTCGGTTACCAAAAACTGAAAAATAATGTAAATTTCAAAGTTGTTAAAAAAGGCCCTTTTCAGGGAACAAGTAATGGGTTAGCAACTGCAGCTGTTCTGCAACAATGGAAGTAAATCAAGCCTTGAAAGTTGATGCAAACAATTCCTACAGGTGTCTCAACTTTTGTTGATTAGTTACAAACCCTCTGTCTGTATAAAAGCAGTGTTGGAACAGACTGTGTTGCTACACCCGCTGAAGCATTATTTGGACAATATTGCACTGCAGGAAGTTGTATATTGCTATGATAATGGTGAGAAAAAGACAATTAACAAAGGAAGACAGACAGACCATTATCTACATATTACTAAAACTCTCATCTTGCATGTATGTATGTTCCTGAAATACAGCCAAAACAGTACATGACAGCGCAAAAAAATTAGTGCCATCTCACTCGCCATTCTCCTGCAGAGTGCAGTATAAAGTTTCGTTAAAATCGGGCAATGAAAAAAATATTAAAAAATCAATTCCCGATCCAGTCAAGTACTCTTCTGGAGAATTTGATCGATGGAAACAACCTCAGCGGTATAGTCCGCTGGAGCTATCTTTTTTTTTTTAATCAACCGGTCACAACGGGAACCCAACGGGTTCACGGGTCGTCTAGTAACCCTTAAAAGTGTCGATCTTTCCTTTAGTGAAATTGCAAAGAAAGCCAAGGTGTCAGTGAGTACAGTTTCCTACAACATCAAAAGGCACTTGGAAACTGGAGGAAACTCTGACAGGAAGAGGTCTGGCAGATCCAAAGCCACAACACAATCAGAAGACAAGTTTCTGAGAGTCAACAGCTTGTGTAATAGGTGGCTCACAGGACAACAGCTTCAAGCACAGCTTAACGCTGGTCGAAGTAAGGAAGTCTCAGTTTGAACTGTGAAGAGAAGATTTCGAGCTGCAGGTTTGACAGGTTGAGTGGCAGTAAGAAAGCCTTTGCTAAAATGGCAAAATAAGAAAAAGAGGTTTGCCTGGGCCATGAAGCACACCAGTGGACTACTGAAAACTGGAAGAAGGTCTTATGGACCGATGAATCAGAATTTGAAATCTTCGGTTCATCACACAGAGTTTTTGTTCGCCGTCAAGTAGGTGAAAGGATGGTTCCTCAGTGTGACACCAACTGTCAAACATGGAGGAGGAAGCGTGATGATCTGGGGCTCTTTTGCTGCATCCAGAGTCAGCGACTTGCACAGAGTGACTGGCACCCTGAACTAAAAGGGCTACCA
>NC_140963.1:107554129-107639129 GCF_056783735.1 Eptatretus burgeri
TAGGTCTAAGACCAGGCAAGGCCTTTACGGAGATGCACATCATCCCAGCATCCAGCACTCAAGCAATTCCTTCGCTTTGCTGACGGCAGTTGAACAACATCTATCTATATATTACGAAAATCCTCATTTGTGTGTGTGTGTATATGTATGTATGTATGTATATATATATATATATATATATATATATATATATATATATATATATATATATATATATATATATGTATATATGTATGTATGTATGTTCCCCAAATACAGCCAAAACGGTACACGATAGCGCAAAAATTTTAGGGCCACCTTACTCACCATTCTCCTGCGATGTGCAGTATCAAGTTTCGTTCAAATCGGGCAACGGAAAAAATTATTATAAAATCAATTCCCGATTCAGTCAAGTTTTGGTATGACAATCCATAAAGCCAAACCGGTTGGTTGGCCAAACGATGACTCCTGAGGTAAATGCTCAAATTTTCTTCAAGGTCAAGTTTGACCACAAAATAATATTAAAATTGTCTTTTTTTTTTCTTTTCATCAACCGCTGTCACAACGGGAACCCAACGGGTTCACGGGTCGTCTGGTAACCCATAAATCTGACATCCGCAGGCCATGGGCTGAATGCCAGATGCTCGGTGTTGGGATGACTGATTTTGTAAGATGGCAGTGTAATAAGAGGGCATTACGTCTGGGACGTCATTGCAGTATTATGTCCAGCGCCAGACGAGGCCTTTAGGGTGGTGTATTATTCATGACCCAATGAGAATTGTATTTTGCAACTTGAACACAAAAACAATTTTACGTCTGATCGCTGGGAACGTAAAACTAAACCAAAATAGTGTTTTTAGGTGAACACGTGTGCATCGTACTAAAATCAATGCTGGGTTGTTGTTTTTTAGCAGTAAACAAAATGTTTCTGGAAGAACAAAAACTTACAAATAGTGACAGTCAATAAACTATTATACTGCAAGCCTGGTGTTGGCATCGTGATTACGGTCGTTGACTTGGGATCCGAGGGTCCTGGGTTTGAGCTCCGTCATCCGTTCAATTAACACGAGGTGGGGTTCTCAGCTGAGTTAACTCAACTCAGCCTGTCATCCTTCTGAGGTTGGCGAAATGAGCACCACTTTTGGGTAATAGGGGCACTGCATTAGCAGCATAGCTACGTCTCTAACCAATGATGCATCCAGCAGCCACAAGGCTGCACAGGAGTGTGACTGTAACTGTATTATTACTGTAAGATATCGAATAAATAAGATTCCTCTGATGCCTGTCTGTCTGTCTGTCTGTCTGTGTCTTTTGCAATGATTGCTGGACCAACAACCACCAAATTTGGCACACAGCCCAAGTCCGAACTGGTGATTGGCCAAAGGGTATTTTCATCTACCACCTGAGTCTTCAAAGATCACTTTTCTGGCTTTTTCATTTATATGCAATCTCATTGGTGAACAGATATCACGTGGCATGTAACACAGCCAAAGGCCAGCACACATAATTTGTCTAGCTGTGTCTTCCACCCATTGGCTCACTGCACAGCTGGCCTGACTCCATGCACAATTGGAACCAAACTAAATAAATATTACGTTCACCGTTTTCGTGCTGCGGTAAGTGGTGTACTCGCAAATCACCACGTTTCAATTCGCAATTGCCACGCCATGTCAATCCCTTGAAGATAAATAAGATTCATCAGATGTCCGTTTGTCTGTCTGTTTGGTCACGTTTTTTGCAAAGACCACGAGACCGACAACCACCAAATTTGGCACACAGACCAAGTCCAACCCGGGGGTTCTCCGAAGTGTATTTTTATCCACAACCGCAGCTTTAAAGACCCCAAAGAACCACAATACCTTTTTTGAAATGTTTGAGAGATTAGAAAACATACTTGAGAAGACTTTCTGCATGCTTCGGAGTTAAAGCCCTGAAGATGCAAAGACCCATAAGAACCTGAAGACCAATAAATTCCCCAAACGCAATTGAGACATTTAAAAACCCTGAACACCCCAAAGACCCTTTGGCCCCCAAAGACAGTTAAGATCCCAAAGACTCCAGAAGACCCCTAAAACCCTGAAGACCCTTCAGAGCCAGAAGACCTCGAACACTCTTAAAAACTGTAAGACTCTATTGACCCTTTAATACCTCAAAGTTCCTTAACACCACAATGACCTGTAAAACCTTAAGATTTTAAAGACTTCAAACACACTTTAGACCCCAAGACCCTTGAAGACCCTCAAGACCCCTTTACCCACTGGTGTTCTGGCTCTCCTGCTCCCGACATTTCCCCCACACCCCGTCGGTTCTCCTGCCCCTGATCCACCTGCCCCATTCTCAGCCCTGCCAGCTCTCCTGCTTCCCACACACACTTTCATACTATTTCTTCAAGATCTACAAACACACAAACCCCTCTCCAAAATGTAAAGTGGTAGGTCCATAGTAAGTTTGTTAGGGGGCTCCTGCTTCTGACACCACATTTCTTAATCTTTCTTTTCCTCTTCCTAGTTCTCCGTAGCCACTGCTAACACAATAAATTTGCTTGGGGAAGTTGTCACAAGAGGATGGTGTAATACTTAAAACAACGGCCCAGACAGCATTTGTTCGAGTACCACAATAGCATTGTTTCTATGGAGACCGCCATGTTGTTAAGCAGTGCCGAGCACTCCGTTCTGTTGGAGTGCTTGTTTGAGAGCTTTGAAATCAAGCAAGCCACTTGGCAAGCTGCTTGCTCATGAAACACATCCAGGTTTTTGCTGAGTAAAGGTGTCAAACTGACATTTTCCAGAGAATGCACATTATGACCAGTCTTCTTCTTCATCTTTCAGCTGCTCCCATTAGGGGTCGCCACAGCGGATCAACCGCCTCCATTTCGCTCTATCCTCCACTAGTCAGGAGGCCCAATGCAGAATAGTGTACGACCCTGCTGATTCCGTGTTAGAATAGTGCAACAGGTGTAAATTGACTGTCCAGACACACAGAAACGTGAATCAACTTGTTGCCAACTCTGGATATGGATAGTATGGCCGCCATGACAGTTTACAAAATGGTCGCCATTAAATACACTTTTCGTCATATTTCAGCCGCAAATTGACATGAAATTACAAAATTAGGGTCGATTTCCATGTTTTTGAGCATGCCTGAGCTGATGGGAGTATAGAAAAAACATTGCTCCATCCATTTTCTAAAAATAATATGACTTGTTTTTCACTATATTATTTTTAAAGAAATGTTCAGGCTCGAATTAGAATGTCTGATTATACAAACCACAATCAATGAATTTTACAACTTTGCTATAAAATGAACCTAAACTACATAACTGTGTGTTTTTCTGTTACCCAGGACTAACTGAAAAATGAAAGCCGCAAGATTTCTCACAGGGGGTTCAAAGGATCGAGAAGAAGAAGAGCATGTAGACGGGAATAAATGCTTTATTTGCCAGGACAGTTCAAAAACTAGCAAGTCAACGCCACTTCGAAAGACTACAATCGTTGGTGTGAAAACTGTAGCTGAATGTTGCAAAGAAAGAGAGAAATATAATGACGCTAAATATGTTGACTCATTCTCAAGAATCAGAAAATATTCTGTACCGGAGCACGTCGAAAAGATTCAATGGCACAAATTCTGCTATAGTGACTTTACTCACGCACAAAAAATAGACAGACTGAAGTCAAGGATTCAGCCACAATCTGTGACTTACGCAGAAGAGATACCCACAACATCAGGTTCCTCAGAGAAATACCATGTCCCAAAGTCACTAAGATCCGCGCACAGCGCTATGGATTGGTCAAAATGCGCTTTCTGCCAGACTGACATTCCTGGAAAAGCTGGTGTCCTGACAAATGTTGAATTTGATCACACATCATCCAGGATGCTTAGTTTGGCCCAATTTGACCCCACCATGCGTCACAGGTTTGCAGGTGTTTCAGACTTGATGGCAGCTGAAGGTAAATATCACCTCAAGTGTTATGTTTCTTTTCGCAGAAAGTATAAAAAGGAGAGTGGAGAGAAAAACCAGTCTCCTGAAAGCATCTGTTTCAGAAATCTGATGAACCAGCTTGAGAAAGAGCTGCAGAAGGGACATGTGTTTACCCTGAAAAACATCTGGGAACACTACAGCATGCTGTTATTGAATGATTTTGGAATTGAGGCTGGAGCATACAAAAGCTACAATTTCAAGCAGAAAGTGGAGGTTCACTTTGGTAATGACAAGGTGACATTCGTGCAGCCATTGGATGTCACAAAACCCCTCATAGTTGCGTCCTCAACTGTGACAAAGTTTGCCATGAGAACCGCCGTGAATGATTTATCTGAAGAAGGTGAAAGTTCTGAAGAAGATGAATTGGCCCAGTGCAGTCTGCCTCATCATGAGAACGAAATCCTTAGCTGGATCTTCAGAGTGGGCATAAAGATTTACAGTGACGTAAAACACTCTCCAGGGCATAGCATTATCGGTGGACTGAACACAGAAAATGCAGAGCGAATTGTACCTGAAACCCTGTACATGCTTGTAAAGCTTCTTTGTGGTGGTGACAGCACTGACAAGATGGACAATGAAGAAGCGGATGAGACAGATACCAAGAACATAGTTCTGAGCATCTGCCAAGACATTATTCATGTAGCTTCAGGACACTGATGTCCTCATTCTCCTTGTTGCCTATCAGCCGCATCTCAGTCCCTTTCTCTGGATGAATGCAGGGACACCCAAAAAGCAACACTACATTCCCATTGACTCCATCAATATCCCAGATTCGCAGAGGGAGTCACTTCTGGCATTTCATGCAGTGACAGGTTCAGACAGCACAAGCCAGTTTGCTGGAATTGCGAAGCGCTCTGCATGGGCTGTCTTTCAAAACAACTCCAACCTGTTGAATAACCTAGGCAAAGAGGAAATTCCTGATGAGAGTGTGATTGCAGATGCTGAGTCATTTGTCTGCAGGCTTTATGACCCTCATGGCCAAGATAACTCAATTCAGCGAGTAAGATGTGATCTGTTTCTCAGTCTGACCAAAGCGATTGAGAATCTGCCTCCAACTCGCGATGCTCTGATTCTACACATCAAGCGAGCGCACTACCAGACTTTTGTGTGGAGAAGAGCCTTGGAATCTGAACCACATCTACCTGCACCTGAGAACTGTGGGTGGGAACAGGTCGTCAAAGATGGCAACGAGACATTTCAGCCGCGACTCATGACTGCACAGCCTATTACTGCTTACTGTGTAGAACTGACGACATTCAAATGCCGTGGGTCATGCTCAACTCGACGGTGCAAATGTACACGGAATGGACTTCCTTGCACGAAAGCATGTGGATGCAAAGCCCTTTGTAGGAACCCGTTCAATAGCTCTGAAAATTGTACTTGGGTGTTCTCACAACACTTTTCTCTTCTGCAAAGCAACGTAATTTTGTGTTAGAAAGAATCTGACAGCTGTTGAAATAACCTTTGACTGACTGTAAACCCATCTCCATCAATAGTGCTAAACATTTTCTTTTTCACATTTGTTGCTCATATGTGCATTTTCAATTTCGTCTTTAGGTTGTCAATTATGTGAAAAGTTGTGATCCAGTACAAAAATAAAGCACAAAATAGTGTTCCTCGTGTCAGATTACATAGTATTTCACAATCATGACAAATTTCTGGCTCGTACAATTTGCAGTAAGAAAAAGACTAAATCTGATGGCGGCCATTTTGATTACTGTCATGGCGGCCATAATATTCAGATGCAGACTTGGCAACAAGTGGAACTAGACTTGGTCATGCCTAGACTCTTCAAAAACACCAGTTGCACCATTCTAACATGAAATCAGCAGCGAACCTATTTTCTAGGCTAGCTACAAATTTTGGCTTCTAGACTACACATCTTCCATTGACACTCCAACCACACACATGTCCGCCCTCACCGCATCCATGAACCTCTTCTTTGGCCTTCCACTTCTCCTCCTGCCTGGCGGCTCCATCTTCAGTATCCTTCTCCCGATATACTCCGCTTCCTTCCTGTGCACATGTCCAAACCATCTCAATCTCGCCTCTCTCACTTTGTCTCCAAACCGTCCAACCTGCGCAGTCCCTCTAATATACTCATTCCTTATCCTGTCCATCCTCGTCACTCCCAACGAGAATCGCAGCATCTTTAACTCTGCCACCTCCAGCTCCGCTTCCTGTCTTTTTGTTAGCGCCACCGCCTCCAAACCATACAACATAGCTGGTCTCACTACCGTCTTATATACTTTCCCCTTAACTCTTGCAGCTACCCTTCTGTCACAAATCACTCCTGCAACTCTTCTCCACCCACTCCATCCTGCCTGCACTCTCTTTTTCACTTCTCTCCCACACTCTCCGTTACTTTGGACAGTTGATCCCAAGTATTTAAACCCATCCACCTTCCCCACCTCAACTCCTTGCAACCGCACCATACCACCACCCTCCCTCTCATTTACGCACATGAACTCGGTCTTACTCCTACTGACTATCATTCCCCTTCTCTCCAGTGTGTACCTCCACCTATCAAGGCTCACCTCAGCCTGCTCCCTACTCTCCCTACAGATCATGATGTCATCCGCGAACATCATAGTCCATGGCGACTCCAGTCTGAACTCGTCAATCAACCTGTCCATCACCATTGCAAACAGGAAAGGGCTCAGAGTCGATCCTTGGTGCAATCCCACTTTTACCTTAAACCGGTCCGTCATTCCTACCGCACACCTCACCGCTGTCACACTGTCCTCATACATATCCTGCACAATCCTCACATACTTCTCCACCACTCCAGACTTCCTCATACAATGCCACAACTCCTCTCTTGGCACCCTATCATAAGCTTTCTCTAAATCCACAAACACACAATGTAACTCCTTCTGGCCTTCCCTATACTTCTCCATCAACATTCTCAAAGCAAACATCGCATCAGTGGTGCTCTTTCCTGGCATAAACCCATATTGCTGCTCACAAATCGTCACCTCTCTTCTCAACAGAGCTTCCACTACTCTTTCCCACAACTTAATGGTGTGGCTGAACAACTTTATCCCTCTGTAATTTCCACAGCTCTGCACATCACCTTTGCTCTTGAAAATCGGAACCAGTACACTTAATCTCCACTCCTCCGGCATCCTCTCACGTTCCAAGATTTTATTAAACAATCTGGTTAACAACCCCACTGCCATCTCTCCTAAGCACTTCCATGCCTCCACTGGTATACCATCTGGGCCAACCGCCTTTCCACTTTTCATCCTCTTCATAGCAGTCCTCACTTCATCCTTACTGATCCACCATCTCCACCTCTTCCAACCTTCTCTCTCTCTCATTTTCTTCATTCATCAGCTCCTCAAAGTACTCCATCAACATTCTCAACACACTCTCCTCGCTCGTCAGCACATTCCCATTTGCGTCCTTTATCACCCTAACCTGCAGCACATCCTTCCCAGCTCGGTCCCTCTGTCTTGCCAATCGGTATAAATCCTTTTCCCATTCTTTTGTATCCAACTTCTCATACAGCTCGTCATATGCCTTTTCCTTGGCCTTTGCCACCTCTCTCTTTACCTTTCGCTGCCACTCCTTGCACTCCTGCCTACTTTCTTCATCTCTCTGACCATCCCACTTCTTCTTCGCCAACCCCTTCTTCCTTATACTTTCCTGTACTTCCTCGTTCCAACACCAAGTCTGCTTTTCTTCCTTCCTCTGTCCAGATGTCACACCAAGTACCTTCCTCCCTATCTCCCTCACCACTTCTGCTGTAGTTGCCCAATCATCCCACCCATCTTTACCACCATCCAACACCTGTCTCGCCTCCTCCCTAAATTCCACGCAACAGTCTTCCTCCTTCAGCTTCCACCATCTGGTCCTTGGTTCAGCCCTCACTCTCTTCCTCAACCTCACCTCCAAAATCATCCTACAGACCACCAATCGATGCTGTCGAGCTACACTCTCCCCTGCCACCACCTTACACTCTCTAATCTCTTTCAGTTTGCATCTCCTGCTTAAGATGTAATCCACCTGTGTGCACTTTCCTCCACTCTTGTATGTCACCCTGTGTTCCTCCTTCTTCTTCAAATACGTATTTACCACTGCCATTTCCATTCTTTTTGCAAACCCTACCACCATTTGCCCTTCCACATTTCTCTTGTTGAGACCGTACCGACCCATCACCTCCTCATCCTCTTTATTCCCTTCCCCAACATGCCCATTGAAATCTGCTCCAATCACCACTCTTTCATCCTTGGATACACTCTCCACCACTTCATCTAACTCACTCCAGAAATCTTCTTTATACTCCATCTCACACCCCATATGCGGTGCATATGCACTGATGACATTCATCATCACTCCTTTAATTTCCAACTTCACACTCATCACTTGGTCAGACACTCTCCTCACCTCCAATACCCTCTTGACATAATTTTCCTTCAGGATTACCCCGACACCATTTCTCCTCCCATCCACACCATGGATGACATTTTCCAGAGAATGCGCAATATGACTAGTACGAACTGTATATCATAGAAAACATGTAAAAATGTTGCGAATGGTTTTGAAAAGGATGGACAATATGGACAAGTACTAAGTGGCAGGAGACACTGCTCCTCCAGGCCGTTGTTCATCGCACACACCAATCCATCCTGGTTTTTATATTTATTGGGATATCAAGCAAAAAGGAGACATTTGGAGGTTTTTTTTTTTCAATCATGTGACCATACGAGTACCACCAAATTGCCAGATTACCTTATCCAGGTGAAACCAGAACAGCGACTTTTATAATCACGGAAACGCTTACAGCGGTTTTTTCTCACTCACAGAAAAGTCACAGACACTGTGACAAAGTCACAGAAACGTGATCAGTAATCTCTGTGAAACAAACAATTTACCAAAAACAAATAGACTATAAAGTGTTGGAGTTATATACAGTGAGTACTGTAATATAATACGCATTAATCTATTATTCATTATGACTTATTTCCAATATCTTGAAAAAATAATTGTGGGTATATTATAACCAAAATGATGGTATTCAACCGCAATATTTAAATTGTGACCACATGACCAGAACTCAATGCAAGCGATTTATACATGCTTGTTCAAACCCATACCGACATAATTTCTCAGAGGTCACACGAGCTAAAAATGGGTACAGACAAGGTAGTGTAACTGCCACTCCGGGTAGTGTCAGGGTACGTGACTCAAAGTTTACTAACGAAAGAGGAATTTGAATAATAATAATAATGATGAAAATTTTTTTAAAGCTACGTCAAAGCAATCAATTACAAGATATATATAATAACCAATGAGAAAAGCATTAACCTGAGTGTACATCATGGAGTACAAAACTGTTTGTGAGGAGCAGTGGACAATGCATGCGTGGGTTGCATGAAACGAGTGTGAGCATTCACAAGTGTGTAAGTGTGCGGATTTAGAGTACATGCGTTTGCCACACAATCCTTTTGGACACGTCTAGGCTGTACACAGTATTTACTGCAGTCTTGTTTAGGCCGAATAGAAACACTTTGTCCAAACAGCTCCCACTCCCCAACCCCACATCAACAAACTTCTCGGTTTTTTTTATCTTTAAACCGTACTCTTTACAGAGTGTCGGTGCTGCCGAAGCAGTTTCTTGGCAAGGGTTATACGAGGTGGTTTGCCATTGCCTTCCCAGCATTGTTCCTTCACGCTCTATCCTTTTAAATGCTGAGCGTCAAGCAAGGAAGCAGCATGTACCATTATTAAAATCTTTGGTACGACTCAGTCGGGGTTTGAACTGCCGACCTCCCAGACTTGGAGTGGACGCTCCAACCGTTACACCACGGGGTCCAACAAACTATTTCACTTAGCATAATTTTTTTTTTCAATAAATTGTAGCCACACACAGTTCACTCCTGTTATGTTGGAAGTAGCATTTCATGCAAATAATCTTGTTATTTAAAAAAAAAAGAAAAAAAAGTATGTTCAATTTATACAATTAAAACGAGGCAACTTTGCAACAACAACTGGAAACATTATGAGAACCACGGAGGTGGCTGCGTGGCCCTATGGCAACTCTCCAAAACCAGCCAAACACTATGAACGGACGATTTATGGGGCACAAAACCAATGTCACAGAGGTGAGACTTGAGATGGTCGAAATGGACCGACTTTTAAAAAAAATGTTTTTTTAGGGCCAATCACAAGAAGTATCTCTTGGCAATGGATTTATCGATATGAAAATGCAATTACCTCCCCCCCCCCCCCCCCACCGAAGGTGGACAGAGGCTATGTATTCACCCCTGTGTGTAAGAAGGATAGCTCAAAAAGTTGCGGATGCATTCAGACAAAACTTGGTGGACAAGTTGGGTATGTGACAAGGACGAATTGGTTAGATTTTGGTGATGATCCGGATCCGGATACGAGATGTTTTTTTTTTTTATTCTAAATGATTCTCCATCAATGAGAAATAGGACCAAAAACTATATGTAGCACGATATTTCAAAAAAGTTTTGGATAGCTTATTACCAAACTTGGTGGACGAGTTAAGTAGGTGACAACAATAAGTCAATGTAGGCTGGAGGTACCGTATGTGGTCTTGCGAGTGCCAGTGTAGCTTGACATGTGCTGAAAAGGTGACTGACCAAATCGCAGAGGGAAAAATACCTTTGTTTTGAGAACAAGATATTAAATTTGCAGACACAATCTGGTTACTTGTTGGACGCACAAGTCTTCTTAACATTCATATGATGAGGAAGCACAGAGATACATCAGTGATTCTACACAGCCCACCAAGACCATTTTCCCTCTGGTCAACATTTAGGTTGATAAGCTCTGACAAGTGTATATACATTACACATACATATCATGCAGACACCAACTCAGAGCTTCCATCTCAAGTAAAACCCATGCCGATGCTTCAACACAGCTCTTGGCAGGGCAGAGGAGACGGTCTGCTCACCAAGAATTATTTCTTTATTTGGACCTCGTCCACAGCGAGAGGTCTTGTTTGGCACCACTGTTACAGTGAGGGTAGGTTTGAGATGGGCTCCAAAGCTGGGTACCATGGATTGCACGGTCAGCTGAAGCTAATTTTCACCATACTACATCAGCAGGGAGTACAGAAGCAAAGAAAAAGTGCATTGGTTTGAGATAAATGTCAGACAGCAAATGGAATGATACAATTGAAGACCTACAACAAAAAGAAAAGAAAATGTATATACATGATATGTTATACTTTTCCTTTTTTTGTATACAAGAAGAGCTGTACATGCTCTTGGAAGAGCTCGTGGAACACGGAACGGAACGGAGCGGATCGGGACGTAACAGCCAACAGGCCAAGAGGAACGGTGCGTGCCTCACTTCATCGTGCATCTTGTTCATAGTACTTCATAAATGCTACCTAAAATGGAGTGAAGAATTTCACCAAATACGACACCACTAGTGAACATGTATTGCAAAGACACACAACACTGGTAAAGGATTAACTTGAGCCACAAAATGAATTGTTTGCATGTTACAGTGCAAATCGAATCTCTGGCAAACGAGCTGAGGATTGCAACACGACTTGTATCTTCACTGCGCAATGGTTCAAGCGAAGCCCCGGCGTAAAGGAAACGGAATGGTGGCAAAGGGGGAGATATTGGAGAGGTAGTAAGAGCACACCAGACAGTTCCCTGGGTTGGAAAGCAGCCGAGGCCCCAAACAGCTGGGGCAAATACGAGCAGTCAGCTCAACGTGGCCAAATGCCAAGCTCGCAGCACAATCTTTAGCTCAGCGGATTGAACTGTTTAAACACAGGCACACAGAAGCATCTGGATTGGAAACGCTCGTCATTTTCACGTCTGTGCTTCGACTTACCATACTGGACAGATCCTATGAAGACTAAGAGCAGAACGGGAAGGATGCTTGATAATACATAATAAACAACAGCATCAACGTCAACTTACACGAAGAAAAGAAGGAAGAAAAAAAAAAACCTGCAACAAACGAACACACGGACAAGCAAAACAAAACAAAGCAAGTACAAAATACAGGTTGGTAGACAAGCTAAGTGTAAGTACTAACCATAAGTACAGTCAATTCAAATGAGACATGTTAGGTCAGGGGTCATGACTCATGACGGCATATACATGCAATGTGAGGCAAGGACGTACACGGGGCGAGGGACAGGCGTACACGGGGCGAGGGACAGGCGTACACGGGGCGAGGGACAGGCGTACACGGGGCGAGGGACAGGCGTACACGGGGCGAGGGACAGGCGTACACGGGGCGAGGGACAGGCGTACACGGGGCGAGGGACAGGCGTACACGGGGCGAGGGACAGGCGTACACGGGGCGAGGGACAGGCGTACACGGGGCGAGGGACAGGCGTACACGGGGCGAGGGACAGGCGTACACGGGGCGAGGGACAGGCGTACACGGGGCGAGGGACAGGCGTACACGGGGCGAGGGACAGGCGTACACGGGGCGAGGGACAGGCGTACACGGGGCGAGGGACAGGCGTACACGGGGCGAGGGACAGGCGTACACGGGGCGAGGGACAGGCGTACACGGGGCGAGGGACAGGCGTACACGGAGCGAGGGACAGGCGTACACGGGGCGAGGGACAGGCGTACACGGTGCGAGGCACGGGCGTACACGGTGCGAGGGACGGGCGTACACGGTGCGAGGGACGGGCGTACACGGTGCGAGGCACGGGCGTACACGGGGCGAGGGACAGGCGTACACGGGGCGAGGGACAGGCGTACACGGGGCGAGGGACAGGCGTACACGGGGCGAGGGACAGGCGTACACGGGGCGAGGGACAGGCGTACACGGGGCGAGGGACAGGCGTACACGGGGCGAGGGACAGGCGTACACGGGGCGAGGGACAGGCGTACACGGGGCGAGGGACAGGCGTACACGGGGCGAGGGACAGGCGTACACGGGGCGAGGGACAGGCGTACACGGGGCGAGGGACAGGCGTACACGGGGCGAGGGACAGGCGTACACGGGGCGAGGTACTGACGTACACGGTTCGAAGCACAGGCGTACTCGTTGTGCACCACAGACGTGCAGCGTGAGACAGACAAGCACTTGTAATGTAAGTGTCCATCACAACTCGGCCGATGTGTGCTCTCAAATCGTTTCCTCAAACAAGCCTCACCTTTCCGCCTTGATGCGCCTCAAGGACCCGCAGCGCCGTGCCTGTTAACTTGACGTGAAAGAGTTTCGCGGAGGCCAAACCGCTCGCCAGTCCATAGACGTGCTGCTCGCTCAGCGCCGCCATATCGGGATTCCGATATCGCCGTGACGTCATCGCCTTCTCGCCAGGCACCGTGACGTCACGTGCACGCGGAGTTCTCATACGTTTGCTAATGTATTTCTCTGAACCCAACTTCTGGTAAATGTGGTAAAAGATTCTTTCAACACGTTGTTCCTCTCATCTTCCATCAAGAACTTCGTCCCCCAGTCCAGAACTTGTTTTCCTTTGTATCATAATCGTTATATTCTCGTCTAATGCTGGGATAACATTATAAAGACGCTCGTTTGGTTTAAAGTTGTACACTCACAATGTCATGGTATAAACTGCAAAAGCAAAAAAAAAAATTGTTTTGGAAAAAAAAAAATTCCTCTCCCTCAGTCGGGACGAGAAAGGAGGGAACTGGGAATTCCGACACCCCTCGCGCCACCTTCCGGCCATTTTCTCGCTTCCTCCATCACGGTGGAGGTGCTCGTGTTACCACGTGATTTAAAAGGTCCAACAACATCTGAAGCTTTTAAAACGAAACGTTCCCTGCAGACTGCGGTAAAACACGTGTGATTTCACCGACGTCACTAAGACGTTCCTCACAGAAAATTGTGCGTAAATTACCTCAGAGTGACGAGAATACGGAATGACGTCATCGTTTAATTCACTGAAGAAAAAAAAAACACTTGTGAGTAACAAGAATGACAAACCGCATTCGTTGGTCTAAACGTGGGAGTGAAAGGAACAACGTTGACCCAGATTTTTCTCCACTTCGCTGGAAGTCTGTGACGTTCACGTCATTTTTACCCGTCATAAACAGCTTTGCTCGGTCTATTTTAAATGCATTTCATATCGTTTTTTGTTTGTTCTCCGTTGAATCAAATCGTGTGACGAGACTTTTAAAACGAGAAATGTATTTCGAGTCTTCGTACAATCACTGAGGATGTGTGTGTTCCGTTTGCAAGCTGCTTGCTTGATTTAAAGTGCTCAAGCAAGCACTCCGACGGAACGGAGCGCTCGGCATCGCTTAACAATATGGCGGTCTCCATGGAAACGATGCTTTCGTGGTACTCGAACAAATCTTCTCAAACCTCCTGTAACAATTCCCCGAACTCATTTATTCTGTTAGCAGCAGCTACAGAGTACAAGGAGGAGGGGAAAAAAGATAAATAAATGAGGAGTCAGACGGAGGAGCTGCCAAAGTTACCTATGGACCTCAAAGGTTGCACCCGACCCAGTGGTTGGACCCTACCCTACCCAGTGGACCCAGTGGTAGGATGAACCCTACCACTGTGCATTTTTTTTGGGGGGTGGGGGAGGGGGGAGTTGGGTTATGGTTATGCCTCTGAACTCATCATTGGTTGTAGTATCATTTTGAATCCGACAAAAACATGATGGCGAGTGTCGCTGGTCTATGAATGAATTCCTTGGCAAATGGTTTGTAGGTCGAGTACTGGCCAGGTGGTTTCGGTGCACGTGGCAAAACCATCAGGAAATTCAGCGGTTGTTGTGATATTGTGCTGCGCAGATACATCTTCATAGGTATTAGCTCCCTAAACGACCACTCCGCCTCACATGAACCTGCTGGGAAGACAAGAAGAAGTCGAAAAGTCTTTCCACTTGAGGATTAATGCGGCGGACTTCCTGTCGATGAAAATGTGCCGATATTCTTCCACAGTAGACCAGGTAAATTGAGGAAAACCCGAGTTCCTGGAAGTTCTGGATAATGCTGTACAATTCTGGGCTGTGATGATCAGCGAGCAGTGTGAAGTTCAAGTTCCTGTATTCAATCAGGTCGGTGGTCAATGATCGTGAAGAAACCGACCCTGTAGAATTCCTCTGCAAAGTTGGCAGTGTATTTTTCTGTACCTCTGTTGTCGTGTCTCTTTTGTAGCCATATCAGAGCATTCTGCAGCATCTTCCAGAGAGATTTTCCTGTCGTTGATCAGACTTTGTGGAGGCCCAACAAATCATCTTTAACAACAAACAACAAATCAGTTTCATAACGCACACAGACAGACTCCTTCCTGCTTATTGCCCTGATTGTCTTGTGTCCCATCAATTATAATTGATACCAAACTGAGTTGACATTTTGTTAACATCATTGCAGATATACCTCAAAATGGTGTAACTTATAAACTTTATGATCTCATTCTGAATTTTGCCACTGGTAAAAGCAGTCTTCCAGGACAGCCATCTTTTCAGGTCTTCATCATCTTCAGCCGACAACTGCAGCAGCTTCTTAAAGTTACCGTCTGAAGCTTCCTTTCCTCTGATTGCAAGGCTCTGTTGCACTAAATATGGCAGTGAACTGGTATTCAGAAGTGCTGTTCTGGAAGAAAATCGTTCTTCGAGAAGTGTACGGTTCAGGTTTGCATTACCATCAGGTTGGTTTCGTTAAAACTTTAGATTATCTGAGGCAAGCTTGTGAGTGCCTGATTTTTCATGGTGTCTAAATTTCTCATTGTCCCTTTGAGACAAATGCGACCTCTGAATAGTGGGTCAACTCAGGCAGCTTTCACCACGATGTGTCCACACATGCGTCGCAGAGAACCTTGCTGAAGCTCGGATCAAAATGTAACCAGGGAAAGTCAGTTAACCACTTCAAGATCATTGACAAAATAGGTTTGCAAGTGTTTGAACTGGGATGCAACCCACATCTCGAGGTTGATAAGGTTTATCTGGAAAATGCGGCGAAGTAGCATCAGTACTACAGGCACCCATTTCTATGGACACAGTCTTTCCCAAAAACTTGAGTTTCGTCATTGGAACTTGATATCCCAGTGGATGAGAACAAGGTTGCACCAGTTGACGCAGCTCCTGCAATGGAGAAAAACTTTCTGATATCCATTTCCTAAAACGACGAGAAGTTTTTTTATGAGGGCCAGTTAATAAGGAACCTTAAAATATTTTTCACAAATTGTTTGTTGCATGTACGTGTGTAACAACTGCGTTATTTTTCAACATAATCTCCGTTGCGTTCAATGCATTTTTTCCAGTGCTTTATTAAGGCCTGGATTCCTCTAGAAAAAAAAATATTTTGCCTCCTTGTGTAGGCATTCGTGCACCGCCTCTTGGATCTCTTCGTCAGATCGGAAAGTGGTTTCACCAAGTGGCTCTTTAAGTGGCCCAAAGGTGTGGTAATGTGAAATGAAAGGGCAAGGTCTGGTGAGTTGGGTGGATGAGGAAGACACTAAAAATGTATGTCCTCGATTATTGCAGCCGTAAAGCAGGCCGTATACGGCCAAGCGTTGTCATGCTGCAGCATAACACCGGAAGTGAGTAGTCCACGACGTTTAGATCTGATTGCTGCTTTCAGATGATTTTTAAGGTAGCAGTATGATGCACTGTTGACTGTGGTCCCTCTGGGCATGTAATGCTCTACAAGTGGGCCTCAGCTATCCCAGAAGAGTGGCGGCATCACTTTTCCAGTGGACTGCTGTGTTCAAAATGTTTTGGCTTTCGATGAAGTTGAATGGTGCCACTCTTTGCTTGCCCACTGTTTCTGGCTGAAAGCAGTGGACCCAGCTTTCAGCCCCAGTCACTCCGCGCTGTAAGAAAGCATCGCCTTCTATTTCATAACATTGCAGAAGTTCTTCACATGTGTCCACTCGCCGTTCTTTCAGTTTGGGTGTGAGTTGTCTCGACACTCACCTTGCAGACACTTTGTGGAACCCCAGCATGTTGTGAATGATATGGTGTGCTGAACCATGGCTAATGTTCGATTCTGAGACCACTTCATCCAGCATAATGCGACGGCTTTCCCTTAGCACGCGCTCAACTCCTGCAACCATTTCTGGTGTGTCGGCTGTGTGAGGCCGGCCCAAGCGAGCAGCATCTGCCACACTGGACACTTCACTTTAAAACTTCCTTTCTCAGTCGTACACCTGCTGCAGTGATAAACATGCGTCACCATATTGCATCTTCATTCTGCGATGTATTTCACTGGGATTCAGTCTCACTTCAAAAGAAAGGATGACAGACCATTGCTCCTCCCTGGTGCATGTTTCTAAGGGAGCCGCCCTCTTGGAAATGTTCTACTGACGTCATATGCTCAACGTTGCCAGATATAAAACAGGCAAAACATGGCTCTTACCCATAGATATCACATATATCATCTTCAACTACACACATTACATTCTTGAATTTGTATCACCATTTTAAGGTTACTTATTGACTGGCCCTCATATTTCGATGTGTCATTCCCTTTCCAGGGTGTCAGTTCAGCCAAAGCAGTTTCATGGCAGGGGTTATACTGGGTGGTTTGCCATTGCCTTTCAGCATACTTTGACTAAGTTCTATCCTTTTGAATGCAAAGCATCAAGCAAGGAAGCAGCATGTAACATTTTAAAAGTCTTTGGTATGACTCGGCCAGGGTTCAAACCACCAACCTCAAACCATCAAGGCCATCTCCACTCATGGCTCGCAGACTTCCTCTCTTGTCGCAGTCAACGTGTGGCCCTAAATGGAGTTCTTTCATCCCCTCTTCCTGTGCAGGCTGGAGTTCCTCAAGGTAGCGTTCTGGGCCCTGTTCTTTTTCTGGTTTTCATCAATGATCTCTCGGACTCTCTGGAAAATCCTCTATTTCTCTTTGCCGACGACTCCACCCTCTGCCGTACCATCTGTCATCCCTCAGACCGGCAAGCAGCAGCTTCTTCACTCACTGCAGATCTGGATAAAATCACAAACTGGTCCAACACGTGGAACATGTCTTTCAATCCAGACAAATCTCACACTCTCACTATGTCTCTTCGAAAGGACCGTTTACAAAACCCCCCCATCCACTTTCTCAACAATCCTCTGGAAGAAGTCTTTTCTTTCAAGCTTCTAGGTCTCACTATCTGCCATGACCTTTCCTGGGAAAGTCACATTTCCAACCTCACCTCAAAAGCCAGTCGCCGACTGGGAATCCTCCGTCGTGCTAAGTCCTTCCTCGGCCCTCTTGAGCTCCTGACCACTTACAAAGCTTTTGTCCGTAGCCTGATGGAGTACTGCTCTCCCCTCTGGGCTGGTGCTCCTGCCTCCCACCTTTCTCGGCTTCACGCTGTCGAAACCAGGGCATTTAAGATCATCGGCATCTCCCGCAATGAAGCTGAGTCTTTGGGCCTCTCACTCAATCACCGCAGGTTGGTCGGTGGTCTTTCTGTCTTCTACCGACTCCTCTCCAGCCTTGCCCCCCTGCTCTCTCTGCGATTTGTCCCCACCACATTTCCACAGGGCGCTCAAGGTCCGCCAACAACCCCCTTCTGGTAAAACTACCAAAATCACGAATCACTGCTCATCTTCACTCTTTCATTCCTCTTTTTTCCCGCCTTTGGAATAAACTTCCTCACTCTATTCTTTCCCATTCTTCCCTCCAGGCTTTCAAAACAGCTGTTCACCACCACCTCTTATCTTCCCCCATCCAAATCCTCGATCTTTTCTACCCCCGATAATCCACCCAAGCCCTCTTCCTTCATTTCTCCTGCTTTCCTTCCTGAAAGTCCCTGAAATGTCCATCTTCTCTTCGCCATGTTCCCCGTCCCATCCCCATCCCTCTCCCTTCCACAGTTCACCTAATGTGTCTGTTCCCCACTGTTTTGTCCCTTCCACTCCCGCCCCTCTTGTCTCATGCCTCCTTGCTGTGAGTTGTGTGTTAGCTCTCATACGAGCCTCAACCAAGGTATACAAAAAAAAAAAAACAACCTCAGACTCAGAGCAGACACTCTAACCCTTACACCACCGACCGAGTCTTGTTTTGCTGACATGTGAATCAGGACAAATAGTGTGCCTACTGCGATAAAGGCCTACAGCCTGGTTATCAGTTATAATAACATCCAACCTTTTGCTGGGATGTTAACAAATTATTAAACAAAAGTTCCGCAAAACTCTTCCTCTCTTTTGAAAGTAGAAACACCTTCACGAGTGACCGGGTGGAGAGTTCAACTTCATTTTGTGTATTCCAAAAAATACAAGAATAGGAACAAATATAAGCGAAGTAGACAAGAAAAAATAAGAACAGTCAAACGACCTAAAATCCAATTAAGTGAGCAAGTGGTGAGAACAACCGTACATTACAAACAACACTCCAAGCTGCTCACATTTTTCCAAGATTGAAAAAGTAAATAAAACGTCAGAATTCCAGATATTTTGCAGTCGAACATAACGGAACATAATAGATTGTGAAAATAATGTCTGAAAATGTAAAATTAAGGCAAAAACGATAAAGATGGAAGGCCCGTCATCATACGTTCGCCCACTAGGAGCGGAACTACACATTTACATTGAAAATTTGCGACAACCAACCCCCCCCCCACCCCTCCCCCTTTTGGAACCGTCACAACTACAAAATATTTTTAAACACCTAAACCTTCCCGGGAACATGCTCAGTACAACCACAAAATTTCAATTCATTCCGTGCAGCAGTTTAGGAATACATACAAATCAAACAAACCCACAAAATAACACAAACCTACAAGCCAAATTACCAGCACATATAGTGGGATTAAAAACTTTAACTCCATGCTATGCACCACTTACTCTACTGTAATTCAGTACATTCAACCGACCAGACTTCTCAGATTACACAGCAGTGAACTTGTCACTGTCAAACAGTCACAAGCAAAAAGTTGGCGAACGTATTTACAAGCTTAAGCTTACAGTACGAGAAACACCGGCTCTCTGCAGCCATGGCCAGGAGGGTAAAAGGCTGAAAGCTTTTTCATCAAGTTTAGTTTGCGTAGAAAGCGGACATGAATGGGCTTTGCATTTTGAGATGCTTTTATTATTATAAACAGCCTTAGAAAAACTCCACAATAAGATGGAATGACACTCAAGCTGTTATCTATAAACACCTTCACATGGCGATTTTGGAATACCAGTCCAATACAGAGTGCTGTGGAGTGGGATGCAATACAGAGTGGATGTGACCAATCATAGGCCAAGGAAGTGCAGCCAAACATAATCAACACAAACAAAGAGGAAGCAGTTGATGTAATTATGTTTGGGCCAGACGGCATTGATGTAAACAATGTTCGCAAAAGCGTAGAATCAAAAGCATAGCCAATCTTACTGCAGAGCAAGAGCAGAAAGACTCTCGGCATCTCACCATACAATGCCAATTATTCTCAAGATGCACCAATAAGGACCAAGTGGGGCACAGGAGCCCTCGTCAAAAGTGGGGAGATACGTTTGATGACATCCTATTGTACTTGTAAAGTAATTAATCGCTCATTCCCACTTTTCATAAAATGTATGAAATAAATTGCAAGGAAAACCACTTCGTAATCCTTTGTGAGTACTGCATACATATTTTTGTTTATCCAACAAAAAAGTGGGGGTGGGGAGACAATCGATATACTGTCGCCCCTTCTCCAAAAAAGCGGGAGGGACATGTCTCCCACTGATCGACGCCCATCGGGCCGACCACTGCACAATGGGCAATGGGGCTAACTGTAACCCGCTTGACCTGTGCATGAGTTTCCCGTATTATTTTTCTTCAGACCTCGTCACCCTGATGGGATAAGGCAAGCAGCGAGTTTAAAGCAGGTGGGAAAATCCAAGCACCTGGGTTTAAATTGTAAGAAGAAGAGAGGAGAAAAGAATGATGGTAGCACAAGTGGAGGAGTTTTTCTGGTGTGATAAATGATCGAAAGATTTCCAAAATGATCGAGAAATCGAAGAAAGAAAAAGACTGGTTCTGTATGGAGCGAAGACTGAGGCCTTGAGCAAGAAAGAGGAGAGATTGCTGCAGACTGTACAGGATGTAGAGGATGGATGGATGTTTAGTGGGCTTAATAGGATCTCTCTGAGTGAAAAGGAAGAAGAATGGGGATCTCAAAATGGTGGTGGGGAGATCAAGAAATGACAGAGCTAGACAGACGAGGAGCTTTCCGTTTGCCAGGTTTTACATGAAGGGGGCATTGACCTACTACCTTAAAAGGACTGGAACAAATGAGTGGAAGCGAACTAAAACAAGAAACTATTACTTCCACAGATGATAACAAATGGCAGCAAAAAGACTGCAGAAAAGTGGAGAGCATGGGAAGCAAACATGGAGAGACTCATTGGAGCAATCTGTAAAACTCTGTGGAGACTGGAGAGTGGTGGATTACACTAAGGTGACTAAGAATAGGTTTATCAAGGCCAAACTTTATCAGTTGTACATCATATCTTCAAGGTGTTCACTCTTATGTCATGCTTGAGTTTCAGGACCTTCATCAACTGCTAAGAGCTAAGAACCAGCATGCCCCAGCAAGCTGAAGCTGCAGAAATGGTTACTTAGTGCAGTAAATTATTCACCATCATAAAAATTCACTTTGTTAATGGTGTAGAACAAGAAATCCGACAACCTGTCTTGTTGTTCTATTAAATGGGGTCATGGTACACAGGTACAGGGGGCAGGAAAAGGCAAAAAAGGTACACGCCTGGTGTGAGTGAAACCCCACTGTACAAATGCAGGGTCGGCACTGTGTTACAGTTTTGCAATTAATAAAATAATTATGCCTGAATTGTAAAGGCAAGTATGTGGGTGGAGGGATGCTCAAGATCTGCATGTTCCAGTTTGTCTCAGCATGGACTGAAATATGTGAGGAAAGATCCATTGAGCTGCAGAGGAGGGGAAAGGGAAATCCTCAGTCACAACATGTCACTGTGTAGGAATGTCAGACCTATCAAGAACAGTGTTAGAATTCCCATCAAGTGCAGACATGCATGAAGCAGCGATTGCAGTGCAGGGGAGAGATATCAAGTGCACATAGCCTTCTCAATGAAAAAAGAAAAGAACATATATAAATAAGTAAAGCTCCATTTTTACATCCCACTCTCTTCCTTCCTCTTCTCTCCGATTAGAAACAGCATGGAGAAATGAGGACAGCAGATGGCACATAGAGGCCTCAATTGTAGCTCAAATAATTTATGCTCGTCTGAAACATCTGCGTCCAACAGAGTGCTTTTGCTCCAGCACCCTTTGAGGTTCACAGACCGGCTGACGCACTCACTTTCCTATGCTCTTGCAGCATCTGTTAGCCACACGGCCCTATTCTAGAAATATATTTATATATATATATATATATATATATATATATATATATATATATATATATATATATATATATATATATATATATATATATATATATATTTAGTGTGTGGATTTATTACCATTTCACTCACCTGTTGCCCACTGTTATGGAATCTCGTATTAAGTTTGCACTGGGTATCATCATGACAGTGTCTATACCCTTGATTCTCAGGCAAACTTATGCTTTCTCTCGTCTTGTTTCAGGAAAATTTATTATCATCATCATTGCCTATTTTATGACCAACATTTCATTGTTTTAATGTCTTTAAAGACCTTCCTGGTTTAATTATTGTCTTTAATCCACTGAATTGAACTGAACTGAACTGAACTGCAGTGACCTCTTTATGCCTGCCAGCTCAACAAAGATTGATATTTCATATTTTTTTTCATGGTATCTTTACTCCAATAATTGTGTTATTCCTTCTGTTCAACAGGATAATACAAGAGATAAGAGTTACTTTTGAGATGTATAGTCTGAGTTTGATTCTCGACCCAAATAAGAGCTCAGATTAGTGCTTCACAGGCACCATTCATTGGGTCAATAAGTTCGCCACCCCTTGATATTAGTGATATCGATTGATATAAAGGTGAATGTTCTGTCTGCAAGCAGATATTAGAGATCCCAAAGTCTTGCGCAAAGAGTACGTAGGTCAGCTATCACTGGCACTCTCAAGTTATTCCAAATTCCTGGCCAAATTATCAGTGGTTCCACATCAGTCAGGTTCCATGCTGGGGTTAAAGTTAAACCTGGGGGTCAGGTTAAAGGTCCATCAATAAAACACAACATGCTGGGGCTCCACATCAGTCAGGCCCACCCAGCTGAAGACTAGGACCAAAAATTTCCCCTGGCTGTCCCCACGAGAGGATGGAAATAATTGGGACCTTTAAAGAAGTAATACAATAGTAGTAGCAGTTGTAATAGGAGTAGCAGTATTAGCAGCAGTAACCCTGTTAGTCTTTCTATTCAATGCCACACCACTTACCCTTGATCGACTGCTCTAATGTAAATTTTCAAACTGCGGTGGTGTAATCGCTAGAGCGGCTGCTTTGAGTTATAGAGATCAGTGGTTCGATGCCGACCCAGGTCGAGTCATACCAAAGACTTAAAATGGTATGTACTCTTTCCTTGCTTGATGCTCAGCATTTAAAGGATAGAGCACTGATATACCACTGAGGTTGGCATCCATGGAGAGGAGGAAAATTCTCTTGAGTTTCCACGCTGAGTGTGGAAAGAAAAACATCATCATAAAGATGGTGTCACCGGTACGCAGAATACCCCAGGAAGTACTGGTATTTCCCCAAAGCTCAGCAGCTGTGTTTGTCTGGTCAATTCTTGTGTCGTCTCATACATTTACTTGATTTGTGGTGCAGCTCATCTATAAGCCTTAGACCCTGATAAAAAATAAACCTGCAGTCATTTATAATTTAGCTCTTTGATAAACATCAACAACTAACACATGAAGCCTGAACTTCACCAAAGTGTTACAGTTGTAGTACACAACTGACATGTATGAACTGGAATGGAACTTGATGGAGTGCATTATTACCTCTGCCAGGCTGAACCGTTTATGTTTAGTATCCCATGGATAGGCTGGATCTGCATCCAGACCTTAACAGAAAACCAGAAAAAGAACAGGGCCAGAACGCTCCCTTGAGGAACTTCAGCCTGGACAGGAAGAGGGGATTAAAGAACTCCATTTAGGGCCACACGTTGACTACGACAGGAGAGGAAGTCTGCAAGCCGTGAGTGGAGATGGCCTTGGATACCATAGGAAGAGAGTTTGGTGAGCAGGGCAGGGTGCTAGATCATGTCAAAAGCACATGATATGTCTAGTAGTTATGGAGCCAAGGGCAAAAAAGTGGCATAAAAGGGCCCCAAAATCACTCTCCTGATTTGGATAGAGGACTGTCTTAGATACATTTTGAGGGAGGGTGGACATCCTGAAACCCGGCAGTAAACCCAGAATTCATGGTTTTGTCAGAATTGCTGTAGACGAAAACCGTGGCAAAAGTTAGGGGTAGAGGAGATTTAAATTGACAAAGCGTCACAAGGAAACAACCTATGGTAACATATTACCACTAAAAATTGAGATTATAGAGTCACCTATAGGATGAATGTAGGCACGATCTGATTGGTTGAAGTTCAAGGTCACCAGATGTCAAAATATGACGTCATTTGACTCTTGCCCAAAATCTGGACCCTAAAAAACTAAAACGACCCCCAAAATAATGTAAATGAATGGATTTTCATTTATTGATCAATTCTTGTACAGAACAAGATAGGTAAGTTTGTAAAACCAGTGGTGGGAAATGTACATGAACATTAACCCTTCGGGGTCCAATTTATATCCTGCTGAAATTCGAAAAAAGAACGAAAATGGCCATTCGGAGGCGAAAAGTTCAACTCACTTAAAATGTCAACATTTTGTGAATAAATGTCCTGGAATCACTCTCTATCAAATTGAGAGGTGTTAGGCAGGGCAAACCCCCCTCATTACAGAAATATTTCAAAGCGACCCAGGCGCCGTGCGAATCCCGAGATTCGAAGCTGCGTCTGGGTGACAGAGGCTAGCCCTGGACGGGGAATCTACCTGGGGCACTCCCAGGTGGGAATCCCCAGTTAAAACATCGGTCCGCATGGCATCATGAAGCTCATCTAATCAGCTCATCGATTTTCATGGAAATTACATCAGGTAAGTACATTAAACAATGGTGCCAAATATAAACTGATTGTATACATATTGCATAGCAAAGCAGCATAAAATTGCTGTACAGCATAAAATTCATGCAGATTGTCCCCGAAGAATGAAGGAAAATACCTTCAAGAAATCCATGTGATCGATGACACTGTAAATTCCGTCACAAAGACGACTGATTTGTCTCAGTTTATAGCAAGTTGTTCCACAACCTCGGAACAGCACATCATGCCCTGTCAGCCTCCCCTTCACTACACAAACATCAGACCCGTGGAATACCTTAAGGTCTGGCCTAGAGCTATTCTATGGGCCCTAATCAATATGTCATGAGTTAGCACAGTCGTGCTGGTGGTTTGGAAATGGGGCCCCACTATGGACACTGTAAGATTTTAATTGCAAGCCCATTCTGTTTTCCAGGAAATGAGATGGCTGATTTACCAAGTAAACGGCTGAGGATGACGTCGCCATCACCGACCCTCTCCAACAATACCGAGAAGTGCATCATATGTCAGAAGACTGATCTTGAACATGAAACTACGAGCACAGACAATGGTAGGGCACGAATAATCGAAGCAGCAGGCATTAGAAAGGACATCGTTTTTGAAAGACTGAAGCAAGCTGACCACAGTAAAATTACGTATCATGTTCGCAATGAATGTTACAAAAAGTACACACATAAGAAGATACTTGAAAAACTTAGGCAATCAAACTTCAGCTCCACTGCAGCTGACCCAGGTAATGCTAACCCCAGCCCACGACAGAGTACCTCGTCTGCTGACCAACGGTCACGACGGTCAATAGCAGCCTCACGGGATTCTGCATGTTGGTCAGAGGACGTCGATCTCTTCACAAAAAAGTGTTTTGTATGTGGAAATGCAAAATATAACAACGTGTACCCCAAGTACCGAATATCTGAAAAAGAAAAAGAAAAATATCTGAAAAAGTTCCCTTCCTGATGTAATTTCGGATACACTGTTTGTGGCAGTACAAATCTTCTCCAAACACGGCATTTACATCTTGAAGATCACATGTCCGTGGAAAAACTTCATCCTGAAGTCAGGAAGCTACCTGGAGGAATGATTCTCCTCTTTCTTTTTCAGATATTCGGTACTTGGTGTACACGTTGTTATGTTTTGCATTGCCACATACAAAACACATTTTTTGCGAAGAGATCGACGTCCTCTGACCAACATGCTGAATCCCGTGAGGCTGCTATTGACCGTCGTGACCGTTGGTCAGCAGACGAGGTACTCTGTCATGGGCTGGGGTTAGCATTACCTGGGTCAGCTGCAGTGGAGCTGAAGTTTGATTGCCTAAGTTTTTCAAGTATCTTCTTATGTGTGTACTTTTTGTAACATTCATTGCTAACATGATACATAATTTTACTGTGGTCACCTTGCTTCAGTCTTTCAAAAACGATGTCCTTTCTAATGCCTGCTGCTTCGATTATTCGTGCCCTACCATTGTCTGTGCTCATAGTTTCATGTTCAAGATCAGTCTTCTGACATATGATGCACTTCTCGGTATTGTTGGAGAGGGTCGGTGATGGCGACGTCATCCTCAGCTGTTTACTTGGTAAATCAGCCATCTCATTTCCTGGAAAACAGAATGGGCTTGCAATTAAAATCTTAGTGTCCATAGTGGGGCCCCATTTCCAAACCACCAGCACGACTGTGCCAACTCATGACATATTGATTAGGGCCCATAGAATAGCTATAGGCCAGACCTTAAGGTATTCCGCGGGTCTGATGTTTGTGTAGTGAAGGGGAGGCTGGCAGGGCATTATGTGCTGCTCCTAGGTTGTGGAAAAACTTGCCATAAACTGAGACAGATCAGTCGTCTTTGTGACAAAACTTACAGTGTCATCGATCACATGGATTTCTTGAAGGTATTTTCCTCCATTCTTCGGGGACAATCTGCATGAATTTTATGCTGTACAGCAATTTTATGCTGCTTTGCTATGCAATATGTATACAATCAGTTTATATTTAACACCATTGTTTAAGTAATTTACTTACCTGATGTAATTTCCATGAAAATCGATGAGCTGATTAGATGAGCTTCATGGTGCCATGCGGACCGATGTTTTAACTGGGGATTCCCACCTGGGAGTGCCCCAGGTAGATTCCCCGTCCAGGGCTCGCCTCTGTCACCCAGACGCAGCTTCGAATCTCGGGATTCGCACGGCGCCTGGGTCGCTTCAAAATATTTCTGTAATGGGAGGGGGTTTGCCTTGCCTAACGCCTCTCAATTTGATAGAGAGTGATTCCAGGACATTTATTCACAAAATGTTGACATTTTAAGTGAGTTGAACTTTTCGCCTCCGAATGGCCATTTTCGTTCTTTTTTCGAATTTCAGCAGGATATAAATTGGACCCCGAAGGGTTAATGAACATGTACATTTCCCACCACTGGTTTTAAAAAATTACCTATCTTGTTCTGTACAAGAATTGAACAATAAATGAAAAATCCATTCATTTACATTATTTTGGGGGTAGTTTTAGTTTTTTTAGGGTCCAGATTTTGGGCAAGAGTCAAATGACGTCATATTTTGACCTCTGGTGACCTTGAACTTCAACCAATCAGATCGTGCCTACATTCATCCTATAGGTGACTCTATAAGCTCAATTCTAAGTGGTAATATGTTACCATAGGTTGTTTCCTTGTGACGCTTTGTCAATTTGAATCTCCTCTACCCCTAACTTTTGCCACGGTTTTAGTCTACAGCAATTCTGACAAAACCATGAATTCTGGGTTTACTTCCGGGTTTCAGGATGTCCACCCTCCCTCAAAATGTGTCCAAGATGGTCCTCTTTCCAAATGACGAGTGATTTTTGGGCCCTTTATGCCACTTTTTGCCCTTGGCTCCAGGACAATAGGGATATGGCTCTGATTTCAGGTCTGGCATTGAGGACCTCCATCCATTGTTGGGAGAGCAGAAGCAGCACATTCAGGGTAGAGTGACGTGGTCTGAAACCAAATTGATGATCATAAATCAAGCCATTGGAGAAGAGGAAGGGTTTAATGTCTGAAGTGATGATGGATTCCATAACCTTGCTGATGATTGGGAGAAGGCTGATTGGTCTGTAGTTGCAGGGAGCTGTTTTTGCACCTTTTTATGCAGGGCAGTGATGTTTTCTGATTTCCAAGCAGATGGCAGATGACCATGAGCAAATGAGAGGGTGAATAGAACAGAGGGAGGGTGAGCAAATGCAGAGGAGCAGGTTTTTAGGACACGTGGGCTGATGCCGTCTGGACCGGTTGCAGAATCTGAGTTGAGGGTTGACAGCAAGCTCTCCACCTTGTCAGGAGAAAAGGACACAGAGTCCAGGGACAGTTGGGTGTGACTGGGTCTGGTGGGTACAGAAAACGATGAGTTTTGGACACAAAATTTCAATGCAAACACCGAGTTTAGGCATTCAGCTTTTTCATGTGCGGTATCAGCAGTGTGGCCATTTGAGGTAAGGGAGGGGATGGAGGGGGAACATACACCAGAAACAGATTTGATTAAACGCCACCAGGATTTTGAGGAGGGAGAGAGGTTTGAGAGTTCAGACTTGAGATGAGAAAGATGTTGTTTTCTGGCTCTCCTGAGGATAGATACACACTTGTTCCGAGCTTTATGGAAGGAACTGAGATTACCCTCAGTTGGGTTTGCTTTTCATGAGGCAAAGGCAAGTTGTTTCAAGACAACTGCCATGCCATAAGCTTCAGTAAACCATGAGTGGGGGAAAGGGTAGGACAACTGAAGATGAGGGGGGGAAAATCTGTGCAAGAGGGAGAGCAAGTTTCTTCGAAAGAATTCCCAGGATGAATTGACTTTGGAGAAAGTGGCGATGGGAGACCAGTCTCGAAGTTTGATGGCTGCTTGGAGACCCTGCCAGTCGGCTTGAGTGAAAAGACAGACTCGACGGCACTGAGGTGGTTGTCTGATAACAGCCAGACTCGACGGCACTGATGTTGTCTGATAACAGCCAGAAAGATGTCTGAATATGAATACTTCAGCCTGTTCCTGAAACACTTGATTGGTGCACATCAACTTCAGCACAACTCCCTTTCCCAGTCCATATATGTGGGATGTTGTATCACATCCAAGTATCGCACACACAATTAATAAATAGCACATTGTTATATACTTGTGGGCCAAGTATGGTTTTCAGGACAGCAATATTCCAGCATCTTGGTGCCTTTTTCATGCCATGGTGGGATTCTGGTCAAAAACATATGTTTAGTGTGCTGGGCTGTGAGTGGAAACAAAGCAGTATCAGAATGTCTGTGTCATCTTCAATGAGGATAATTGGCTTAGTCATTCTGTCAGCAACACCAATGGCAGTCTGCACAATTAGCAGATTTTCATCTGCCATCTTGTGTGTGACATCCATGACAGTCTTAGTGATGAACCTTTGCTTATTCTCCTTGTTGGAAAGCAAGTCTTCCTTTCATTCTTTGAAAACCATAGACCCTGAGAATTGCACACGCAGTTTGTACAACATGCATCCCTGCTCGTTTTTTTTTTGTTGTGTCCTTTGCGTTGGCCAATCTGAATAACCATTCAAACACCACTACTGGTCGACCTCAGTAACTTGCCATATATTTGATGTATTTCTGGCATATCTCATCGCGTGTTGAACCATGATTCCATGGGATTCTGTGCAGCAATACTCCACCATCTAATATGTATTTGACATCTCTTGATTGTAAGGGCATATCTGGAGGCATCAACTTCCAAAGTGCATCACCCAAGGAAGCTTTACTTGCCAGTCGAGTTGCGCATTTATTCTTGAAGAATGCAGAGGGATAGCTGCACAGCTTGCATTGAAATGCCTCTGCCAGGCTACCATTATGAATCCCTGCAGTCAATATAGCCTCTGAAAGAGAAGCTGAGGATCGATGTGGATCACCTCCTCCTTTATTTTCACTGTGCTGTTGTTACTTAGGGTAACTATACTTGCTCTTTATGTTGAATGAGTATTGCATAATGCTTTTCCCAACCATGGATTTCAGTATCTTTTGTCCAACTTCACATGGGGATGAGTTGCCTGAACCATGGCTTGGCCTATTGAAGCCATCTTCATCTTTGTATCAGCACTTGTGAATAAACCTTGGAGCAAAATGCACAATGATTCTGGCAGGAAAGAGCAAGCTTCTTCTACTGAAGCCATTTCCTGATCTTTGGATTACTCATCCATCTGTTGGACTAGTGATTTCATGTCATTTTTATCAGTTTTGCAGTAGTCTTTATAATCCTGATTTCTTGTAGCTCAGAGCATCTTTGTTTGGGAAAGGGAATGGAATTCTTGGAGGAAATAATTGCTGCAGTGCTCCACAAAGTGACTACATTTGGCTTCCCGTTTATTTCATTTCTGATTACTTTATTGCCAAATTGTTTTATGAGCTGCTCCTTCACATAAGTGAAGCCATATCTGTGTCAGCAAGGTAGTCAGGCATTTTTTGTCTGAGGTTATTTATGGTGGTCTGCTCCTCATCATTCTCCTACAAGTACTCAATGGCTTTCATGAATGCTTCTGTTTGTGCTGTGTCCTGCGGTCTCCCCAGTTTAACAGTGGGAGTAGTATCATCATGAGGAAGGTATTTGTGAGGAATCTGCTTACTAGTCTGGAAATTGACATTGCAAACTTGGTGAGACCAAGATAGATTGTGTCCATGACCTTCATGCTGTTGCATGAAGGTCATGGACACAATCTATCTTGGCTTTCACTCTGTGGGCCCAGTCATCATTCCTCTCTGTGCATGTGTCTATTCTTTTGTTCCGGAAGTCATATGTTCTGATAGGTAACAAATTAAAGTCTTTCTTTTTCCCATCATATATGTCTGTTGTACCACAGAACAGACAGTGTTTGCCATAGCCAATTGGTGCCTCTGCAGATCTCAAACTATAGATTGGTTGGCTTGAGGCTGAAGAGTCAAGAGCTCTCTTGTGGTTGTATGCTTCTATACATGTTGGGTTGCTATATATTCTCTGACAGTCCCGATGAACCTGTTGCCTGGAATATCTTAATATAGTAGCCTGCGATAAAAATTTCACCGACAGGTTCTGTTGCAAAAAAATCAGGCAAAAAATTTCTATTTTGGTGACCATTTTTAATTTATGGAAATGAGGACACCTGGACTGTAAGTGTTTATATTCTATTCGGTGTGTTAAAGAGCATCTTTAAACATTGAAAATTGCTTGATTACAAGTGAAAATGTGGTCAAAACTATGTAATGACAAATATTATGGTGCCATCTTGGACTTATGCAAATTAGGCACTGTTGCAGAACTTGAATTTTGAAGGACTTTTGATATGTTTTTCTGTGGCCTTTTCTGAGATGAATCATGATAAAATTAATTATTTTGCAATTTGTAGTGGGTCATTCCATGTATATGCCTGGTGTTGGCTTAATGGTTGGGGTGGTGGGCTTGGGATCCTCAGATCCTGAGTTCAAATCCCACTTGGCTGTTGAATTAATACCAGGTGGGGTTGACTCTGCCTGTTCATCCTTCTGAGGTTGGCAAAATGAGTGCCAGCATGCTGGTATACTGTGTCAGAGTAGTGACCTGTCGAGGATTGTGCCCAATAGCCAAGGAGACTGCTTAGGCAGCACCAATGCTCTGCACAGAGTATTGTCCCAATGGATGGATGGATTCCATATATTGAATGGACTATATACTGGATGGTTTGCCAATGCTATCCCAATGGGTCACAGTGATCTAGATGCAATGGATGTCACAGTGATAACTGTGTTGTCCTTGCAAAACGAGTCTTTTTATCATGCACACCAAATGCACCGGAGCACATGAAAGTTCAACTCTATTAAGCACAAGTTAGACCTATTTGCAGCAATTTCTGCCCAAAGAGTCTGTATTTGATTATTGTAACAAAAAATTAGACTCCAATATACAGGCAATGGGTTGTAACAAATCCATCACTCCTTGCAGTCCATAACCTTGTGGAACATCACCATCAACCTTTCGGACATTAAATCTCAGAAGCAGTGCATATCAAACCTGTATCAGAAGAGCTGCCATTTTCAGAGATGCACACAACCTGCTGTCATAGCCCTGCAATCACACACGAAAATGCCAGCATCTCTGCCCCAGGGTGAGTGCACACATTGATGAATGGCAGACAGATGGTGCTTGCATTTATTGCACAAGTTAATCAGAGCAGATTAAATCAGTTCACTACTTCGATGAATCTCATTTTTCTACAGAAGGTGAGTCATAACATAAAATGTGAAAACTTCTGAACCTGAACATGAGCTTCACCTGAAAATAGTTTACTTCGACTTTCCCCATTGGATTATGCTGTTGAGTAGATTTGTGTGTAAGTAATATGTTTCAACTAAATACAACAAAATAAGACTATTCAATCTTTGAAGCAACAGCCATCTATGTTCAAAAAGTTTTCATAATTGTCTTGTGGAAGGTCAGCAAGTAAAATAAATAAAGTTCCTGAATGTTTCAACACAACTAATCTGCTGTAGTTTAACCCTTCCAGTTACCTCTTTGAAAGAACCAATGGAATTTCAACTATTGTAGAATTTAAAGATTATTCAATTATGCCTTGTCACTTTGACCTTTTGGCTTCTGACCCACCCTTCCCGTTCTCCCATCGTGTCTCAGGGAGACTTCTTCCCCGCCTTCTGCTACCCTTGGTGATTGTGCAGGAGACATCTGCGTCCACCGGTTGCACGCTTCCACAAAGGGCGATAATGAGGCATGGGGCACCGTTCCCACGCTACGACCATTTAGGCTTCATGTATTGCGTGTTGATCCCTCAGCACAAGATCAGGGAGGTCAACAGAAAAAGGGATAGTCAGCCTGTTGAGGAGTTTGCCCCCAAGTCTGTTTCTCTCTGTTTTGTTTCCATTAATATCCAGTCATTTGTGATTGGGATAAAGTAATTCTTCCTTTTGGAAGATAATTCTTGAGGATAGTATAATGACTGGTTTTCATTGGTTTTCAGTGTTTTTAATGTCTTCGTCAGTATATTTGGCTTCCAATGACTTGATTTCCCCCCTCCAACCTTTTTTGTTAAACAATTTTATCTTAATAACTGCAATGTTTATTTTTGTCTCAGAATCAGTGGTGTAATGGTTTGGCCATCTACTCTGAGTCTGGGAGGTTGGCGGTTCAAACTCTGGCCAAGTCATCCCAAAGACATTTTTTTTTTTAAATGGTATGTGCTGCTTCCTTACCTTTCACTCAGCATTTGAAAGGAAAGAGCACAGACAAACAATGCTGGAAAGGCAATAGCAAACCACCAAATATAACCCTTGCCAAGAAACTGTGTTGGCAGCACCAATGCTCTGTGAAAGGGTAGAATTCTAAATAATTAAATGCAATTTCTTTTATTCCTGACAAATAATTCACCTTCGAACACGAGGTGGAAGTGCCGACTGGAAGTCAAGCTCCACATCTCTCCTTGTCAGTCGGCTGGAGGGGCATTATTTCTTGTTTTAGTATCGATTCGATGAAGAACTGCAATTGGTTTTATTGCGACGCCTCGTGCGTCTCACAATAATGTGGTTGGGCAAATTTTGGGGCAATTGGCCCAGGTGTATGGACTTGTATAAAAATCAAAGAAAGGGCTTCACACAGAAACAGCTCACTCATCAAATACATAAAGCTCATTCCATCCACTCACTGACTGACCGACTCACTGGCACTAATGTATATCCCTAAATAAATCGGTACCTTCCAGGTGATGTATAAGGCTGGAATTCCACATTCCGATGGACATTGAAGCCGATACACTGGGAAAAATTACAGAACCATCAGAAAGTGTCTGTAAATGAAAATATCCGAAAATATGTGCAACCTTGTGCTCACTACAGGTGAGCGACCTGACACAATGTGTACAGCACAGTGGTAAGTGTTACAATGTATACACTTCAATAAAAATGTTAGTTTATGTATTTCTCTCACTGTCAAATGTAAAATAAAAACCTCAATTGATATCCAGCAGGAGGTCAGTGCTGCTTGCTTATAATCAGAAAGCTTGTATTTATTATGTACCTTCATATGAAGCATGGTTCATAATTGCTTAGAATGTGTAAGCTTACCGCACAAGTATATGTGTGTGTGTGTGTACATATATATATATATATATATATATATATATATATATATATATATATATATATATATATATATATATATATATATATATATATATATATCCCTGTGTGTCGTATGAGGCGACCAGGGTTGCGTCAGGAAGGGCATCCGGCATAAAAACCTATGCCAAATCATTATGTGGACAATAAAACGGATTTCCATACCGGATCGGTCGAGGCCCGGGTTACCAACGACCGCCACCGGTACCGTTGGTCAGCAGGGTACCAGTGGAAATTGTGCAACTGCAGGGCGAAGGAGGAGAAGGAGACGGGGAAGGCGGGTCCAGAGGCAGTGGGAGAGGGGGAAGGGTAGAAGTGTGGAGGTGAGAGTTGGAACTCTGAATGTTGGGACTATGACTGGCAAAGGGTGAGAGTTGGCTGATATGATGGAGAGAAGAAAGGTGGACATACTGTGTTTACAAGAGACCAAGTGGATGGGGAGTAAGGCGAGGAGCATTGGAGGTGGTTTCAAACTGTTCTACCATGGTGTGGATGGGAGGACAAATGGTGTGTGGTATTGTATGAGGAAGTCAGGAGTGGTAGAGAAGTATGTGAGGATGGTGCAGGATATGTATGAGGACAGTGTGACAGCGGTGAGGTGTGCAGTAGGAATGACGGACCAGTTTAAGGTAAAAGTGGGATTGCACAAAGGATCGACTCCGAGCCCTTTCCTGTTTGCAATGGTGATGGACAGGTTGACGGACGAGATCAGACTGGAGTCTCCATGGACTATGATGTTCGCGGATGACATCATGATCTGCAAGGAGAGTAGGGAGCAGGCTGAGGCGAGCCTCGAGAGGTGGAGGTACGCACTGGAGAGAAGGGGAATGATAGTCAGTCGGAGTAAGATGGAGTTCATGTGCGTAAATGAGAGGGATGGTGGTGTTATGGTGCGGTTGCAAGGAGTTGAGGTGGGGAAGGTGCATGGGTTTAAATACTTGGGATCAACTGTCCAAAGTAACGGAGAGTGTGGTCGAGAAGTGAAAAAGAGAGTGCAGGCAGGATGGAGTGGGTGGAGAAGAGTTGCAGGAGTGATTTGTGACAGAAGGGTAGCTGCAAGAGTTAAGGGGAAAGTATACAAGACGGTAATGAGACCAGCTATGTTGTATGGTTTGAAGGCGGTGGCACTGACAAAAAGACAGGAAGCGGAGCTGGAGGTGGCAGAGTTAAAGATGCTGCGATTCTCGTTGGGAGTGACGAGGATGGACAGGATAAGGAATGAGTATATTAGAGGGACAGTGCAGGAAGGACGGTTTGGAGAGAAAGTGAGAGAGGCGAGATTGAGATGGTTTGGACATGTGCGCAGGAGGGAAGCGGAGTATATCGGGAGAAGGATGCTGAAGATGGTGCCGCCAGGCAGGAGGAGAAGAGGAAGGCCAAAGAAGAGGTTCATGGATGTGGTGAGGGCAGACATGTGGGTGGTTGGAGTGTCAATGGAAGATGTGGAGGACGGAGCGAAATGGAGACGGATGATCCGCTGTGGCGACCCCTAACAGGAGCAGCCGAAAGAGGAAGAAGAAGATATGTATATATACATAAATACAAACATACTGTTGCGGATCCGGTGTGGCGGGATTCTCACCCGGTCCTCGGCGCCACCCTCACCACCACCGTCTCCGGGGTTTATAACGCCGGCCGGCTCAGCACAGGCCTCGGATCACGCGCCTTCAATCGCGATACCAACGTAATCCTTGTACCTTGCCAGTTGGGGAAATAGAACCCCTGGTAACAGACTGGTTTTGTCAGATGCCAAGCATTTTCTGCCAGTCTGTAACCATTTTCGTTTTACATGCCAATCGTACGGATCGTTCCTCAACGCGACACAAATTAATCCACAGCGGCAACTTCACACAAATTAACCAAATTTATTGGGGAACATAGGGGATCACAACACAAGCAAAATTCATGACAATGTTTATATTACCAATCCTCAACCCGTTCTTAACTAGGGAACCACGGTCTACAGGTTTCGAGGGGGTCGCTACCGAAATATGTCTTACACAACACGTGCAGACAAAGACAAACAGCATGCATGCAAGACAAACAGAGTACTTGGTGATGTCTCATGGACGAGAGGACAGTGTCAAAAGGGAATCACAAAAGGCGGCTATCCACGGAATCGAACCCCCAGCTCGAACCACGCCGTGTGGCGAAATGGAGCTCGTCCTCCCTCTGCCCCTTTCACACCGCACGCGGTCTCCGCGTGCTCTGACCTCGCGTAGGGTCGACGATGGGCCTCAGCTGATCTCTCTCACGGTCCAGCATACAAATCCCGGCCTGGCATGTTCTCCAGACAAGGCCCAAATCTAGGTGGACGGGCTCCGGCAAACGGATCGACAAACGTGACGAGCCGTGAGGTGAGTACGGATGGAGGCTCCACGGCCAGACGCAGGCCGAATCTGTCGATCACCTCCCCATACGAGTCGATCGTTGACTCCACGTGCAGGCATCCTCTCAAAGCCGACTGCCGTTTTTGTACCGGCTGATTCCACACAGTCCCTCCTTCGTTCGCTCGCCTTCAAAACACGTCGTGCCTTGAGAGCGACTGTTTCCACACACAGCTCTTTTCACGAAGCCTTCGTTTCTCGCTTCGAAGCGACTCCGAGCACTCGTGGTTTCTCTGTTGCCTTCCCTGCCTTTCTTTCGGCTCGTTCCTCACGAAAAACAGACACAGCTGTCCCGTGTACAGCCGACCGGTGCCACTACTGCGCTCACAGTTTCACCACAGTTTCTTTTCGTTCACTCCTTCGACACACCAGCCCACCTCTCAGCGAAAACCGACAAAAAGCCCACCCCCTTCGCATCACTTCCTCCGCTTGGCCACACCCTCTCTCCAGGCCACACCCCCTTCGCCGGCTGGGAGGGGCCTATCCCGGGATGGGGAAGGAACAAGAGGGATCACTTGTTTCACCACCACTGTACAAACACAAAAACAGGCTCTTACACCTCCCGACACACATATAACGTCCCTTAAACCACACAACCAAGCTAAACAGGCATATAATGGGGGATCTGAGCTAATCCTATATTTAGTAGTCCCATAACGGCCATTTCCGTAACAATACACACACACATATATATATATATATATATATATATATATATATATATATATATATATATATATATATATATATATATATATATATATATCTCTCAACAAGGAATAACAAGGAAATCCAACACAGGTGGAGGCCATTCAGCCAATCATGCCTGCGTGAACACCACACCAACCCATCAACACAAGATCCAAAGAAAATGCAAAAAAAACTTTTTAATTAATGAAATAACTTTTTTTTTGTAGTTTTTAAATACATTTATATATGAATATTTTTTGGTTTTTGTACTTTTTTCCCCTTTTCTTCCCCTCGGGGAGAGGGCAAGGGCTTGGATAAATACACACATCAACTCCACAACCCCCCTTGACAAGACCCCCACCAATAGCACTCCATACACAATCACCCATCAATGCTCAATTATTTTTTATATATTATTGTGAAATATATATATATATGCATATATGCATATTATGGACAATACTCTTGAACAGAGCAGTGGAACTGCCAAAGCAGTTTTTCCTTGGCTATTTGGCACAATCTGGACAGGTCGTCACTCCGCCCATTTCTTGGTGCACAGCTGTGCCACTGATGCTGTGCCCCGATTACCAGTACAAAATATATGTGTACATATATATATATATATATATATATATATATATATATATATATATATATATATATATATATATATATATATATATATATATATATATATATATATATATTTGTTGCAGTTGTGAGAATTGCATGCATATAACGGATAGGTGTCTCAAGACAGTTAATCCATTAATATACGTGTAGATAGTCCTTTTCCTTTTGTTTAGTGGGACAACAAGGGAGTGTGTTGCGATGATCTCAAAGCTAGGGTTGCTTACATCATTTTTTCTTCATTTCGTCCCTACTCTTCTTTTCGTCTGATTATTCCTGAGGTAAATCAGCCACGTGCGCCTTCGCTGTGAGGTGGGCCTCATGGAGGCCAATGAATGCGGCACCGCTGTAAGGAAACTGCTGCACAGAGCCCTCGTTCCCGGATGAGCCCAAAACCCAACGTGTGCAGTGAGTCATATAGTGCACTTAGCAGTGCGGGATTATCGACTCGAGCTTCCGATGGTCTGGGGAAGATTGCCGGTTGCATGAAAAGGCATACGAATGAATACCTCTTAAGAGGCTGCACGAATGGTGTTTTTCACAACACAGGAAACACAGCCAGCATGACGCCCACGCTGCACGAAACGCGTACGGAGGCCGATAAAGACGACTCCATGCCATGTTGGGCGGGATACGAGTGTGCGGAGTAGAAGCGGCACGTTCCTTTTCAACCTCAATATCCGACACATATTGGTGTTCGCCCCGCACACATGCTCGCGGAGATGTGCGAACGCGAGTGCTGGCCACGTGCATAATGGCCGAACCGCGCGCACTGTATGGAATGTGCTCGAAGGCAGACACGTACGCCGCTCGCGAAATGTGCATGGATTTATCCATAATGATGTACCTTCGGCCCTCGCTGGCAGCAGCGGATTCCCCACGGATGGTGAACGTCTTCTCATCTCTACGGCCAGCGAAGCTGCGATCAAGCTGGAGAATGTACAGTGCGGGCTGCGTTGGCACGCACGTTGATCGGCGCTGGTCGGAAGCCCGAGTGGGCATGTGGGACCCTCGGCCGGTTGCCAGGTCACGGCCCAGGGGTTTTTGCAGGACGATTAGTGTGCCAATTTTGGTGTGGACGATTCATGTGATGTCGTGGGGTCGGAGCGGAATATTGCCGCTGTCTGAGATGGCCTTGCCGGAAACGAAGTGAGGCAGTTTCCGGCCAAAGTTGGCAGGCCATGTGAGGGGTCGGGGCCAATCGGAGCACCCGAATCAGGTGAAGACGTTTCGATTTGGGGTGGCCCCTCCCCCCACACTGCAAGTCCTATAAAGGTTGGAGCAGTCCCTCCGCCTTGCTCTCTCCTTCTCCGCCTCTCTCCAGCTCTCACCTCGCCCTCGTGACACTGCCATGACCCGCCTTCTGCTGTCTGGACTCCACCTCCTGCTGTCTGGGCTCTGCCTCCTCATTTCCGCCCACACGACGTTGACCCCACCCGCCTACCTGGTCCTGCTTACCACTGTCTCTCACACTCTGGACGCTGCCCCTTCTTCACTCAAGCTCCTCCTTCACGAACAAGGTCTCCACACATATGGCTGAAGCCAGAGACGACACGCCCATTGTCGGGTACCGCACCACGGAACATTCCCCCCCTCCCCAAAACATATTGGTGGCGCGTCGTGCTATCGGGCGCAAAGGTACCGAGATCATAGCCTCAACTCCTTTCCCTTCCTGTTGCAGTACTCCCTCTTCATTGGGTTTTCTGTGTGTGTGCATGTGCGTGTGTGTGTGTGTGTGTGTGTCGGCATCTGTCTGCTTCAGTAAGATTGTAGATCGTTATCATTATTATTCTTATTATTTTCGTGTTAAGTCTGCTCTGTGTCCCTTTTGTAAGTTGCCTGTTTATTTGCTGCACCACACCTCTCTCCCCTATGTCTGCACAACACACACCAATAAATCCTTATCGCACCACATACCATTCCTCGCCCATTGTAAATAAATCATTATTAGGAATGTTCCCAGCTCGTCTTTGTGGTTTCTTTCATTGATCCAGCATGGTCCAAATCCTAGTTTAGCCGGGACTTTATTCCCAACGATCCGTTCCTTTTAGCCGGTACGTCCTTGGCAGTGTCGCTCGGCTGCATCCGATCCGGAAAAGTGATCCGATTCGGACAAGGCGTACCGAGGGCGCATTCCCTGGTAATTAAACCACGTGATTAATTAGGTCACCCGATTTACCCATAGACGGGAGGACCCGAGGTCACGCGGTTGAGTTATTGGCGTCCACAGTCGGTTAAGCGACCCGTCGCGTCACGGAATTATCCGTGTGCGACGGCCTACAATTCCGGAGAGTCTGGTGGGAACCGAGATAGCTTCACCCACCTAGTGGTCTTCTCACCCGACCCCCGGCCTGCAACAGTTTGGTGTCAGGAGTGGTACGGGCCCATAAAAAAATTTACGGGATTCGAACCCGCAACAATTTGGTATCTGGAACAGGATTCGAGCCAGGGGTGTGATTAGCAACCCCCCACTCCCCCCAAAATTAAGAGCAGGATTCAAATTTTATTTAATTATCAGTACAGACCATGGCAGACCAAGACGAGCTGGTTCACGTGGGTTCTGAAACAATGTTAAAGGAATCCATGGCTCAGGCCAACACTTATCAGGGAAATCATTCCCTGCAGCCATACCCAGAGGTAACATTGGGGGCAACTGCGACAGCAACAAGGCTTGGGCACCCCCTGCATCAATTTCCCCCACAGAGGACCTTGCGATCCTTATCGGATCCACACCCGATCATAGCAGATTGGCTCCGCCAAAGCCATTGGACACGAACAAGTTTATGGAGGTAATGAAACATATGATGGAGCAGATTCACCTTGGGTGAAACCAACAGAGGAGTGATATGCAAACACTGAGAGGTGAGATGAAAATAAAATTACCCCCGTGTGGGGGTGACGGTCATCTCTATAATACCACAAGTTCTCAATGTTCAGTTCAGGTAACCGCGAAACAGTCCAAACTAACCGTTTAGATTGAAATAGTTCACAGAGATACACTAGGATAATACTACTAATGACATAATTAATAAACATGTATTGTTCATTTAGTACCCGGATTAACACATCAGAATCACCAGTCAGTGCAATACGTGGTTTTCCGGTCCGTCCACTCACTGGGGACATTTCACTTCCGGTTGTAGACAAAAACGAAAAAATAGGCTTAGCTCTCGGACATTATTGTAATCCTGTAGATTATTCTTCACTGATTATAATGCAACTTTCAGAATGAAAATTGGTCAAGTATTTATAGAGATATTGAGGTTTGAAAAAAATCGTTAGAGCTTGCAAATTCATTAATTATGAATTCCACAGAAGTTTCGTGACTGCACAAAGTAACATGTCAAGTATGAAAAAAACATTTTGTATGCCAGATTCATTAATTATTAATTCATTAATTATGGAATGTACTCATTGATATATTAATCAGAAAGCTCGAAGCATGTAGCATAATTTATCACTTATCCCCTCATCGGGGATCCGTGGCCTCGCCCCACAGCCTGCAGCCCTATGTCCGCCGGTGATTATGTTAGATATTGGCACGATCGAGAGGAGCCTGCGAATTATCCCTGCTGATGCACTGAATTGATGCAATCGTTCGGCCAGAATATTCGTTGTCAAGATGTTGCGTGATTAAATCACCAATACAGTCACTCGAATTATACCGCCAACATACTTCTTAACAATCACCTTCGCCCCAGAAACCACAGTCAATCTGAACCACGCTGGCCACTGCTCAGACGCCATGACCGGACTACTGCGCAGTTCTACTACGCAGTTTGGTTAAAGATGACTCGGCTTTTTGGCACGCGAACGAAATTATATTTTGAAAATAAATGCCAACGTTTACATTTCGGGTTTTGAAACTTTTGCACCTTCAGCGGAAAATGTATAAATATAAAAGGCTAAAAATGTGTTTTATATTTATATTTCATTTCTCCTTCCTTCCTTCTTTGCGAATCACATCAGCATTTTTGGCCATCTACCAGATCACGTGACGATCAAACGGGAAGGAAATTCAAAAATCTGTCCGGTTAGATACAAGATAATATTTTTTACTATCATAACACTGGTCAACAACAAATTTGTTGTCTGCATTTTTTAAGCTGATTTAGGACGAATCTGATGCGCTGAATCCAAAACTCACATTAGTTTTGTTCAATCAGGTCAAGTTTTTGAGATATGGCCACATGTCGTTTTTTACATTTTTGTTCACATGTACGCATGTGTGGAGCATTTTAGAAGAAGTTGGTGGGGGTAAAATGTCATGTCAAATAATTGTTTTGATTGGAAATAATTATTTTAATGACAAGAAGTATTCAGGTACGATAGTTCTGGGTGATTATGTCGAAAAGGGATCAGTTTGAAGTCATAAAACCTCAAAATCTTCCAAAAATTGGTGAGGCAAAGCATAAAGTTCGTGGATCAAAACTAAAGTTAATGGGGCAGATTTTGTAATAATGTGATACAAAAAAGTTGTATTTCTTGAAATAACGAACTCTGAAGAAAGAACGAACTCTGCTCAAGCTTGAAGTGCCACAGTACGAACCCAAAGATTGGAGACTGTTCATTGACAGCAGCAAGCGATCACTGAAATGTGTTCTGCTACACAACGGCAACCAGTTTGCCTCTGTACCCATCGCTCACTCGACTACACTGAAGGAGAAGTATGAAGCGGTGAAGTACGTGCTGGAGAAAATTGGTTAAGATCAGCATAAGTGGTTTATTTGTGTTGACCTGAAGATGGTGAACTTTTTCTTGGGACAACAGTCTGGCTTCACCAAGTACCCATGTTTTCTGTGCATGTGGGATAGTAGGGACCGTGCTCAGCATTACACGAAGAAGGACTGGCCTGTGCGGGAGGAATTGGTGCCATGCAAAGAAAGGAACGTCATCAACGACCCTCTGGTGGACAGAGACAGAATACTCTTACCACCGCTGCACATCAAGCTCGGCTTAATCAAGCAGTTCACCAAGGCTCTGGACAAAGATGGTGACTGCTTCACTTACTTGTGCCAGGCTTTTCCATGATTGACCATGGAGAAGTTGAAAGCTGGCATCTTTGATGGTCCTCAGATCCGTCAGCTCATCAGAGATCCAGAGTTCAAAAACTCAATGAACGAAGTGGAACTGGAAGCGTGGAAGACATTTGTTTTGGTAGTGAAGAACTTTCTTGGCAACAATAAGGCCAGAAACTACGCAGAACTTGTCAACAACATGCTGACTGCTTTCAGAAACCTGGGCTGCAACATGAGCATCAAGATGCACTACCTATTTTCACATATGAACAGGTTTCCTGAGAACCTGGGTTCAATGAGTGACGAGCAGGGGGAGAGATTCCATCAGGACATGAAGGAGATGGAGACCAGGTATCAGGGTCGCTGGGACGCAGTCATGATGGCTGACTACTGTTGGAATCTGAAGAGAGACCTCCCTGCCGCTGAACATTCCAGGAGTTCGAAGAAACGGAAGTTCAAGCCCTGAAGTTTGAACAGTGGTGACGCAACATGCAATTTACTTGTACTTACCTTTATCAATGCCCACCATTCAGATGACAGTAATCGATGTTTCTATCATGTAATCAATAAATGTTGTTGGCAAAACATTTTTTTTTCTTAAAAACATGTTTATGATGATATGTGTTGACAAAAATCAGCTGATAATGCCACAAAAATGTAATTGATTTTGTCACAAGATCTGATTTTTTCAAATCAACTTAGCACAAAAACCTGAGCTGATGGAGAGAAACGGATGCCATTTCCTGATTCAGCAGTGCCAGAATACCCTAATTCACTTGTAGAAATTTAGACAACATTCAGAAAGTAAAAAATTGTTGACCAGTGTAATCAATAAACAGTTGCCGAATATCTTGTAGAATGGCAGACGAGATAGGTTTTGAAAATGGCGATTTTTATAACTTACGTGACCCCGTGACCTCGTCCCTGACCTTAAACCCGGACAAAAGTTATATCGTTATGCAACACTCATCGACCTCTACCCACATACTAAGTTTCATCAAGACCGGAAAGAAAAAATGTTGACGGACGTACGGACGGACATTTGGTCCGGCTTTATTTGGTCATCTCGGTAGAGATGACCTAAAAATGGATTGGAATATGCAAACACTGAAGGTGGGTCAGGAGGAAATGAAGGCGGAGCTGGCAGAGGTAAAGGGTGAAATGAAAAACATGGACCAGAATTTTACAAATGGGATCAGGACTGTACGTGGGGAAATGACCGAGTTGAAGGGGAGTGTGGAAGATGCTCTGACCGTGATGACGATGGGTAAGGTCGAGGTGACGATAAAATGGCGGCGGTTGGGAGAGAAACATGTGGACTCGGACAGGTAGAGACAAAGAACCAGGAATTGGGCACCGCAAAAGAAGTAACAGTTTTACCAAGAGACGAGGAATGGAGAAAGGATCAGTAATATTGTTGTGAGCCGGGTATCGGCTGCGAGCACGACCGCTAGTTGGAGCAGCAGAGCCGACTCCACCGAACACCCAGAATTGAGATTGTTACCCTCGGATAACTCCGAAGGTACGACTCCCTTCCAGGACCGTGAATCGTCAATCAATCAACCGCGTGGGCACAGGGTTAATTGCCAAACTTCAAAATACCTAGAGACCCACGTGGCGAGCTACCGAGGAATTCACACCATCGACGGAACTCGAACGGGACGAGCCGTTCAGTGCTCGACCCGTGTGTAACCCGAGCGGATGGTTACCGAGCTACCGTCGGTTCAAATGCACAGCTACGACAGCAACGGCCTTTTTAATTCCCCAACATGCACCGTGCTAAACCAATGAAGGAAACAAAGAAACGAGCTGAAACATTCAACAAATGGATATTTATTTACAATAGGGGGGAGGGAACACACCAAGAGCAGAGTTAAACCGACTACAAGAAATGAAATGCAAATAATGTACAAGGAAAGCACTTAACAATTCCTACTTACAGACGGGCACACACACAGACGCACACCCAAGAGAAACGAACCCAAATGGTCTTTATTCAGCTCTCCAGCCAGAGGATAGTTCAGCTGGGAGTCAGGACGGCTGGCTACCTGGCCACGAACGTGCGGCTGGACGTCCACCCCTTCCCGGAGCTCCGGTCGCCAGAAGACTGAGCAGGGCAGCCAGACGCAGACCAACGCCATCAATGAGATGACGCCAGACCAGCGTCAAGCAGACCAGACCAGCGTCGAGAAATGCGATCCGACAACCAGACCAGCACCAGCGAGATGGGATCAGACCACGCGCTCGAGCAGACGGGGCGCAATTATTTGTTCTCCTTTCCTTCGTCGTCCTTCTCAGGCACGGTCCCCTCATGCATGGCCTGCTCTTATTTGGCGGACCGCGTGTCGAGGCTCCACCTTCTTGCAAAGGACCGCCCCAGCTCTGATCCGCTCGTTGCCCATTGGCTGCAAAATGAGGCATTCTCTCATTTGGCGCCAGGCCATAACGAAACGCTTCGTGAGCGTGAAAAACAGCGCTGACAATTCCTCGAGCAGTATTGTTGTTGGCGTTGTCATCAGTGCAAAATCCTATCTATAAAATAACTTCGCAGCGCATGGACATTTAATTCCCATTAGACATAGGGGATGGATTCTAACTAGAAACACATACTTATCACAATAACTAAGCTACGGGGACGGCTGTCTGTCTGTGTGCACAAGGCTTCCAAATTCGTAACAATATAAAGTAAAAGAGGAGCAGACACAAGTAGAAATGGTAAGGGATATTGAGATTGGGCATGTGGAATGATTTGAGACCCAATGTGAGGGTCAGATTAACCTCCCGCAGGAACAATGGGAGACGATATGCTCCCTCGAGGCAGACCGTGATGAGGTGAGTCCGGGAAGGCTGTGCGAGGTGGAGCGGCTGCATAGTGCGAAAGAGCACATGCCTAGCTTTGAGGGGATAGAGGCCCCGGGATTTCTTGGGCTAGCCCAAGCCCCCAGTGTGATTGTGCCGGAGTATGTGTCAGAACGTGTGAGTCGTGCAAATGACATGGCATGTGTGAGTGCACGTGAGAAAATGGGACACGGACTGACCCAGATGGGAGTCGTGGGCCGTTTAACGGTCGGGAGCGGCAAACCTTCTGAGCCGGGCGGAGTTATTTCGGAAACCGCGCTGGCTCTGCGGGACTCTGCGTGCGAGATCCGGTCCGTGTTTTGCAAACCACCGATGATTGCACGACGGGGAGCCGGTGTTGAAACGATCCGCGCCTGGTAAAATACCAGAGCGCGGACGGCTAAAATTGAAGCGAACTGAGGGATTGATTGAACTTGGAAAGAGTATATCCCCGTGTGAGCAGGTGTACTGGGCCCGATGTGCTGCGCGCCGCGAGTGGTGTTCGCGGGACGCGCGGAACGAGTCCCGACGACGACACCGCCAGGCCCGTGTGCATGGCAAACCTCGCGGAGCGGGCCGTGTACGAGTGCCTTCAGCGGGGATCTCGCAGCACGAAGGGCAGGTGTGTAACGCACGGCGGTTCACATGGGGGATAGCCCGAAAGCGAGCATTTAATGTAATTTACGGGACGATGTTACGCCCTCATGTATCGGCCAAACGGAGGGGACGAGTGTGCTCTCGGCCACCGCCCTGGAGGCGTAAGGCTCGCCAGGACTGGCCACGAGTACACGATGCCCGGCCAGGATGTAGCGAACATCATTCCGGGGCAAAGGAGCATTAGTTAGGGGAAGGGTTTAGCGTTAGATAGACCGGCCTCATGGGGGCATGAGCCGTCCTCCATGGGGCCCGGTGACATCAATTAGGGGAAATTTAGGTTAGAATTTAGAAATGGATTGGTAACAAGGACAGACATGGAACGTGTAGTGGGGACGTATCTTTGTGATAGAGTTAAATGTAACGTGCATTTGAATAAGGGATGACGGGGAGCACAAGTCAGTTAGGGGGACGTAGTTAGTAGAGTGTTTGTGTGGGGGAAAAAAAAAACAGAAGAAAGGAACATGATGAATGAGTGTGGGTCAGCGGGCCCGACTGTGATTGGAGTGAATGTGGAATGCATGGTGCGAATGAATGATTGGGGCGAGGAGTGAATCCCACCCAAGGGAACCCGGGGTTCGTGTCACGTTAGTTAGTTAAATTAACCAAAAGGATGTCGTTTTGTTGTTGGTGTTGAACGAAGGCACGGAACCTTTTGTAGGGTGCAGGAGACTATTGACCGGCTGGGAGCATGGCTGGTGAAAGTAGTCGGCCAGAGTAGGCCATGGGTCCAAGCGACCGAGTTAGTGTAATGGGCATGGGTACTCAGGGGAAAGGGACCCTGAGCGCCAACATCCCATATGGGCATCGACGGGGAAAATGCCAGGAAGGGCATTCTCCACGTTCATAAGGAGTAGGTAGGCTCGGAGACAGCCTCAGCGACCCGGGGTGCCGAAGATTGAGTTCAGCAGGTGGGTAGACCTGCCAGTGGAGCCACGCTGCCCAGCCACGGAATTGTGCAAGAGCACGGGAGAAAATTTGTGGGCCAGGTACAAATTAATAACGAACACTAACACAGTCGACGGGAATCGTGGTTGCGAGAACCAATAGTTTAAAGAGACAGGCATGTTGAAAAGCCCCGGGGATAGATTAAAGTTTAATAAATGCTAGGATAGATAGACAACGTGTACCCCTTCGCACCATCCATTCCTTCATTGTTCGTAAGCCACTGGACTCATCTTGAAAATGCTGAAACCTGTGGGAGCTATTCTGAGGCTACATTGGGCCTCGAGACAGATTCGCTTGTCTCTTCCTCAGTCCTTTCAAGAGGGATCTTGGGGATTGAGAATAGATAGGACAGGTTAGTCAAACAAAGACAATAAGGGGGTTAGGGACACACGTAATTATAAAAAAATTTCAGTCTAAATTTCGGTTTTTTTGTGACAACCGTATGGGGGTGGATATGGACAAGGACAGGCAGAGGCAATAGGTTGGGGGGAGACTGTAGGGCAGGACCGAGCCCGTCTTCGGACCGGCCAAAGCCACCACACTCCCTCCACAACCTCACGAGACCACACCGAGGCCGGCCAGCTTCATATGCCGACCTGTTGCATCGCACCTTACCTGGTCTGCATTTGCCATACCTACCCATGCCTTTATTTGCCTTGCCATATCACTCAACCTTACCATGTGTGCCAGGACCATCTTTGTGGAAGTGTTTGCAAGGACTGCCCTGCAGGCAGCCGCGTTACCGGGGACTGCATTTGTGCAGCCCGGATATCCATCTCCTTGTTGTTTCTCAAGGCCAGTTCAAATGGATTGTGAGACTTCCACTATATTTTCTCGAAGCCCAGGAACTGATATCCCCCTTTCCCCATTGACCCTTGGTTTTCACTCTCGCGGTTTTAACTATTGCCGCATTTTCCAGGAACCTCACCCCTGCAATATTGAGAGTTTATGTATCTGCAAATTTGTTGCATTTTTCATCAGCCGCTGATGCAATGCCCTCTGCTGGTTATGGCAGGAAATTTGAATTTGGCTTGGGTGCCAGCAATAGCTCACCGACTCTTCACGAAGGACATGGTGGGATCTTAAACATCCACTAACGAATGCTGGCAGATGGGACACCTGTTTAACATCTATCGGAGGGACGGCACACACATTGATGAATTACCCTTAGGCCTGCATGTGAAACACCGATATGACAGTATGGAGATTCAAACCCAGGTTAGACAGTTTAGAGGCGAGTACCTCTTGACCATCCTGTGAGCCCCATATTCAACACAAACATCTATATATTAATACTGAAGGACCAATTTTGTGCTCCTCCTCGCGGTCGCGTCATGTTTTTCTCGGTACTGTGACCTGGACTGAAAGAAACATGGTACCTGTAAGAGTGCATCGCACATAGTGGCAAGAGTCAACTTTCAACTCTGAAGCAGAATAAACACTTTTCGTTTTACATTCGTTTGCATGGCGACGTGTGACGTCACCGCTGAGAGGCGTCAGGACGTCATGACATCATCGGTCATTCGCTGACGTCATTACGTCTGACGTCGACAGACCGTTACCGCTGAGAGGTGTAATTCCACTCCTCGAAAATAGCGTCTGCAATGCAAAACCCTCTTCTGCACATGCTGACCACCTCAGAATGTGAATTTGACACACAAAAAAAATGTAACAAGAAACATTGTATTTTCTATCTATATATTAATACTGAAGGACCAATTTTGTGCTCCTCCTTGCGGTCGCGTCACGTTTTTCTCAGTACTGTGACCTGGACTGAAAGAAACTTCGTACCTGTAAGAGTGCATCGCACATAGTGGCAATCGTCAACTTTCAAATCTGAAGCAGAATAAACACTTTTCGTTGAGACGGGGGTGAGGAGTGAAGAGACGGGGGGCAGGGAGTGAAGAGGCGGGGCAGGGACTGAAGAGACGAGGGCGAGGAGTGAAGAGACGGGGGCGGGGAGGGAAGAGGCGGGGGGCAAGGTAAGCAAATTGAAAGCGGGAAATGGGGCGGGGATGAGTGGGCGCGGGCTGGGGTGAATTAAGCAGGGTTGAATGTGAGGGGGTGGACAGGGGGAGGGGCTTGGGGCAAGTGGGGCGCGCAATGAAGAGACCAGTGTGTGTGTGTGTGTGTGTGTGTGTGTGTGTGTGTGTGTGTGTGTGTGTGAGTGTGTGTGTGTGTGTGTGTGTGTGTGTGAGTGTGTGTGCGGGGAGTGAAGAGGCAGAGGCGGGGCCGGGGTAAGCAAATTGAAGGCGGGGGGGATGGGGCAGGGGCGGGGGATGAGTAGGCAAGGGCAAGCACGCCCTGTCCAGTCGATGTCCCTCGAGTTTCGTGAGCTGGTGAGGGTGGTTGAATGAACGGAATCCGTCTGTGACGGGGTTTCGGCTCGTGATAAATATCACTTGTAGTTATTATAGTGTTATCGAATACTAAAAAAAAAAACACTTATTCTTACAAATTCAGACAGCTTTGAATATAAAGGGCTTCAGCACATAATGGCACATATTTCACAAATGTCACATTTCATCCTGTGACATTATGACTCTTCTTTCCATGTGTGAGCACAACAGTTGGATTTGACTCGTGTCCGAAAAAAAAAGAGTAATGGTTGTCTTGTCTTGCGGTTTGCAATGACGTATCTATAATTGGCATTTGATAAAGAGTGCAGGTTTTAAAGAAGTTGACATTTTATGTGCTAGCATGAAGAATTTCTGTACTTTGTTCTGGAAAATTCCATCTTGATTTTGACACAGACTTAACAGCTTTGTTAAACATGTTCTTTGATGCTTCACCCTTCAATAATATTTTGAGAGTTCAAGTAAAGTCGCAAGATTTTCCTGGCCACTTTGATGCATCTCGAGCATCCTGAAGAGATGTGATAATGACTGTGGCAAGGCAGCCATCTAGAGGTCATACTCGAGTCATTCATTCTGCACCTTTGTGCTGTATTCATTTTTTTCCCGCATTGTCGAAAGCTCCTGGATTAAAATGAACATACATAACTTGAAAGACATGGACATCAGGATACTGGAGTTAAAATAAGGACAAGGAATTTTCTAAAACAGATAATCAAAGCAGGAAAGGAGAAAATAGGTTTAAAGAAGGGCTCAGACCTGAAATGCCATCACTTTTTTCCCCCATGGCGGTTAGCATACCTCTCTCATCATTTGGTTGTAGAGATTCGGTCCTTATTTTTACAGCGACGCAAACTGACTATCGTCTTATAAAGACTATGTTTCCACTGGTCAAATAACTTGGTAGTGGGAATTCGACCCAAAGTTTTGGCATCCTGAGAACATATATATTTCATTCAAATCATTTGGAAAGTTATTGAATTTATATTCACGATAACTAGCAAAGGGATCCGGTGATAATGGCAATTAGTAAATAGTGAATGTGATTATTTGTTGACACATTACTGACTCTGTTGTGCCTCGTAGTCAGGAGGAAAGTATGGGTTTATTACCGATGCCACCGAAGGTGGAAGGAAGTTATGTTTTCACCCATGTCTGTCTGTCTGGTTGTTGGGTCGCCGAAATAGGTGACCCTGATTGTCAGTCATTCTGTCTGTTTGTTTGTTTGTTTGTTCGTTTGTCATCAGCATAATTGGTAGTACACGTGGCCAGATTTTGACCAAACTCGGGTGGTAGGAACATCTTATGACAGAGTGCTTTGGAAATTGTGATGGTTGCTCGGGACGCTTTGGTTCCCGAGCAACAACCGAAAAACCTTCAAAATCGGTTCCGTTCACGCGAAATCAATTCTGAAAGCCATTATCCCACGTCAGGTTCTGAAATTTGGCACGAATGATCTACAGGTGATGCTCTATCAAATATATTCCGTTTTTTGTGATATATGGAATACTTTACCCGCAGTGCCCCCTACAATTAGGGTATGCGCGAAAATTGAAGGCCCCCTAGCGACCAGGTGAGCGCATCGATACTAATGAAACTTTGCAGGTTCATGGTAAATGAGTACTACAACTTTGCCTCAGGACATATTGACCGATTTCGCTGAGGTTAGGGGTCAAAGGTCAATTAGTGCAAAAATCGATACTTTGCGAGAGCTGGAGGTGCCTTCGCGCCCAATGCTACTCCTCCTAGGGTTATGGTCGGATGGTCATGAAAATTCACACTAATCGTCTGAAATACATTGTGCACAAACGATCCAGCCGGATTTTTGATTTAGATCTTTGTTCACCCACAGCACCCCCTCGAACTTTGGGGATTTCCGATTTCAAACCGCATTTTCGGTACTTTTCATTAAAATGGATACCGAGTACTTATCAGTGGATGGAACTGGATAAGATTTGATATGCATAATGTTAAGGTGATTCCCTATCCGCTCTATGACATCCATTTTGCTCTATATCTTATAGTTTCCAAATGGCAACCCTCTCAACTTGGGTGTCCGAGGGCCATTGAGCATTCCTGCTGAAACTTCAAAGTACACTAGCTCCAAGACGATTGAACTGAATTGAATGAAACTTTACATGATCATAATGAGTTCTACAACTTTGCTCATTTGCAGAATGACCTATCTCGATTAGTTCAGGGGTCAAAGGTCAATAAGTGCATTTTTCGGTCAAAATGTCTATTCAAGTCCCCCTACCGGCAAAAAGGCTCAACCGATCCAAACAAATTTTTGCACGTGAATACTCCCCTTTGAGTAGTACAAGTTTGCTCATTTGCATAATGACCTATCTCCACTAGGTCAGCGGTCAAAGTGTCGCAATACTAACAGTCCTGCTCGGCGACCCATCGCTGCCCACCGGCTTGTTTGTTTGTGTGCAGGATATCTCAAAAAGTTGTATACAGATTTGGGTGAAATTTGGTGGGCAGGTTGGGTGTGTGACAAAGATGAACTGATTAGATTTTGATGAAGATCTGGATCCGGATCCGACGACTGGAATTTTTTAAGTGATTCTTCACCATTGAGAGAGAGGGCCAAAAACGATATATAGTACAATATCTCAAAAAGTTGTGGACGTATTTGGATGAAACTTGGTGGACAGGTTGGGTGTGTGACCATGACAACTTGATTCAATTTTTGTTGAAGATCCGAATCTGGGTCTGGATACAAGAATTATTTAATATTTTAATTGATTCTTCACCATTGAGAGATATCTCAAAAAATGTATTGGCCCAGATATGTTCGACTGGATCATACATTGCGTGGCAGAGGTATGCGCTCTACTGAGTGGCTGTTCTAATTACCCTCGCCGAAGGAAAGGGTATTGCATTTGGGTCTGTTTGTTTGTCTGTTTGTCCGCACAGAACTTTCGGGTTTTTCTCCGCAACCGCTTGTCAGATTGAGACAAAATTTTCACCATTGGTGCAACTGGTCATGTAGAATGTTTTAATGATAAGTCTGGTGTCATAGATGTGGTAGCCATATTGGAAAAACGGAAGAATTTTGGACCTCTGTATCTCTGCAACCGTACCAAGGAAAAAATTGAAACTTGGCACTTGAAATTGAAAAAAAAAATAGCAAGTACTCCTCATGGGGAATAAGTGTGATTTTTTTTTAGGACGTCGTAGGTGCCTTCATTATGACACTGGGCGTCGTGGCGTGCGCCTGTAATCCGGCGACTCGGAGGCTTGGGTTGGAGGATCGCTTGAGGACGGGAGCTCTGCACTGGGCCATGCTATGAGAGGGTGTAGAGCAGCCCAGAATCATGGCGAAACCCAATCCTTATCCCTGTGTCGTACGAGGTGGCCAGGGTTGCGTCAGGAAGGGCATCCGGTGTAAAACCTGTGACAAATCAGTATGCGGATCATAACGGATGATCCGCTGTGGCGACCCCTAACGGGAGCAGCCGAAAGACGAACAACAGGTGCCTTCATTATGACATCATAATCGCATATGTAGAACGCTACATCCAATCAGTATGAAAAGTTTTGAGGGTCATTGAGGGATGAAATGGTCAACAATTTTTTTTTGATCACATCATCAGTCATGTGATTCAGCAGCCATATTTTTTGTTTTTAAAACCTTCAAAAATCTTTGAAATGGCTGAACAGATTGAGGTGAAACTTTACACATATCGAGGAACAAAAGCCTGTCCTCGAGGAACAAAAGGTTCATACATATGATGTCATAGGTCACATGGTTTGGCTTTTTCTTCAGAACGGCTGGACAGATTGAGGGGAAACTTCACACAAATGTTCCCCAAGGCATGTGTGTACAATTTTATTCCGGAATAATTGATAAGTCACATGGTTTGACATCCATATTTGATTTAGGAATAATATTAAATAATGTTTTCTCTGGAACCACAATAAATTGATGTGAAACTTTACAATTGTGGTCCAGTCATTATGGGGAATAAATGTCTCAAATTTCAACTTGATTGGACACATGGTCTGGCAGCCAGAATTATTAAATGTTTTACTGTGGGGTTTTTTTTGTTTGTTTGTTTTTTGAATAAAGATCACTTGGTTGTGTCTGGATTGGTTTGAGGGTGGAGGAGAAGCAACTGAAATGTGAATCCTATTTTAAATTCAGGTTCCTCCTAATGACTTCATCTTTGCTTTTTGCTTGCTTGGGTTCCTTCTGATTACTCCAATGCAGGACTGTACCTATTTGGTCTTCCATTTGATTTGAATTGAATTTATTTTAATCCCATGCTGAATTAAATTGAATCATAATAATAAACGCCATGAGTCAGGGTCAGATGTCTGATCAAGGCAGAGTTGCATCAAAGCGGGATGTCTTGGTTCCCGGTCATCACTGCCAGCAGTTATAAAGTGGCAGTTCTAATTATGTCTCATATTAATTACGGAACACACCAGTACCTAAACGCTACACAAAAGCAGTCCTGGTGAGGGTCTGCAATCTCTGATTGCTCTTTTTCTTGTTGATATTGTGATGACATCAATGTTGATTTGAACATGGCTTTTAGAAGATGAAATAGTTGATATCTGATTGGTATGTAGACTTCAAAGACGACATTGTTTGAATTGTTGTTGTGCTGCAGGAGTGCGGCTGGGAGAACAATATTTTTGGGAAATGTGCGATATTGTGGACCACCAGAGTAACTGATGCCATCAAATCCTGTTGCACGTGATAAAGACAAGTGCAGTTGTCCATGGGAAAACAGATTTTTCCAAATGAAGGCCAACTCTTTGTGGTGGTTGTCCTTGGCCTTTATTTATTGTCACGCATGACAAATGCTGGTCGAATTGGGGACTGACAATGACGTGGATGAAATAGTTTAGACGTATTTTTTTTAAACAGCTTAGAGATAATGTAGCAACGCAACAAGAGACTTCTCAAAAGAAACTTACCCAAAAGACACTTGCCAAATGAACGCACAATGCGCAGTTGGAAATGATGGATTTTGTTGGCTTTTTTCATCTAAATATTTGTCAAAGGTCAGGGTTCAGGCAATTATCGTAAAGAATTTGTTTGCACACGTAAAATTAGCTGACTGCATATATAGTACATATATAGTATATATAGCTGACTGCCAGATTAGCTGACGTTGCAAGATTGCACAGAGCAGGATCACTTAATTTTTTTGAAGACGAAGAAGCAGAGAGAAAGTTGGGTGCATGATCATAAGTAAGCAAAGTCGTAAATACGGTACATGTGTGAAAAACTAGTTGTGTAGCATTTACATGATGGATTTACATCAGGACTTCTCTGTGCCATGTGATGCATGTTTGCCATATCCACCTCACTGGACTCAGCTGGCTAAAAGTAGCCATATCTCATCTTTTACATCAATATGATGAACAATGGAAAGTTCTTGTTGTGAAAATAATTTTGCACAACAAATATGGGGCAAACGCACGTTCACAATTCAAGCTTTGCCCCGTCAATCTCATTAATCCTGTAGATCGTAGCAGAATAGGTTGACATTGTTCTCATTCAACTGAAAGGTGTATCGTGGATCACATGACATTTCACCTGACTGCAGCTTACAATTTACATCGATCCACAAACTTGGAAATATTACAAACAAGCCGAGGCTGTGAACAAAATCAAAGGTTTGAGAATGACAATTTTTTTTTTTATTTCATTCGTATTTCAATCTCAAAAAGCTAGTTTAACCTGTCTTTCCTGATTTGAAACCTGAAATGCACTCCAAACCACTCACCTCATCCATTGTGTAATATTCCCCAAGCTGGAATTTGAAATGCAGATCCATGCTGAGATATGGAAGGATTTGAGGCAGTAGCGCAACTTAGTGTTTTTTCTGCACAATTACAAGTCTGCACAAAACTCAGGGGGATACATCTGCAACTACTATTACAACTACGACTACGACAACTACTATACATTTAACTTCCCAAATTATTTCCAACTTTCGGCGGGGTGGGCTGGCATTTTCGGCTCGAGTCTTTAACAAATGGGCTGATGTTTGGTGGCAGAAATTAGCGATTTGATAAGGGTAGCTCTCCTCCTCTTTGCAAAAGACACCATGGGATCTTTAACATCCATGAACGACCAGTGCCAGATGTATCCTTTGGCTCATCGTCCTTCTGCTAGACCGCTCACACAATGATGTATCACCCAGTAACACCAGAGTGACAGTTTTACAGCTGGGTTGAGATTCACATCTACGCAAGAGAGCTCAAAGAGGAATTCATATACCTCTATAAGCTTCCAGCCTCTCGATCATAGGGGTGAAACACACTATATGTATATATATATATATATATATATATATATATATATATATATATATATATATATATATATATATGTATATATATATATATATATGATTAAAAACACTATATATAGTTTTTTTCAGGTACATATATGAATGTATGATAAAGAAAGACCAACCCACATCATCTCACCTGTACACACACATATATATATATATATATATATATATATATATATATATATATATATATATATATATATATATATATGAATGTATGATAAAGAAAGACCCACCCACATCTCTCACCTGTGAATGGAGGGAATAACCAATCAGCTTTCACCTAGTCAATTAAACCCGTGGCGAGATTATTCATATATATATATATATATAAAATACAATATATATATATATATACATTAATAAAAGTGTGTGTGTGTGTGTGTGTGTGTGTGTGTGTGTGTGTGTGTGTGTGTGTGTGTGTGTGTGTGTGTGTGTGTGTGTGTGTGTGTGTGTGTGTGTGTGTGTGTGTGTGTGTTATCTGCATATATGGGTTCCAGAAAGTGGAATGGATCCCTCCCAAGTTTCAGTGTGCATGTTTTGGTTGTTGGTTATCTCCAAATGTGGGTTTCAGAAGGGGTGAGTGTGTGCATGTCTTTGGGGTTTCAGAAAGTGGAGTGGAGTCCTCCCAAGGCAGGCTCAAAGTATCCAACTTCATTTCGGTAAGGGGTCATGATTCATGGACCAAGCTGTGAAGTTTATTTTGTATACGTGGGATTCACTAGGTGGAATGGATCCCTGTGTCAGGTCGGGTCAGATTAGATCTGTGACTTGCTATAGGTACAATCATTGCAATATAAACCTGTACTAACCTGTTTCGTAGTTGGGTTGTCGGCGACTAAACCATCTCCCCCACGAGGTTTCCTGGTGAGGAGGGTGTATTGATATGGACATCCAGCAGGATTAAAAACAAAACCTGTCAAAGGGCGGAGGAGCTCCTTGTGAGCCAACGGCCATCCATATTCAGTACCAAACTTTGTCTGCAGACATCCTCCTGCAGTTGGGTTACTTTTTTTTATGAGGTTGGTGGCAGGATTTGCACTCCAGCCACCGTAAAACCCTTCATTCCGCAAAACGTCCCACAAATAAATCTGAAAACCCACTCCGTGGGAGTACCTCCTGTGCAGCTGCTCCCCACAGGGCAGCTCACCGGATGACAGGATTGGAGCAAAGCTATCGGGACCCCACTCTTTGATGATAGGAGGAAAACCATGGGGTAACCTTCCCGGGTCAGATTGTGGTCGTTTGTGTTGGGATGGTGCTGAGATGTCGTCCACCAGATGGCGGTCTCCTTGAGTTAACCTGAGGCAATCCCTTCGGGTGGGTGCTTGGAATACCCTATCCTGAAGAGAGGATGATCACCTGTCTCTGTTATCATCCGAGCTCAAGAGTTTGGACATCAGTATTGCAGCCCTCTCTGAGGTTCGAAGACCAGATAGTGGTGAGATCATGGTGGGTGGTCACACTTACGATTGGTCTGGTCGCTCTGATGGTTACCATGCCCAAGGAGTTGCTGTAGTTGTGTCCAATAAACTGACACCAATGATAATTGAGGTAACACCGGTGAACGAGCGTATTATGAGACGAAGGATTCATCACTCCTTGGGTTTTGTTTCCCTGGTCTCTGTATATGCTCCGACTGAGGAGAGTGATCTCACCATGAAGGACGAGTTCTCTGCCATGCTCGACTCTGTGGTTCATCAGTGCCCCAGACGAGATACTCTTCTCGTCTTGGGGGATTTCAATGCATCAACTGGAACTGATAGGGATGGTTATGAGACATGTGTTGGTCCCCATGGATCTGGAACTGTGACCCAGAAGAGCACCAAGTTCTTTGACTTTGCAAGAAGTCATGGACTTATGGTGGCTGGTTCATGGTTTCAGTGCCCACAGGCTCAACGCTGGACTTGGTATTCCAACGCTGGTGGTGTGGCAAAGGAGATTGACCATGTGCTCAATGACGGTCGTTGGAGGATCCAGAACTACAGGTTTTACCAGAGTGCTGAGTTCCTCAATACCGACCACAGGCATGTTGTACCGGCTCTGAAGTTGCAGCTTAAATCTGGAAGAATGTGACCATCCCAGCCAAGGCTGGATGTTGACAAGGCTGAGTGGAGATTTGGGGGGGGGGGGGGTCTGGGTGCTTTGGGGAATCCTGAAGAGTTGTGGAGTGCTTTGAAGACCTCCATCCTTCATGTTGCCGGTGGATGTCTTGGAACTCAACATAGGGTGAAGAAGAATTTGTATCTCAAGGAACACTGGATACCATTGACCAGAGTTGCAGGGCCAGGCTTAATGGCAGAGCTCAGCTGTTCAGAGAGCTGAGGCATAAAACTGTACGTATGCTCAGGGTGTACAAGGAGGCCTATGTGCGAAGAATCTATGAGGGGGTTAAGCATCACCTGTGGTCAAGTGATTATTGTCCTGTTTCCACAGGAATACGTGCATTGCGTTCCTGCAAGCCTGTCCCTCGGTGTACTGCAGTGAGAGTGGAGGTGGTGGGCTCTTGACAGAGGAATCCGACGTGAAGGCCTGCTGGGCCAGTTACTTTGAGAGGCTGTACCAGGCTGATCCACCAGCTGTCGAGTTGGATGCCTGTGGTGTTACAATCCCTATTGCTGACCCTCCAATCAACTGTGATCCACCGTAGTTTGTGGAAACACAGGCTGTAGTGAACCGGTTGAAATGGGGTAAATCTCATGGAATCTGTGGCATCTCAAGCTGGTGGATATGCTGTACTCGTGTCATTGCATGCAGTTCTGTACTCTGCCTGGAACACAGGCATCATCCCAACTGATTGGAAGAGGGGCCTTTTTCTCTCTGGAAAGTGAAGGGTGATCAACAACTAATGAGGGGTGACGCTGCTCTCATTGCCGGGCAAGATCTTTGCTCGGATAATTCTTGAGAGGGTTCGCCACCATCTGCTTGGGCACCAGCGTCCAGAACAGTCAAGCTTTACACCAAAGAGGTCAACAATTGACCGTATCCTTGCTCTTCGGTTCCTCACCGAACGCAGACGAGAGTTTCGGGTTGCCCAGATGGCAGAGCACTGGTACGGGTTGCCAGAGGACCTGAGTTCGATTCCTGGTCTGGGCCCGTAATTTTTCCACATACGAGTTTCTGTATGGACCTCGTTTTGTGCATGGGGGAGTACTCATCACATTCCACATATTTTGATTTACCCACTGATCGCACCACAAGTCGCGCCTTCTGGTTGAATGGTTTGCATTAGTGGGAATAATTGGCTAGGTGGCAGACGGTCAGTTGTTCTTTGCGGATTATGCAGTTTTACCGTGTGAGACATAATCCGCAGCGATGCTCTCTATAACAGCCAGGTGATGCGATTGATGTTTAAACAAGTGTTGGCATCAGTGGTCAGATATTTTTTGGTTTGCCATCCTAACGAGGACAAATAAGCCCGAATTCAGGATGGCATGCCGTTGAAGTCATGATGACTCACTCCTATGGAGTGGTCAATTGCATGACCATGCATTCTGGCCCTTCGGGGTTAGGATGTGTGTTTATTTGACCATGTGCATGCCAACGGGACAATCCTGTGGACTGTGTACATAGGCCATGGGGGTCAAGGTGCGCGTCTCAAGCTGTTTAAATGTTTTGATTTTTTTAAAACCATGTTTTTTGGATAAAAAGGCGCCTTCAAAAGAGGCAAATAAGCCTGAAATGTGGATAGATGGTTCCGTTTGTCAAACAGACAAAGATTACAAGGTCAACATCAATTAAACATCAGAGTTGCCAGGCTGATGCCTCAGGATTGGAAGTGATGCTTTGGTGGAGAACTTTATGTCCATTGCAGATCGGGGGAGTGCTCGTCACACTCCACATATTTTGATAAACAATACGTGGCCAAAAGTATGCGGACACCCCTTATAATTAGTGGATTCGGCGATTTCAGCCACACCCATTGCTGACAGGTGTATATAATCAAGCACACAGCCATGCAATCTCCAAAGACAAACATGGCAGGAGAATGGGCTGCACTGAAGACCTCAGTGGCTTTCAACGTGGTACCGTTATAGGATACCACCTTTCCAATAGGTAAGTTCGTCAAATTTCTGCCCTGCTAGAGCTACCCCGGTCAACTGTAAGTGCTGTTATTGTGAAGTGAAAACATATAGGAGCAACAACAGCTCAGCCGTGAAGTGGTAGGCCACACAAGCTCACAAAACGGGACCGCCGAGTGCTAAAGCGAGTAGCATGGAAAAGAAATCATCTGTCGTTGGTTGCAACACTCACAACCAAGTTCCAAACTGACTCTGGAAGCAAAGTCAGCACAAGTACTGTTCGTCGAGAGCTTCATGAAGTGGGCTTCCATGGCCGAGCAGCCGCACACAAATCTACGATCACCATGCACAATGCCAAGCGTCGGCTGGAGTGGTATAAAAATCACCGCTATTGGACTCTGGAGCAGTGGAAACGCGTTATCTGGAGTGATGAATCACGCTTCACCATCTGGCAATTCGACGGACGAATCTGGATTTGGTGGATGCCAGGAGAACGCTACCTGCCCAATTGCATATTGCCAACTGTGAAGTTTGGTGGAGGAGGAATAATGGTCTGGAGCTGTTTTTCATGGTTTGAGCTAGGCCCGTTAGTTCCAGTGAAGGGAAATCTTAACGCTACAGCATGCAATGACATTCCAGATCATTCCGTGCTTCCAACTTTGTGGTAACAGCTTGGGGAAGGCCCTTTCCTGTTTCAGCATGACAATGCCCCTATGCACAAAGTGAGGTCCATACAGAAATGGTTTGTCAAGATCAGTGTGGAACAACTTGACTGGCCTGCAGAGGGCCCCGACCTCAACCCCATTGAATGTGAGCCAGACCTAATCACCCAACATCAGTGCCCGATCTCACAAATTATCTTGTGACTGATTGGAAGCAAATCCCCACAGCAATGTTCCAACATCAAGTGGAAACCCTTCCCAGATGAGTGGATGCAGTTATGGCAACAACAGGGTTACCAAGTCATGTGTGTGTGCGCAATATATATATATATATATATATATATATATATATATATATATATATATATATATATATATATATATATATATATATATAATGTACTGTATATGTATATGTGTCTGTGCATATGTACAAGTATATATAAAAAAAAGGCAAAAAATGAGAAAAACCATGAAAACGCGAAAAATAAATGTGAATATGTGAAGCACGTCATATTTTATGGATCGCAAATATTCGATTCTGTGAATGGCAGAATCATGAATGTTGAGGTCCAACTATATATATATATATATATATATATATATATATATATATATATATATATATATATATATATATATATATATATATATATATATATATATATATATATATATATATATATATATATATATATCCATCCATCCATCCATTAGGACCATACTCTGTGCAGAGCGTTGGTGCCGCCGAAGCAGTCTCCTTGGCTATTGGGAACAATCCTGGACGGGTCGCCACTCCGACACAGTATACCAGCATGCTGGCACTCATTTTGCCGACCTCGGAAGGATGACAGGCAGAGTCAACCCCACCTGGTGTTAATTCAACAGCTGAGCGGGATTTGAACTCAGGACCCTAGGATCCCAAGCCCACTACCTTAACCATTAAGCCAACACCAGGCATATATATATATATATATATATATATATATATATATATATATATATATATATATATATATATATATATGTCTATATGTATATATATGTATATATATGTATATGTATATATATATATATATATATATATATACATACATATACATATATATATATATATATATATACATATATATACATATATATATATATATATATATACATATATATATATATATATATATATATATATATATATATATACATATACATATATATATATATATATATATATATATATATATATATATATATATATATATATATATATATCCATCGGGACCATACTCTGTACAGAGCGTTGGTGCTACCGAAGCAGTTTCCTTGGCTATTGGGCACAATCCTGGACGGGTCGCCACTCCGACACAGGATACTCAGTGCCGGCTATAGGCTATAATCAGCAGGGGGGCATTCATTTTTCCAACGGGGGCACTTTATTTTTCAACACTATATATATATATATATATATATATATATATATATATATATATATATATATATATATATATATATATATATATATATATATATACATACACATATATAGCAAGCAAATGCTCACTTATACAATAAACAACACAGTGAAAGTATTTTGAAAAAGGCTACAAGTATAGGCTACTACAATTATGCACCAACAACAAATAAAATTATAGCATTATAATGTCTTTACTGCTGGCCAATCTGGACTGGGGGAGCACAAAGTCTAATCTGGGTGGGCATTGCCCCCCAATGCCCCCCGTGGGGCCGACACTGAGGATACTCGAATGACTCGGTCATCACAGCAAGCTGGTACTCATTTTGCCAACCTCAGAAGGGTGGCAGGGTGAACCAACCTCCTGGTGAAGTAATTCAGTGGGCAACGGGGCTTGAACTCAGGATCCTTGGATCCCAAGCCGCCACCCTAACCACTAAACCAACACCAGGATGGATATGGATATGGATATGTATGGATATGTATATATATATATATATATATATATATATATATATATATATATATATATATATATATATATATATATATATATATATATATATATATATATATATATATATATATATATATATATATATATATATATATATATATATATATATATATATATATATATATATATATATATATATATATATATATATATATATATATATATATATATATATATATATTTATATATATTTATATATATATATATATATAGATATATATATATATATATATATATATATATATATATATATATATATATATATATATATATATATATATATATATATATATTTATATATATATATATATATATATATATATATATATATATATTTATTTATTTATATATATATTATTGTCGTGGGTGTGGCTGGCCAAAGTTAACCCCCCGACCCTAATTTGTGGTAGCTCGGCGGTTAACACTGACCAACCTCCCGGGACAGCTGAGCGTGTCCTTATTACTAGGACGTGGACACGTTGATCGACACAGGTTTCAACACGTGCTCGAAGGGTATGGCGGAGGACCATGGCGAACGGTGAAGGAGTTCTCGGAATAAAGGACGGAAGGAAGATTACGGCAGGGGGTTTAATCCAAGAACCCTCGACAATCACACAAATACAATTTCTTCAAAACAAATACATTGAATAAAGACACCAATTGTTTTGATAATGAAGTGCCGTACTGTGATTGGCGGCAACGGAGATTGGGCGGATGTGGCAGCACTGTGTATGGGGGTCGGTGGCTGGTGATGACTCGGTGGCTGGTGATGACTCGGTGGCTGGTGATGACTCGGTGGCTGGTGATGACTTGGTGGCTGGTGATGACTTGGTGGCTGGTGATGACTCGGTGGCTGGTGATGACTCGGTGGCTGGTGATGACTCGGTGGCTGGTGATGACTTGGTGGCTGGTGATGACTCGGTGGCTGGTGATGACTCGGTGGCTGGTGATGACTCGGTGGCTGGTGATGACTCGGTGGCTGGTGATGACTTGGTGGCTGGTGATGACTTGGTGGCTGGTGATGACTTGGTGGCTGGTGATGACTCGGTGGCTGGTGATGACTCGGTGGCTGGTGATGACTCGGTGGCTGGTGATGACTCGGTGGCTGGTGATGACTCGGTGGCTGGTGATGACTCGGTGGCTGGTGATGACTCGGTGGCTGGTGATGACTTGGTGGCTGGTGATGACTCGGTGGCTGGTGATGACTCAGTGGCTGGTGATGACTTGGTGGCTGGTGATGACTTGGTGGCTGGTGATGACTCGTATGCCGCGTGCTCCGTGGAGGGTCGTACTGGAACAGTAATGGTATGTAGTATACTGTATTAGGAATGTAATTGGGATTAGAGTATGGAGTTTGCCTTCAGTATTATGTGTACAAGTTATTGTATTTTGTTATTCTTACCCTATGTATATTTATGTTGTTGTAGATATGCGTATGGGTTTTGTGAGAATAAAGCCGATCGAAAAGGTTTATTGTTGATGACTACAACACCAATATCTACAAAAACAATAACGTGAAAGGAAATAATACCAATAATATATTAATAACTCCTGTGGTCGAGGCCTCACACAGGAACACAAATACAGACAAAGGATGATAAAATGAAAGGAAACAACCCCCTTTTGTAAGTTCACTGGTACTCAGCTTGGGTCAGAGGTGATCCCTGTCGAACCCGGAATGGAGGGCGTCCACCACGCGCACAAAATGGCGCCGTCACTCGCAGCTTTCCACACGAAGGCTCCAAATGTCTCAGCGAACTCTCTTCAAAGGCGACACCCGCCTCGTGCGGTCCTCACTCCGACCTCGTGCGGTCCTCACTCCGACCTCGTGCGGTCCTCACACCGACCTCGTGCGGTCCTCACACCGACCTCGTGCGGTCCTCACACCGACCTCGTGCGGTCCTCACACCGACCTCGTGCGGTCCTCACACCGACCTCGTGCGGTCCTCACACCGACCTCGTGCGGTCCTCACACCGACCTCGTGCGGTCCTCACACCGACCTCGTGCGGTCCTCACTCCGACCTCGTGCGGTCCTCACACCGACCTCGTGCGGTCCTCACACCGACCTCGTGCGGTCCTCACACCGACCTCGTGCGGTCCTCACACCGACCTCGTGCGGTCCTCACACCGACCTCGTGCGGTCCTCACACCGACCTCGTGCGGTCCTCACACCGACCTCGTGCGGTCCTCACACCGACCTCGTGCGGTCCTCACACGGACCTCGTGCGGTCCTCACACCGACCTCGTGTGTGTGTTCTGCCGAACCAGACAGGAGCCTTCCACATTCCCCCTGTGGCATGCGCCAACCTCTCCTGCGGCCTTCGCCTGTCCACTGCGCCTTCATCACTCCCCTCTCCACCTGGTGCTCTGTCTCCTCGACCTCCGGGCGTGGCCTCCTCACCCCAAACCCGGGAAGACGGGGCTTCCTGTTTATTGTGGTTTCAGGTACGCGTTTCCCAGCTTTCCGGCCTGGCTTGAAATATAAACAAGGACAAATGTGTCCAAGAGCCGCGTCCTCAAGGTTTTGCATTCACCAGAAGAACAAGAACAAGAACAAGAAGAAGAAGAAGAAGAAGAAGAAAGAAAAAAAAACAACTTCCGATATTTCGTCACGTGCCTTGACGGAGCCAATAGCGAGACCCGTCATGGGCGATCGTCGTTCATGACGAGAAAATAGTGTATTAACGAAATTACAACACATGAAATGGAATAATCTTAAAATAGTAACGTGAACTTTTTAAAACTTTAAAGCAAATGCCCGAATATATTTAAAAGTTCATGATGGACGCTCTCAAAAGGCACCGTCTATGTGAGGATGTGTACAAGTGTTTAGTATTTAAGGAGATCCGGATCCTGTATATAAAAGAGCCGAGTTCTAAAGGTTTTGTCAAGAGAAGAAGAAAAGAAGGACAACTTAGAGCCACCAGAAATCGGGAAAAATCACAGAGGGCAATCATGGACTGAGGGACTACTCCCCTGGCTAATCAACACCGCACCACCGCTTGTGTGGGTGGACACGCATCATCTAAACTCACAGATTCCCTAACCTCGTTACATCGAGATGCCTCGACTTGTCTAAGGACCAAGCAACCCGACACAATGATGAACTTCCTTCTTTAGATTTCGTAAGTATATTGATGACTTCCATCGTGTGTGTGTGTGTGTGTGTGTGTTTGTTTGTAGGCACGATAACTCGAGAACGGAAGAAGCTGCCAATGTCAAATTACACCACGTGATTCAGGAGGGTGATGGCGAGTGCTGATTAGATTTTGGTCAAAATCTGTCAAAGGTCAAGGTCACAGTGAGGTCAAACATTCGATTTTTGATGGTTTGGTACAGAATCATCGTAGAAACTTCTGGTTTGCGTCGCTACCTTCTCTCGAGACAGCTTTTATTAGACAAGATCAGAGGTCAAGTTGACGATTTCGTAAGTACCAGTCTATGAATGCTTGTTAAATCATTCATCTACCCCCAAAACTGTAACAATATATATATATATATATATATATATATATATATATATATATTTTATATATATATATATATTTTATATATATATATATATATATATATATATATATGTTTTTTTTCACTAACTCTGTGACATGATTACCATCACGACCGAAGGTGGATGGAGGTGTATGTTTCACCCCTGTTTGTCTGTCTGCTCTCTCGGACAGTTTGGCTGTGTGACAAGGACGAATTGATTAGATTTAGGTGAAGATCCAGACACTAATTTTATAGATGATCCATCACCATTGAGAGATATGGCTAAAAACGATATATAGCATCATGTTTCAAAACGTTACGGATGGATTATATCAAAACTTGGTGGATGAGTTGGCTCGGTGAAGAGAATAAGCCAGTTCGATTTTGGTCAAGATCCGGATGCAGGTCTGGTCTTTCAGTGGGATACAAACATGAACTGTTCAGATTGGTGGAGGTTTGTGCTCTACCGAGTGCCATTGTAGTTGTGAGAGCGTCCGCTCTGAGTCTTGGAGACTGGTGGTTCAAACCCCATCCAAGTCATACCAATATATCTGCTACTTTACTCAGCACTCATCATTTAAAAGGATGGAGCAGAGACAAATAACGCTGGGAAGGCAATGGCAAACTATCCAAAATAACCCTTGGCAAGAAACTGCTTTGGTAGCACCACCACTGTAGAGTATGGTAAATCAAACCAAATGAATGTGCCTCTCAAGAGGAGTTTTTTCAGTTGCAATCAATTTCATACTCATGCTGTCATGAACTTCCATTTGATACACATGGAATCATCATGGAAGACGTGCTCACACATTCAATTTATTGTTCACTTCACTCACTTAACTGATGTTTCTGGGAAATGAACTTTGTTGAAATATGTTAACGTACTCGTATGGCTCTTTTAGTAATGTGCATCTAGATATGCACAGTGAAAATTACATGGGCACGTCTCCAATATGGCCGTAGATACTACAACAAGATAAAATATCAAATGAAATGATGTATCTTGAATTCCATGAAGTTATTTTTGGTACATGTAATTCAAAATCTCTGCAAGAATAACAGCCGACATACAGTACCTGTAAATTGTGGGGAGTCATTATTACCTTTATCAGGAAAGAATATTGTACTTCATATGCCGTTTTTGAAGTGTGTATCCATGGAATAATAATGTACTGAATTTAATTTACTATCAAAGAAGCCGATGTGAGATAATTAATCAGTGTCATGAATGTACAGAATGTGAGATGATAACAGTCCTCACCACAACTTTAACATTTCTCTTCCATGCTGGATTGGAAAAACTCCCCTCGATTCTCCTGGAAAATATGAAAGGTTTTCCCCATGATCAGATTATAAACTAGAAGGGCACTCGGAAGAGCGCATACCTCTGCCACGTAATGCCTGTTCCATGAGAACATATCGGGCCCAATACATTTTTGAAATATCATGCTATATATCATTTTTGGCCCTTTCTCTCAATAGTGAAGAATCACTTTAAAAATTAAATAATTCTCGGATCCGGATCTGGATTCCTGCCACAAAAATAACCCCCAACCTGAACACAAAATTTTATCTGGATCCGTCCACAACTTTTTGAGATATCCTGCATACAAACAAATAGACAGACAAGCCGGTAGGCGCGATGGGTCGCCGACCATGGAAACTATAAGATATAGAGCAAAATGGATGTCATATATCGGATAGGGAATCACCTTAAGATTATGCATATCAAATCTCATCCGGTTCCATCTACTGATAACTACTTGGTATCCATTTGAATGAAAAGTACCGAAAATGCGGTTTGCAATCGGAAATCCCCAAAGTTCGAGGGGGTGCTGTGGGTGAACAAAGATCTAAATCGAAAATCCGGCTGGATCGTTTATGCACAATGTATTCCAGACGATTAGTGTGAATTTTCATGACCATCCGACCATAACCCTAGGAGGAGTAGCATTGGGCGCGAAGGCACCTCCAGCTCTCGCAAAGTATCGATTTTTGCACTAATTGACCTTTGACCCCTGAACTCAGCGAAATCGGTCAATATGTCCTGAGGCAAAGTTGTAGTACTCATTGAGTACCATGAACCTGCAAAGTTTCATTAGTATCGATGCACTTACCTGGTCGCTAGGGGGCCTTCAATTTTCGCCAATTTTCGCGCATACCCTAATTGTAGGAGGTGCTGTGGGTAAAGTATTCCATACATCACAAAAACCGGAATATATTTGATAGAGCATCACCTGTAGATCATTCGTGCCAAATTTCATAACCTTACGTGGGATAATGGCTTTCGGAATTGATATCGCGTGAACCGTACCGATTTTGAAGGTTTTTCGGTTGTTGCTAGGGAACCAAAGCGTCCCGAGCAACCATCACAATTTCCAAAGCACCAGGTCATAAGATGTACCTACCACCCGAGTTTGGTCAAAATCCGCCCACGTTTACTACCAATTATGCTGATGACAAACGAACAAACAAACAGACAGAATTACTGACAATAAGGGTCACCTATTTCGGCGACTCAACAGACAGACAGACAGAGGGGGGTGAAAACATAACCTCCTTCACTCTCGGTGGTGAAGGTAATTATTCTCTTCGCTTTGCAACGACTTTGGTTGGTCACAAAAGTAAGTCATGAGTTAAGTAATTGTATTGACATGGCAGCCATATCTTGTGATGCTTCAACACGCAAAGCATGTTCGATGGAAGCGAGCGTGCTTCTGGGTTCTTTTGTTTTTAACCAATTGAGCGTTGTCATGCCAACGTGACGTCATACGCCAATGCTCTCTCCCGCACAACCTGTTGAGCAGAGTAAGAAACTCTACCGTAAAACTCACTGTCCATTGCAAAGTCTCCGTCATGGATTGTAAAGTACGACAAAATGAGTAATTTGCTCAGGAAAAGGGCCCACAATGGTCTGCTGATGCTTTCATTGAGGTTCGCAGTGGGTCATTATAAATTCTCCTTTCCATATACCGTATGTGTATTATTGTTCAACCAAGTCATGCAGTACCTCCTCCTTATGTAAATAGATGTGATAAGGTATATATTTATTTCACTTACACAAGGTAGAGAGGGGTGGGCAGGGAAGAAATTGGAAATGCCAAGAATGAGTAAAGGAACAGAAGGGAATATAATAGGAATGGAGGTCTCTCTTTATTGTATACATCTCGGTCGGGGGTAAATTCAGGAGAATGTGAGAGTGTATGGTGATAGGAGAAAGGAAGGAGCTGAGTGGAGTTTTGGAGAGAAGAGGAGGAAGATAAGGAGGATATAGGAGTAAGGAGATGGAATATAAGGGAAGGAGCAGATTAAGGAGAGAAGGTAAAGAAAAATTCTGCCATGTTGGCGTACAAAATAAATAGATGACTTCAAGAGTGAAGGACAACATGGCAGCAGAGTGTCTGAGTGGAGACACACACACACACACACACACACACACACACACACACACACACACATACACACCTGTAAGGCTGGTGGGATACAATTTTCATCTTTTAAACATCTGGTGCAGAAGATGACCTGTATTTGTGTAACTCATTAAACAGGGTAGATACATGAATGTGACCTGTTCTCAATGCGCTCCACAGTGGTTTTCATGCAGGAAAGTCCAAAAAGTCCAGAAAGTATGCAGAATGTTCTTTCATCCAGCCTCAACTATATTGTTCTTATGTCTGTTTGTTTTCTGCTTTTTCCTTCCATCTCAGGAACAGGTGGTGTCAACATCAAAATACTGAAACCTTGGCGAGAAGTGGAAGTTGTAAGAACAATGAACACTCTTTCTTCAACTTGTGCTACATATAATTATACAATGATGTGGACATAAACATGTTTTCATTCGAAACGAGATGAATCTCCATGCCTTTAGTACTCACCATTATTTCACTATTTGGACGTATTATTGCACTGCTCATGGTATGTTCACCGAGGTCATGTTTCCATCACCAAGTTCTCACCAACTCTGCTAGGTGCCTTCAGCTGCTCTACTCATGGCATCATACTGGAACAAGGCTGGACCTTGTATCATATTGGACGAAAAAATTATTTTGGTGACACGTGGAAAGATTCATGATTGATTACAAGGGCCGTGCCAGCGTTTCACATCAATGAGTGCACCATCCGTCAGTTGAACGTTAACCTGGGGACCCATATTCTAGCATTCGCTGGTGGACAACAAATATCTCACTGTGTGTCTGCTTGTGTGCGAGCAGGATATCTCAAAAGGTTGCAGACGGATTCGGGCAAAACTTGGTGGACAGGTCAGGTGTGTGACAAGGACAGATTTATTCGATTTTGGTGAAGATCCGGATTCGAGAATATTTTTTATTTTTAAAGTGATTCTTCACCATTGAGAGATGGAGCGAAAACCATAAATAGCACGACATCTCAAAAAGTTGTGGACGAGTTATGACAGATCTATGTGGTTGAGTTGGTTAGGTGACGTGAACAAGCCAATTCGATTTTGGTTCAGGTTTGGATTCACATCCGATGTATCAGTGGAACACAAACGTAAACGGTTGAGCCTGGCGGAGGTATGGGCTCGACCAAGTGCCATTGCAGTTGTTTCTTTGTTTTGTGATGGTGACCACATTGGTCGTTCGTTTCACGTCTTATGATACATATTGTTGTTGCGACTGAAACATACTAACGAGTTCTCGAGTTTTAATTGTGTAACTACAGAAAGCACAATTCCTGAAATGAGTTTTTCCCACTCTGAACACACTGTCTTCCTTACCTGCAAACATACTTTAAATGTGATCGATTTCCACTGGATATAGCAGTTGCTGCTTCTTCTTGGTTTAAACAAACAGTACATGACTCTTTAATCAACGCTATAACTGGGGCATATTTAATTTCACTATGTGCCAGGATGAATAGCAATGCCAGCAATACAGGGCTTTCCTTTTAGTAATGTCTGATCCAGCACATTATATAATCCAGCACATCCTACTGGATGATCTTGTTGACAGAATCACTCAAGTTGTTGCTGAAACAACTTGCCTTTGCTTTTTGGAAAGCAAACCCAACTGAGGGTAATCTCAGTTCCTTTCATAAAGCTCAGAACAAGTGTGTATCTACCCTCAGGAGAACTAAAAAACAACATCTTTCTCAGCTCAAGTTTGAACTCTCAAACCTCTCTCCCTCCTATAAATCCTGGTGGCAACTTATCAAATCTGTTTCTGGTGTATGTTCCTCCTCCATCCCCTCCCTCACCTCAAATGGCCGCACTGCTGACACCGCACATGAAAAGGCTGAATGCCTAAACTTGGTGTTTGCATCTAAATCTTGTGTCCGAAACCCTTCGCTTTCTGTACCCATTTTACCCAGTCGCACCCAGCTGTCCCTGGACTCTGTATCCTTTTCTCCTGACAACGTGGAGAGCTTGCTGTCAAACCTCGACTCAGATTCTGCAACCGGTCCATACGGCATCAGCCCAAGTGTCCTCAAAACCTGCCATGCTGCTCTTGCTCACCCTCTCTCTATTCTATGCACCCTCTTATTTGCTCATGGTCATCTGCCATCTCCTTGGAAATCAGCAAACATTACTGCCTTGCACAAAAAGGTGCTAAAACAGATCCCTGCAACTACAGACCAATCAGCCTTCTGCCAACCATCAGCAAGGTTATGGAATCCATCATCGCTTCAGACATTAAATCCTTCCTCTTCTCCAATGGCTTGATTTCTGATCATCAATTTGGTTTCAGACAACATCACTCTACCCTGGATATTCTGCTTCTGCTCTCCCAACAATGGATGGAGATCCTCAATGTCGGACATAAAATCGGAGCCATATCGCGTGCTTTTGACACGGTCTGACATCCTGCCCTGCTCACCAAACTCTCTTCCTCTGGTATTCAAGACCATCTCCACTTATGGCTCGCAGACTTCCTCTCCTGTCGCAGCCAACGTGTGGCCCTAAATGGAGTTCTTTCATCCCCTCTTCCTGTCCAGGCTGGAGTTCCTCAAGGCAGAGTTCTGGGCCCTGTTCTTTTTCTAGTTTTCATCAATGATCTCTCGGACTCTCTGGAAAAATCCTCTTTATCTCTTTGCTGATGACTCCACCCTCTGCCGTACCATCTGTCCTCTCTCAGACCGGCAAGCAGCAGCTTCTTCGCTCACTGCTGATCTGGAGAAAATCCCAAACTGATCCAACACGTGGAACATGTCTTTCAATCCGGACAAATCTCACACTCTCTCCATGTCTCTCCGAAAGGACCGTTTGGAAACCTCCCCATCCCCATCGACTTTCTCAACAATACTCTGGAAGAAATCCTTTCATTCAAGCTTCTGGGTCTCACTATCTGCCATGATCGTTCCTGGGAAAGCTACATTTCCAAGCTGGTCTCCAAAGCCAGTCGCCGACTGGGCATCCTCCATCGTGTAAAGTCCTTCCTTCGCACACCTGAGCTCCTGACCACATACAAAGCTTTCGTCCGCAGCCTGATGGAGTACTGCTCTCACCTCTGGGCTGGTGCTTCCACCTCTCACCTTTCTCGGCTTCATGCTGTTGGAAGGCATTTCGGAAACCTCATGCTGTTGGAAACCAAGGCATTTCGGATCATCGGTATCTCCCACGATGAGGCTGTCTTTGAGTCTTTCGCTCTCTCACTACAAACAGGTCGGTGGTCTTTCTGTCTTCTACCATCTCCTCTCTGGCCTCACCCCCCCCCTGCTCTGTCTGATATGTCACTCCCCCCCACCTATTTCCACAGGGTGCTCAAAGTCCGCCAGCAAGCCCCTTCTGGTAAAACTACCAAAATCAAGAATCACTGCTCACCTTCACTCTTTCATTCTTTTTTTCCCCACCGTTGGAACAAACTCCCACACTCTCTTCACTCCCACTCTTTCCTCAAGGTCTTCAAAATAGCTGTTTACCACCATCTCTTACCTTCCCCCATCCAAAACCTCAACCTTTTCTACTCCCGTGAATCCACTCCAAACCCACCTCCTTCAAATTCCCTGCTTTCCTTCCTGAAAGTACCTGTCGTGTCCATCTTGTTTACCCAGTGTACCCCACCCCATCCCTCTCCCTTCCACAGATCTCCTCATGTCTCTGCTCCCCACTGTTTTGTCTTTCCCTCTCCTGTCCCTCTGGTCTCCTGCTCCCCTTGTTGTACGTTATGTGTGTTAGCTCTCTTACGAGCCTCGACATTGTTATTCAAAAAAAAAAAAGATGGCCAACTGGTGGCCATTTTAGTTGTAAAGAACCCAGTGTCTAACACGTCCTCAACCATTTCTCAGACATGCATTTACCGATGTTGTTCAAACTTAGCAACCATCTAATGAATGATGGCTTAAATATACGCGTCGTACTTTTTTTCGAGGTCAGATCCAAGATGGCCGACTTGTGGCGATTTTGTTACTTAAATGTGTCCCCAACCATTTATCAGACAAGCATGATCCAAATTTTGTTTCAAAATTGGCACAAGCACAACAGATGATGGTACGCACCTGCCCTCACTTCATTTTGTGATCTGATCAAAGATGGCCGACTGGTAGACTGGCGGCCATTTTAGTTGGACATAAATATAGGCTCGCCCTTTAACTCCGTACAACAAAATTACTAAAACAACGGAGGCTATGACATTTTATGTCCTTTTTTGACTTGTTCATTCTCATTCTTGCTTTTTCTTCTCTTTTCCTCTCTATTCATCTCTTTTATTATCTATCTCTCGAAGCAGAAGTGAATTCTTGCAGAATTTTTTTTTCTGTAAGGCTCACTTGGCTGCACCTGGATGACTTTGAGGGTTGTGGAGTCACGGCTGAAACTCGAATCCTATCCAGATTCCTCCTGATGACTCAATCTTTGCTCTTTACTTCTTCGGGTTCCCTATTGGTCCCCCGTTTCATTTCATCATACATAATTACTGTCTTCTCCAAGTTTTGCATGGGGCTCTACATTCTGAGGCTGCCCCCCTACTACGTCATGTTACCAGGCCTCTACAAAACTACCTCATGGACTTCAACTCCCATGCATATCCTATAACATCTACAAACCTGAGATTTATATTTTAACATCAATTCTCTTCTGGCCAAGGAAGACTGTGAATGACCTATCAAGAGAGTTCATTTCCAGTGCGGTATCTGCACTAAGTGCTCTTTTACAGAACTTTAAAGTGAGGGCAAGACCATAGAGCATTTGCTTGAGTTGATCATGCAGCATGCTTTTAAGGTTATTGATTTAAACTCTCATTTATTAGAAAGCAGCTGACATACCTTTGTTCACTTACTGCTCTGTGGAATCTATTAGATGGCTTTCTGGCAAATGTCTTGTCCATGTTTCTTCATAGTCCTGATGGTGTAATGCATGCATTTCTTCAGCATGAATACACGTTATCCTGTGTTTGTATGCTGTATTCAAGTTGTACTGAACTCAGGAGTCGATTCGCACAGAAGTCGAGGCTCCAGAAGAGCTAAATGACAGTGGATGGCAGGTTAACGGACGGACAGGGTGGTGGAGGGGAATGGATGGAACAAAAGCTCACAGGCACACGACAATAAGAGGAGCAGCAGGGAAGAAAAGTGGTAGCAATCAGTCAGCAAGCGTTGAGTAGCTTGAGAGTGTGCATGGGATAGAGCATGAGGATGTAATGGGCAGCAATTATGAAGGAATAGGGAAGAGCATGAGACAACAGACATTGAGAATTGGTTCTACAGATGAAAAGGTGGACAAATAACAAGGAAATTAGATGCAGGAGGAGGTCTTTGAGCGGTACCACACCAACAGCAGATTAAATGAATCTGTCAAAACGAGTTCATTCCATTGGGGGATTGGGGAGGAGTGGTGATGAGAAAACTGTGGCAGGTTCAGGAATATCACAAGGGTGTTAAAAATTTAAAAAATGGTTGAAAAACATGTTTTTTTTTTCTTTGACACTTTACAATCAGTTTAAAATAAAATATCAATTGGTAGATGAAGTTTAACACAGGGAAATGTCAGGTGCTGGGGAGGGGTAAGAATAATGAAAACAGAGATTACATGATACAAGGGGTAACCATGGAGCATGTCACACAGGAGAAGTATCTGGGGGTGGTAATGCATTCAGGTAGGTAAGCAGATTCAGGGAGGTAAGCAGTTGGGCACCCGTGTTATCGTGTAGTGCATCGGGCGGTGGCTCACCCGCTGAAAAAATGCAATTTTATTTTACATCAAGTTTCCCCTTTTTCTACGATCTTCTTTCATTATGTGACGCGTCACTTCGGCATAGATAGATACATATAAAAAAAAATTAATTAAATTCCTCATTTTGAAAAGTTTCTCCAACAGTTTCGTTCGAGTGCTCGCTTGAGTGCTTTCGTCACTTAGCGAGAGCTCTTCAAGCTTCGATGGCAATGCTGCGGCATGGCTCTCCGTGGGGACATCTCCGGAGTTAGGAAGGCAAAATAAATTGTATGAGTACAATGAGTAAAAAATGTTTTCAGTTGTTATAAAGCAATGAATCACCACATCATGGCAGGATAGCCGAGAGGTATGCACACTCGCTCAAAGATATCTAGCCTGGGTTTGAATCCGAACCCAGCTATAAACTGTCATCCCAGTGTTTCACAGGCAGGGTGATTCATCAATGTGTATGCTGTCTCTCGGATGGATGTTAAACTGGACATCACATCTGCCAGAATCTGCCCCTCTCCTCCCTCTCCCACCCTTCTGACCCTTCCCCTCCTTTCCTCTCTCTCTCCCCTCCTACCCCCATCTCCCCTCCTACCTCCCTCTCCCCTCCTTCCTCCCTCTCCTTCCTCCCCTCTCCCCTCCTTCCTCCCCTCTCCCTCTGTTAAAGGGACTGTTCAGGAGTGACGGTTTAGTTTTGAATTTAAAACTACTTCCCCATAGTGTGGCATGTACAAATCAGATTCGGAGTGAGCTGACCAGAGGGGTGCAAAGGTTGCTGCATGTGCGAGTATGCATGCATGTGGGCAGGCCTTTGGCAGGTAGATAGCATGGGTTTTAAATGTTTCCACCCAGTTTTTGTATGGAACACATTGGTTAAAAAGAAAATGTTGTTGTTTGGGACGTTTTATTGCCCTTCCATTCCCCACCCTACCTTCTCTCCCGCTCACACTTACCTCCTCCCAAACCCTCTCCCCACTTTCTCCCTCCTCCTCCTGGCTCCCACCCCACATCCCAGAGTTTATAGTGATGTTTGGTAAGGTGCTGCTCTCTCCACCCCTCTCCCCCTTATTCACTCTTCACCCTTTCTTAGCCCCCCTTCCTCACCTCTCATTGCCCCCTCCTCACTCCCCCACCCCTCCTTCACCCTCCCTCCCACCTCGCTCCACCCTCCCTTCCCTTCTCTCTCTCCCCCTCCCCTCTCCCACCTCTCCTCCCCCTTAATATTCCCGTTAGCGAAGCGACAGGTTGTATTTGCTAGTAATACACGAATGGCTCCAGAGTTTAATGTCAATGCTGAAGACCTTTTACAATGGAAGAAATTCCATTGGAAACTTCATTTATCATCTACAAAAGATGCACAAACATTGAGATTTTTAATGATAGACTTGAAATAAATGACATGGAAAATTCACAGGGATTACAAAGTGTATTAGTCCAGTCAAATTAGTATCTTCACCCACCACTAATTGCAAAAGAATCATTTCCACTGCAGTGCATTTCAGGAAGACCCCCTTTTCACCATACTAAAAGTCCTAAAAAAATCCTAGCATGGGAAAGTAGTGTAATTTGCATAATATTAAAATTAGCTTCCGCCATAAGATAAAATTCATATTTTCACTATAACTTTGCATCTAAGTTCCCAATTGAAGCAAATCAAGTGTCCAAACCCATGTTTTCAAGGTCAATGAACATGATAGGCACATTTGCAAATTGATATTTTGAATATAATTTGCATATTATGCAAATTAGTTTCAGGAATTCGAGAAATTTCTCATTTTCACTATTATTTTCCATATTAGGAACAAAACAAGTATCCAAACCCATATTATGAATATAACTTGCATAAAATATGCATATTAGCTTTCAGCAATTAGAGAAAATCAAAAATGTCAGATAACTTTGCATCCATGTGCCTGATACAAACAATAAAGTAATATAAAAGCAAGTATGAAAAATTAACTAAAGCAGCAACAAGCAATAACTGAAATACTTAAAGTGGTGACACCCAATCAAGATGATAGGATACATTTAACACAGGTTATCACTGCTAATCGGTAATGTGGTTAGTGTTCTTAATGAATTTTCAGGTAACATGTCCAGGCCCCCCTAACAAACGGACGCCAACGTTGTCAGACGGAATGAAAACCTGTCATTCTTGTTACAAAAACAGCTAAAATTGATGAAAAAGCGGCCGAAATTGAAACCAACACAGTAATTATGGTCGCAATAGCAGATATAATGGAAACCAACACGTTTATTCTACACGCAAGAACGGTCGTGACGGAAACAAGAACGGACAATCCTGAAATAGATTGGTGGGGAACGGAAGCAAGATTGGTTATTTCCGTCGTGAAACGTCCGAGAGCGAAACAAAAGCGGTTCATTCCGGTTACTGTAGTGCGAACAAGATGGCGGATGCAGTAGAACGACCTGTTACGGTATGTAAATTTTTCGTGTTTGTGCCTCGAACATAAATGTAATATAGATAATATATAGTGTGTAGTACCTGATGTAGTTTTAACAATTTATTAAACCGAATTTTGTTGTGATGATGATGTTTGGTTTGCCTGTATTTCGATCCCCCGAGTGAAGGATCGCTAGTTGTGTATGCCCAGTTCAACATAGGGGATCATGTATGGGATCTTTTTACAGTTTTTACTTCATATTAACTTTGTTATTTTTTTGGAATTTGCAATTTATTATTACTATCAAATTTTACCTCTTGCTAATATAAACGATCAATCGTCACTGATCGCTGCAGCACGGGGGCACAAATTTCACGAAATGTCAGCCACACATTAAGTCAAGAGGGCGCATTTATCGCTGTTTGCATAATATCCCGTACCACAAACGGGTTTTCATTAACAGACATGATATATTCAAGGCAGACTACGTTAAAGTTAACTTACCATAACTTCAAGAACTTTTCAAGCCGCCATGTTTTCCACATTATGGTAACCGGAATTAATCGCTTTCGCTTCGGTCTCCGCCGTTTTGCGACGGAAATAACCGATGTTGCTTCTATTCCCCACCGTTCTATTTCGGGATTGACTGTTCTTGTGTCCGTCACGCCCGTTCTTGTGTGTAGAATAAACGTGTTGGTTTCGGTTATATCTGCTATTGCGACCGTAATTACTGTGTTGGTTTCAATTTCGGCTGCTTTTTCATCAATTTTAGCTGTTTTTGTAACAAGAATGACGTGTTTTCATTCCGTCTGACAACGTTGGCGTCCGTTTGTTAGGGGGGCCTGATGTCAATCAGTATCACTGCTGTCATCTATCTCCACCTGAGATGAATGAGCGCAACTTACACCTTTACACACCCCAAACATCCATGTACAGTCAATGGGAATACGCTTACAGGTGCATCTGCTGGTGCTACACCCAGTCGTGCAGTTACACCTGAATATCTTGGTCAACTTCTCTGGTGCAGCGGGGAGATGTGTCTGCATCATACCTGATCATGCTGGCCTCTTAGGACGAAGGACAAATGCCACTTCCCACAGAAGATCGATGTGATACGTTGGATCGTGCACTTCCATTGCCTGCAGTTCTTTGTATGTCAATGGATTATGTCCTGTGTGCTGAGATTTGAAAGTTTTGACATTGATCCTTCCCACTTTTATGATGTCATCTGTTGTCACTGATACTCTCAGTACAGGTTTACTAAGCAGCTTTCCTGGTGTGAAAGTGGAAATAATCCCCATTCCATGGAATGTTCCAAAGCCATCAAGAGTTCTTATATTGTGATCAACATTGTCACCAACATGCTGAATGAACTCTCCAGATTCAGGCTCAGGCAACTCTGCCCCTTGTGTAACAGCAGCACTTTTCTCGAACTTCCGCACTTCAGAATGGGAACAACTGAAGCCGTGTTTATGAAGAGTATCTACGATGAACCGTGATGAAAACTGATGATGCATTTCAGTTTCTTGTCCAAATTGCAATGGGGCTGGAATGACTTGGCCTTGTTGCTTGCATTATAGATTGTCCAATTGATGCTACCTTCAGATCAATGTTTTTGCCAATGAACAAACCTTGCAACAACATCAGTAGTGATTGTGGAATGAACTGCACAGCTGCTTCTGTTGATGACATCTGTTCTCTGGTTGGATATAAATCATTAGAAGAGTCAACTTCCTTTATGTCACTCTTGATAAGCTTGGCAACTGTGTTTATCATTTGTATTTTCTCAATATTGGGGTCCTCTTTCTTCTGTGCCTTGTAAAAGTCATGGAGAATATTTGCTGCCGTTTGTCTAAAAGTTACAACATTTGGCTTCCCATTCAGCTCGGTTATTATGATATTGTCACCAAAATGTTCCATGAGTTTACTCTTCATATGTGTAAAGCCATAAGCTGCAACCTCTGAACCCAAAAGACCTGTCTCCATTTTCTCAATCAAGTCTGTTATTGTAATCTGTTCATCATCATTTTCCTCCAAGTACTTTGCAACCAACAGGAATGCTTCATATCTTTCTGCTTCTTTGGGTCTGCCAAGCCTTTGTTTCTTTGTGACACTACCTAGTCCAGAGGAATGTTTCTGTGGAACCGGCTTCCCAGTCCTGAAGTTGACATTACAGCTTTGAAGGTAAACTGCATCGGCTGCGATTAGGTCATGAACATACGCAATTCTGCCTGAAACTAACATAAACCATTCATCTTTCCTTTGTGCACATGAATGTAAGACAATATTTTGGAATGATGTGATTCTTACAGGATAGACATCCATGCCATCACACTTTTTCTCATTGTAAGTAGCTGGTTCACCGCAAAACAAGCAGTGCTTGTCCAAACTGAACGTTGGCGTTTCTGAACGAAGGATACACGGTGAGGGCTGATCTTGTTCAGTTACTTTTTCCTGTGCCTTTGCAATCGTCTGTGGATGAGTGAAAACCCGTCGGCATTCTGTGTGTACTCGCTGACCTTTATGGGTTCTTATACTACTTCCTTGCTGCTCACTGGCCCTGTTGATACTCTCGCTCCCTTTTTCTCGTAGGATCGCAGTATCCTGATCATCTTCTAAACTCTTCTTGCAGAAAACACACTCAGCCATAGCTATCTGTAATTCATGAAATAACAGAGCAGAAACAATACAAGTTAGGGTTAGGGTTACGGTTCAATCGGATACGGTACTTAGATGCAAAGTTATAGTGAAAATGTGAATTTTCTCTTATGACAGAAGCTAATTTGCATAATATGCAAATTATATTCAAAAATATTAATTTGCAAATGTGCCTATCATGTTCACTGACCTTCAGAACATGGGTTTGGACACTTGATTTGCTTCAATTTGGTACTTAGATGCAAAGTTATAGTGAAAATATGAATTTTCTCTTATGGTAGAAGCTAATTTTCATATTATGCAAATTACACTACTTTCCCAGAATAGGATTTTTTTAGGACTTTTAGTATGGTGATTAGGGGGTCTTACTTAAATGTACTGCAGTGGAAACAATTCTTTTGCAATTAGTAGTGGGTTACCCCCTCAAATTTGCTGCATTGACTGGACTATATTTGCAGAATTAAATGCCAGCCAAGAGAAAAGGAATTTGATAAATGTTGAAAACACACCTACATATTACACAGAATAATGGGTCTCAGTGGACGATGAAACACTATTCAGTCCAATAATAACACTTTGCATTGTTGTTAAAAACAAAAAGCTGACATATCTACAGATTGTTGTTTTTATTTCAATGGCACAATTACATTCATTGTTGGTCAAGAGGTTGTAAAACAACAAAAACCGCAGCATTTCAAGTAGCTATCTCAAAGAAACCTGAATTACATTTTTTTTACTGGATAGCAACAGTCACTGGTTTGGTCCAGATGTCTGGTCAAAGTAGAAATGTTGGAAGAATTGGAAGGACATGTTTCAGTATTTTTCACCTTTCTATTCATGCTTATCATAATGTCTTGTCTTTCAGGTCTCCATTGCTCTGAGTCTTCGTTTGACTACAAAAAGGAGAAAGATCAATTACATTCACAAAACCAAAGCAAATTTACACTGTTTACCACACTGTGATGATATCTTATAATTATTTTCAAATGTTTGTTTGTGCATTATACGTTATTCTTTCATGGCCGAACTGTAGCACCAAGAGGTACCGACTTTTGGTGTCGGTACTTCAGAATCTGGGCAAAGTTTTAAGTTCCCGCATGTTGGCCGAGACGTACATTTTGAGGCCACCTAAGGTTGCAATAAAGTGTATTTTGGGATGTGGGGTCAGGCAGTGCTGCCACCGACCCACAGGCAAAAGGTAACCACCATGAGGCAAATAACTCCATACCTTTTCACAGTCGGCAGAGACATGAATATCATTGCTAAGGAAAGTGAATCTCTCCACGACCTCAACATCCTCACCACAAACAGGTACAGACAGCACAGCAGCATCCAAGATGTCATTGAAAGCCTGGTTCTTAGTTTTGACCCAGGAAACCCGTAATCCCAGCAGCTCCGACTCCTCATTCAGCATCTCGAGGGCCCCCAAAAGGATATCTAGAGTCTTCGCAAAGAAGACTGCATCATCTGCGAAATCAAGGTCAGAGATCTTGACATTCCCAAATGATGCACCACAGCTTGATCTCTCCGACATCCTCCCCAGAATCCAGTCCATACAAGTGCTGAAAAGTGTGGGGGCCAGTACACACCCCTGGCGAACTCCAGTAACAACTGGAGATAAGTCAGAGATGGTACCACGACATCTCACAGCACTCTCAGTACCGGAGTATAGTTCAGACATCAGATCGATCAGTTTTGGTGGCACCCCACGAAGACCTAGAATTCTCCAGAGGGCATCCCGATTCCCTGAATCAAACGCTTTACAGAGCTCAACATAGGCTGCAAGCAGCCCCTGCCGAAACGCTCGTCTGCGTTCGGTGAGGACTCAAAGAGCAAGGATACAGTCAATCGTTGACCTCTTTGGTGAAAAGTCCGACTGCTCTGGACGCTGGTGCTCAAGTAGATGGTGGTGAACCCTATCGAGAATTTTCTGAGCAAAGACCTTGCCCGGCACTGAGAGCAGCGTCACCCCTCGGTAGTTGTTGCAGTCTTGGCGATCACCCTTCCCTTTCCAGAGAGGGACAACAAGGCCCCTCTTCCAGTCGGTTGGGATGATGCCTGTGTTCCAGGCAGAGCACAGAACTGCATGCAATGACATGAGTGCAGCATTTCCACCAGCCTTGAAAAGTTCAGCATGGATGCCACAGATCCCTGGAGCTTTACCCCCATTTCAACCAGTTCACCACAGCCTGTGTTTCAACAAATGAAGGTGGACCACAGTTGATTGGAGTGTCAGCAACAGGGATTGTAACACCCCCGACGTCCAACTTGACAGCTGGTGGATCAGCCTGGTACAGCCACTCAAAGTAACCGGCCCAATGGGCCTTCACTTCGCACTCCTCTGTCAAGACACCACCACCCTCTGCTCTAACTGCAGTACACCGAGAAATGGGCTTGAACAAAGACAATGTGTGAATTCCACTGTAAGCAGGACGAAAATCATTTGACCACAGGTGTTGCTCTACCCCCTCACAGATTCCTCGCACATAGGCCTCCTTGTCCACCCTTCGCACACGTACAGTTTTACGCCTCAGCTCCCTGAACAGTTCAGCTCTGCCATTCAGCCTGGCCCTGCGACTCTGGGCAATGGTATCAAGTGTCCCTTGAGAGACAAAATTCTTCTTCGCCCTCCAGTGAGTTCCAATACATCCTCCGGCAACATCAAGGACGGTGGTCTTGAAGGCATTCCACAACTCTTCGGGATCACCCAAAGCACCCAGACACCTCAAATCTCCACTCAGCCTGTTCGCAATCTCCACAGCTACCCTCTCATCCTTGAGCTTGCCAACATCCAGCCTAGGCTGGGATGGTACAATTCTCCTGGATTGAAGGTGCAACTTAAGAGTTGCTACAACAAGCCGGTGGTTCGTATTGAGGAACTGAGCACTCCGGTAGACCCTGCAGTGCTGGATCATCCTCCAGTGACCATCAACAAGCACATGGTCAATCTCCTTTGCCACACCACCAGCGTTGGAATACCAAGTCCAGCGATGAGCCTGTGGGCACTGAAACCATGAACCAGCCACCGTTAGTCCATGACTTTTTGCAAAGTCAAGGAACTTAGTGCTATTCTGGTTCAAAGTTCCAGACGCATGGGGACCAACACACATCTCATAACCATCCCTATCAGTTCCAGTCGATGCATTGAAATCCCCCAATACTAGAAGAGTATCTCGCCTGGGGCACGATCAACCACAGACTCGAGCATGGCATAGAATGCATCCTTCACGGTGAGGTCACTCACCTCAGTCGGAGCATATACAAAGACCAGCGAAATGAAACTCAAGGAGTGATGAATCCTTAGTTTCATAATATGCTCGTTGACTGGTGTTCCCTCAATTATCATTGGAGTCAGCTTATTGGACACAGCTACAGCAACTCCTTGAGTATGGTAACCATCAGAGCGACCAGACTAATACTCGGTGTAACCACCTGCCATGATCTCGCCGCAATCCGGTCTCCGAACCTCAGAGAGTGCTGCAATACCGATGTCCAAACGCTTGTGCTCAGATGATAACAGAGACAGGCGATCATCCTCTCTTAGGGATAGGACATTCCAGGCACCCACCCGAAGGGACCGCCTCAGGTTAACCCAAGGAGACAGCCGTCTGGTGGACGACACCTCATCACCACCCTGACACACTCTCTCGCAATCTGACCTGGGAATGTTACTCCATGGTTTCCCTCCTATCATCAAAGATTGGGGGTCCCGAAGGCTTTGCCCCAATCCCGTCATCCGGTGAGCTGCCCTGCGAAGGGAAGCTGCACAGGAGGTACTCCCACGGAGTGGGTTTTCAGATTTTTTTATGCTTCTGGAATGTTTTTTTCGGAATGAAGGGTTTTACGGTGGCCGGAGTGCAAATCCTGCCACCAACCTACTAATAAGAAGTAACCCAACTGCAGGAGGATGTCTGCCGACACAGTCGGGCACTAGATATGGATGGCCGTTTGCTCACAAGGCGCTCCTCCACCCTTTTAAGATTTGAATATCTGTGAATAAAAAGTAAAATTTCATGCAGGGAATACTTGTGGCTGACCTGATCAAACTTTCTTGCTGTGTTTGTGTGGAGATGTCATACTCCCGTGTGTCAGCCACTTCTGCAAGCTGTCCTGTCATGATCTTGAACGCAAACATTATGATCAACTGCAAAAAGGAAAGAAAAAAAACCACAGAGCTTTTAACAATGAAGAACTTCACCAGAGTATATAGATTATCATAGACCTGAGAATGAATGATCGATATTAAAGTATATCTGCATCCTTAGGAAGGGTAGGTAGCAACCTCTTCTCTTTCTGGATACCTGGATGGAACCACGAACTGGTTCAACACTTGGAATGTGTTTTCAACCCTGATAAATCTCATACTGTCAATCTGTCTCTCCGAAAGGACTTTCTGGCGAACCCTCCCATTTACTTCCTTAATCTTCTTCGATAAGTTTAGCCACTCTACTCATTTGTTCCTCTTTTTGTCTCACCTGTGGCACCAAATTCTTTAGTGTGTACAATCTTATCCTTCCGTTCATGGCTTTTCGCCACCATGTCAGGTCACACCCCATCCATACTCATGATCTTTTCTACCCTCATTAATCCTCCCCAAAGCCACCCCTTCCTTTCCAGGTTATTTTTTTGTCTTATTACTGTGTTTGAGCTTATATCCAGCTTGTAAAATCCTTGTGCCATCCTCCCTCTCTCCCCTTGCTCTCATTCTTCCCCACACCAATTCTTCCTCCAAGTGTCCCTCTACCCTGCTGTTGGTGCGTTTTCCCACAATGTTCATTTTG
>NC_140963.1:107644129-107656629 GCF_056783735.1 Eptatretus burgeri
GCCGGCACAGGCCTTGCAGCACAGCAGCTGCAGACGATCCAGCCGGCACAGGCCTTGCAGCACAGCAGCTGCAGACGAAGTTGGCCGGCCTCCGCCTTGAAGCAAAACACGGCCAGCCGATGAAGTTGGCCAGCTCTTGCCGTTCAGTGGAGGTTGGTGGAGGGAGTGCGGTGGTGCTGGCCACTTGGAAGGCGGGCTCAGACCTACCTACCTGTCTCCCTCCCACCTATCGCCTTTGCCTGTCACTGTACATACCCACTCCCTTAATTTGTCAAACCCCAATTTAGCCCCAACTTATTTTTTTGTTGTTTTTATTTTTACTCCCCCACTATAAATCGTCCCCTAACCCCCTTTATCGTCTTTGTTCGGCTAACCTATCCTGTCACCTAGCCTACTCCCAACCCCTACGTTCCCTTCCCGGAGGGGAATAAGGGAGAGCTAACGTCCTGTGCCGAGGCCCAACGAAGCCTCAGAATGGCCTGCCCAGAGTTCGGCGATCTAACCCAAAGTGGGTCCAGCGGCCCACAACGAGAGCGAGGGGATGGATGGTGCGGAGGGGTACACTTCCTATTCTACCCTATCCATTTAACTGTTAAACTACCCCGGGGCTTTCAACAAGCGCCTCTCGCTTAAACTATTGGTTCTAACAACCCAGATTCCCGTCGCCTATGTTGGTGTCCTCACAATTTCGGGCCTCGCCCCCCAATTTTCGCTCCGTGCCCTCACACGGTCTCCTGGCTGGGACACGTGGCTCCCTTTGGCAGGCACGACCCTCTGCCGAATCTCCCGCTATGGCAACCCCGGGCACTACACTGCCTCCGAGCCTACCAGCTCCCTAACACCGGGGAGTGCCCCCCATGGCACCTCCCCTGAAACGCACACGTGGCAGGCCGGCCTCCCGGGCCCCTTTCCGAGGGTCACCCGTGCCCACAACACTGCCCACGCGGCTAATGGCGCCCCGGGCCCCCGCACCAAGCAGGCGCACCCGTGCCCACTACTCTATCCCGGCCCCCCATGGGCCCATGGCCTACCGCGGCCGACTAGCCTGGTGCCCGGGGTACCCACTCAGCGATACTCACCTTTCGCAGCCACGCTCCCAACCCGTCAACAGGGCTCCTGCACCCCTCCAAACGGGTCTCGAGCCTACTTTCCCACCAACAACAAAACGACCTCCATTTTTCAATTTGACTAACCCCCTAACTCACTTTACTCTGACCCCGGGGTCCCTTGGGCGGGAGTCACTCCTCCCCCCAATCACTCATCGCACCATGCATTCCCCATTCGCTCCATTCACACAGACCCGCTGGCCTCACTCACTCACCAAGCACATGCTTCCACTTCACTCACCAACTCTTCAACACACACACCACTGAACTCTGCCATCCTTCTATCTGCATCCCCAAACTAACTCGTGCTCCCACGTCGTCCCTTATACTACAGCACGTTCCATTTAACACTACGTAGCTAAACTACGTCCCCGCTACACATCCACAAGTCTGTCACTGTCTTCTAACTCAAAAAATCATTTTATTTCCCAACCTAAATCTGGCTACAATCCCTCTATCTAATCCATTCCACGGACTCCATGAGGACTTACCCCCTGCCCCATGAAGTCGGTCTAACTAAGATAACCCTTCCCCCTAACTAGTTTTCATCCTGTGCCCAGGTCAAGGAGGTCTTCCACCCCTTGCCCAGGAATCCTGTGCACCCGAAAGTGAAGCTTGCTGTTTTTTTTTTTTTTCATGCGCAGCACCTGCGCGGCAACTCGCGCACTTTACACCTGCCTGTGACGTCATGCAGCTGCACGTGTTCCTCGTCCCTCCTTGGACGGTACCATCCGGCAGAGATATCCCTCCTGCCGGATTCCAACCCCACGTGCAGCCATGGCGTCACCGTGCGCATAAAAAAAAACACAAGCCCCACGTCTCGAGGGGTTCCCCACGCGAACACATGTGCTTTGCCCGTTGGAGCTTAACACACACGATCGCGTGGAGAACCCGTCCGGTCCAAATCCGTTTACCTGCCTAAACTTTGTCCGTCCGCGGGATCGGCAAATCCACCGCGTGCGTTTCCGGACCGGGACTTCACTCTCGCAAGCGAGCACGTGGTGGTCTCGTGCGTTGCACAGCACGAACCGCGTGCTCACTGCTGGGTGAACCCGGCACGGTCCCCGAAACAGCTACAGCCGCTACTCGGCTTTCGTTTCTCCCATGTCGCCGTCTCCGTCTCCATTCCACACACGCATACCTGCGTGTTACGACGCACACAGTCCACTCCATCACATTCACACCGGGAGACGCGGCTGCGTGCTCCCGCATGCCAACCGACATCTCCCTCACATACCGCTCTCTCACACACACGGTCTCCCTTGCATACGGCCGTTCACTCACGCGTGCCTCACTACTCTCACAAACCATACTACTCACACACGCGGGGGCACTCAACCGCTGTGCCTCACCCACACACGCGAGGGCACTCACCCGCGGTGCCTCACTCATACACCGTGCCTCACTCACACACGCGGGGGCACTCATCCGCGGTGCTTCACTCACACTGGCCGTTCCATCCACACATACGGCCTCACTCACACACGGTGCCTCACCCACACACGCGGGGGCACTAACCCGCGGTGCCTCACTCACACTCCGTACCTCATCCACACACGGCGTGCTGGGAAGCACGTACTCCGGCACCATCGCCACCACACCACTCACACACGGGGTCGCTTCCACACACGGGGACGCACTCACCCCTTGCACCACACACACAGGGACAACCACACTGGGGATTCGTGTCCCCACAAGGGTCTCCGGGGCCTCTATACCCCCCAAGCTCTCCGTGCACCTGTCCACAGCACTCCTCCCCTCAACCTCGCAAAGCACGACCGAACTCACCTGGTCGTGACTCGCCTCAAGGGGGCAGACTCCCTCCCCTCGTTCCTGGAGGAGGCCATCCAGGTGCTCGCACTGGGTCTCTACCCAGTCCGCCAGCTCACCCCCATTATCCTCCACTACCTCTGTGTGTGTGTGTGTGCGTCACTTACCCCGTCTTCCTCGTGTAGTCTCTCCTCTATCGTTCCCTTCCCGGCTACCGTCACTGCCAACTCTTCACCCTTTACCTCCCTTGTCTCCACTATTATTTCCGTTGTCGTCACCTCGTGTCTCGTCTCACACGTTTTGGTCTCCCCATTTAATTTTTCCCTTTTGGTCACCGTCGATTCCTCTGTCACGACCCTCGCCCAACACGCCCCCTGAATTATTTTTTCACCCGCCTCCACCGCGGGCCTGTCAGCCGTTGCACCCCCTTCCAGCTCATTTGCTTCCACACACGGAGTCGCCATTCTCAGCTCCCTGGTCACGGCCTTCATGCCCGCCTGCAGGCTTCGGCCCATGTTCTGCGTCTCACCCCGCAGCTTTTTCGTTTCTTCCTTCATTTGCTGTGTATTCGCATCCATCTTTTCGTTCATGCTTTTTATTCCGTTTATAAATTCAGTTGTGTTTGCATCCATCTTTTCGTTCATGCCTTTCATTTCGTTTTTTATTTCCGCATTCATTTGTGCCAGCATGGTGAATAGCTGGGCCATGTCGGATGCACTCAAGTGAGCCGTTTCGGCAGGGGTTGGGGAAGGGTCTTGGTGGAGAGGGGGGGGGGAAGGTGTCATACACCGCGGCCGCTGCCGCACCCACCTCGGGCCCTGGGTTCAGTTGGGCGAGTCCGTGTTCCTGCACAATCAACATTTCCTGCACGGGGATTCCATCCTGGACCATGGACTCTACATTATTACACATATACATTTCTAATACCCCCGGCTCCCGCTCGCCTTGAGACGCCATCTTGCTTCTCGTGAAGGGTTAATTTAACTCGCTCGTAATTTGGAGGGAATCGGGGGTCGCTTCTCTCACCCCTGGACCGATTCCCGTGAATTTAGCCGGAGACAGGAGAGCCCGTTTTCCTGTTCTCCGATACCAGTGCCGCGAGGAGGGCGATGAATTTGTATCGCACGACCTGACACCAGTGTTACGGATTTCCGCGCCCGCCGGCGTGCTGACGGCCACGTAACTCGAATCGCGGCACGTCGCCCACCGGACGGACAATCCAGTCGTGACCCTCTCGGACTAACGCCGGGAACCAGTCACGGGTGGACCTTTCGGTCTCACCGCGATCGAGCCAATCAGCCCCCGCGTGGGATAGGGTTGCTCGCCGAATTCGACCTACCTAAGTACCCACGCGGAGGGTAGACCGGGCGATCGCACCTCGCCGCAGGTCGACTTCGGACACGGGCCACTTAAGCGACCCGTTCCGTACTATCAGAATAACCGAGCGGTGTTATCGTCGACCTCGACGGTTCGATTAATTATCGGGCGTATTCAGCCCACTACCAACCCTTTACGTGAAGCAAGATGGGGATTCAATGGGAGAAATGACGAAGCGAAGCGGGAGAACAGTTCAATAATAAAGCACATTTATTCGCGGCACACGGGAAGCACACATATTCAATTCCACCAAAAGCACACAGAAAAGAAAAACAATTCAATTTACACAAAAAGCAAAAGAGAAACACAATGCAGAGCTAATACCGACTACCGAGCACACGGCAACACTTATACAATTCTACTTCACAGACGGCGCCGACAACACATACCCAAAACCAAGGAAAGAATACCCTCAAGGATGAGGCGGGTCTGAGGCCGAGACCGGGTCGCGCCTACCCGTCTGGTGATGAGACGCGGAGCGGCGATGGCGCCCCAACCCCGCGGGCCTCGCGGGCAGTGTCTGGCAGGGGGTGGGAAAGGGGGCCCCCTTGGTCGCACTATCTCAGCGCGGGGGGAAACAGGAGGGGGTTGCTGATGCTCGGGGTATAGAGGATCTTTATTATCCCTGGTGTGCGTCTCCACCTCGGCCAGGTCGCGCTGTCGGCCTCCCTCGGGTGCAGCTCCCTGCACGACGCGAGCACCCCCTCGTCTGGTGTCGCCGCCTTTCCACAGCTCGTCCCCTCCGTTCCGACTCCAACGCACACGACGAGCAGCTCCACCGCCCGCGAAGTCTTGACCCTCTGCTTCCGACTCTCCTACTCTCCGCCTCTGGACTCTCCGACTCTCGACTCTCCGTTGGACTCTTCTTTGGACTCTCCTGGACTGACGAACACGGTCCTTTTATCCCCCCGTAGCTTCGCCTTTGACCCCCTCCCTTTGACCTTTCACCTCGCTCCCCATTGGCCCGAGAAAAAGTGGGCGTGAAGGCTTTTTGATCCACAAATTTGCATATATCGATCGTCCTGGAGGCGGGGCCAAATCGCCCCTCGCTCACCGATTGGACGGCAAAAAGTGGGCGTGTGTCGTTTTTGATCCGTTTTTGAAGCACAAAATCCGTGATTTTGTACACGCTGTTCGACGCGCGCCCTGCACGAGTCCAACACCGGTACCCACAGCGGGGCAAGAACAGTGGCGATGCTACGGTTGCGAGGTGTGACGTGAAGGTCGTGGCGGTTGTGGTGAAGCGGCGTTGTGGTTGGTGGTTGATGTTGTGGTTGTGGTGGTAATCATGGCGGTTGGTCCAAAATAAAGATAGTAAAAGAAAAACGGCTATCCTGAAGAGTCGCAGCTCGCATAAATGACATGTATTCCCACTAGACAACGGGTTTGGGCCTAACTACACATGTACTTACCGAGATACCTCACCTAAGGGACCTGAATGGTGGTTTGCGAATTTGGTAACCACAACAATATATATATATATATATATGTGTGTGTGTATATATATATATATATATGTGTGTGTGTATATATATATATATATATATGTGTGTGTATATATATATATATATATGTGTGTGTATATATATATATATATGTGTGTGTATATATATATATATATATATATATATATATATATATATATATATATATATATATGTATATATATATATATATCCACAAATTTACATACACATATATATATATATACACACACACATATATATATATATATATATATATATATATATATATATATATATATTGTTGTGGTTACCAAATTCGCAAACCACCATTCAGGTCCTTTAGGTGAGGTATCTCGGTAAGTATATGTGTAGTTAGGCCCAAACCCGTTGTCTAGTGGGAATACATGTCATTTATGCGTGCTGCGACTCTTCAGGATAGCCGTTTTTCTACTATCTTTATTTTGGACCAACCGCCATGATTACCACCACCAACCACAACATCAACCACCCACCGCGGCGCCGCCTCACATCACACCTCGCAACCGTCGCATCGCCACCGTTCTTGCGCCGCTTGTGGGTACCGGTGTTGGACTCGTGCAGGGCGCGCGCCGAACAGCGTGTACAAAACCACGGATTTTCCACTTCAAAAACGGATCAAAAACGACACACGCCCACTTTTGTTCCGTCCAATCGGTGAGCGAGAGGCGATTTGGCCCCGCCTCCAGGGCGTTGGAGGGCGGTCGCTATATGCAAATTTATGGATCAAAAAGCATTCACGCCCACTTTTTCTCGGGCCAATGGGGAGCGAGGTGAAAGGTCGAAGGGAGGGGGTCAAAGATGAGAGAGCGAAGCCACGGGGCATATATAAGCGACCGCGTTCGTCAGTCAAGAGGATAGAGAGTTAAGACTTCGTGGGCGGTGGAGTTGGGAAGAAGAAGCAAGAAGGAGTTGGTCGTCGTCGTGTGCGTTGGAGTCGGAGCAAAGAAGACGGAGCTGTGGAGAGGCGGCGAGGGCAGACGAGGGGGTGCTCGCGTCGTGCAGGGAGCTGCACACCAGGGAGGCCGACGGAGCGACCTGGCCGAGGTGGAGACGCTCGTCGCGGGACTCGAGGCAGAGTAGAAATCCTCTATACCCCGAGCATCAGCAACCCCCTCCTGTTTCCCCCCGCGCTGAGATAGTGCGACCAAGGGGTCCCCTTTCCCACCCCCTACCAGACACTGCCCGCGAGGCCCGCGGAGTTGAGGCACCATCGCCGCTCCGCGTCTCATCACCAGACGGGTAGGCCCGACCCGGTCTCGGCCTCAGGCCCGCCTCATCTTTGAGGGTTCTCTTTTCTTTTGTTTTTGGGAATGTGTGTTGTCGGCACCGTCTGTGAAGTAAAATTGCATAAGTGTTGCCGTGTGCTCGCGTAATCGGTATTAGATCTGCATTGTCGCATTTGCTTTTTGTGTAAAATTGCATTGTGTTTCTTTTCCTTTTCTATGTGCTTTTGGTGGAATTGAATATGTGTGCTTTCCGTTCATCGCGAATAAATGTGCTTTGTGTTGAACTGTTTCCCGCTTCGCTTCGTCATTTCTTTCATTGAATCCTCATCTTGCTTCACGTAAAGGGTTGGTAGTGGGCTGAATACGCCCGATAATTAATCGAACCGTCGAGGCCGACGATAACACCGCTCGGTTATCCCGATAGTACGGAACGGGTCGCTTAAGTGGCCCGTGTCCGAAGTCGACCTGCGGCGAGGTGCGATCGCCCGGTCTACCCTCCGTGTGGGTACTTAGGTAGGTCGAATTTGGCGAGCAACCCTATCCCACGCGGGGGCTGATTGGCTCGATCGCGGTGAGACCGAAAGGTCCACCCGTGACTGGTTCCCGGCGTTAGTCCGAGAGGGTCATGACTGGATTGTCCGTCCGGTGGGCGACGTGCCGCGATTCGAGTTACGTGGCCGTCGGCACGCCGGCGGGCGCGAATCCGTAACACTGGTGTCAGGTCGTGCGATACAAATCCATCGCCCTCCTCGCGGCACTGGTATCGGAGAACAGGAAAACGGGCTCTCCTGTCTCCAGCTAAATTCACGGGAATCGGTCCAGGGGTGAGAGAAGCGACCCCCGATTCCCTCCAAATTACGAGCGATTCAAATTAACCCTTCACGAGAAGCAAGATGGCGTCTCAAGGCGAGCGGGAGCCGGGGGTATTAGAAATGGATGTAGAATGTGTAGAATCCATGGTCCAGGATGGAATCCCCGAGCAGGAAATGTTGATTGTGCAGGAACACGGACTCGCCCAACTGAACCCAGAGCCCGAAATGGGTGCGGCAGCGGCCGCGGTGTATGACACCTCCCCCCCCCTCTCCACCAAAACCCTTCCCCAACCCTTGCCGAAACGGCTCACTCAAGCGCACCCGACATGGCCCAGCTATGCGCCATGCTGGCGGCAATGACAGCGAAGATGAATGCGAACATGAACAAGCAAATGGACGAAGTAAAAACGAGGATGGATGCGAATACACAACAAATAAATGCGGATATGAAAGGCATGAACGAAAAGATGGATGCGAATACACAAAAATTGGATGCGAATACACAACAAATTAACGGAATGGAAACAAACATGAAAAAAGAAATGAAAGAGCTACGGGGTGAGACGCAAAACATGGGCCGATGCCTGCAGGCGGGCATGAAGGCCGTGACCAGGGAGCTGGGAATGGCGACTCCACGTGTGGAAGCAAACGAGCTGGAAGGGGGTGCAACGGCTGACAGGCCCGCGGTGGAGGCGGGTAAAAAAATAATTCGGGGGGCGTGTTGGGCGATGGTCGTGACAGAGGAATCGACGGTGACCAAAAGGGAAAAATTAAATGGGGAGACCAAAACGTGTGAGACGAGACACGAGGTGACGACGACAGAAACTTATAAATGTATAGAGACACGGGAGACAGAAAAAATAGAGGGAAGACGACACGATGAAGACGGGGTAAGTGACGCACACACACACACGGAGGTAGTGGAGGATAATGGGGGTGAGCTGGTGGACTGGGTGGAGACCCAGTGCGAGCACCTGGATGGCCTCCTCCAGGAACGAGGGGAGGGAGTATGCCCCCTTGAGGCGAGTCACGACCAGGTGAGTTCGGTCGTGCTTTGCGAGGTTGAGGGGAGGAGTGCTGTGGACGGGTGCACGGAGAGCTTGGGGGGTATAGAGGCCCCGGAGACCCTTGTGGGGACACGAATCCCCAGTGTGGTTGTCCCTGTGTGTGTGGTGCAAGGTGTGAGTGCGTCCCCGTGTGTGGAAGCGACCCCGTGTGTGAGTGGTGTGGTGGCGATGGTGCCAGAGTACGTGCTTCCCAGCACGCCGTGTGTGGGTGAGGCACCGTGTGTGAGTGAGGCCGTGTGTGTGAGTGAAACGGCCAGTATGAGTGAGGCACCACGTGTGAGTGGTGTGGTGGCGAGTGTGCCGGAGTGTGTGCTTCCCAGCACGCCGTGTGTGGATGAGGGACCGCGGATGAGTGCCCCCGCGTGTGTGAGTGAGGCACGGTGTATGAGTGAGGCACCGCGGGTGAGTGCCCCCGCGCGAGTGAATGGAGCACCACATGTGAGTGGTATGGGTTATGCAAGGGAGACCGTGTGTGTGAGAGAGCGGTATGTGAGGGAGATGTCGGTTGGCATGCGGGAGCACGCAGCCGCGTCTCCCGGTGTGAGTTTAATGGTGTGGAGTGTGAGCGTCGTAACACGCAGGTGTGCGTGGGTCGAATGGCGACGACGGCGACATGTTAGGAAAGAAAGCCGAGTGGCGGCTGTAGTTGTTTCGCGGACCGTGCCGGGTTCACCCAGCAAGGAGGGACGAGGTTCGTGCTGTGCAACGCACGAGACCACCACATGCTCGCTTGCGAGAGTGAAGTCCCGGTCCGGAAACGCACGCGGTGGATTTGCCGATCCCGCGGACGGACAAAGTTTAGGCAGGATAACGGATTTGGACCGGACGGGTTCTCCACGCGATCGTGTGTGTTGAGCTCCAACGGGCAAAGCACATGTGTTCGCGTGGGGAACCCCTCGAGACGTGGGGCTTGTGTTTTTTTTTATGCGCACGGTGACGTCATGGCTGCACGTGTGGTTGGAATCCGGCAGGAGGGGTATCCCGGCCGGATGGTACCGTCCAAGGAGGGACGAGGAACACGTGCAGCTGCATGACGTCACGGGCAGGTGCAAAGTGCGCGAGCTCTGAGTTGCCGCGCAGGTGCTGCGCATGAAAAAAAAAAAAAAAAAACAAGCCTCACTTTCGGGTGCACAGGATTCCTGGGCAAGGGGTGGAAGACCCCCTTGACCTGGGCACAGGATGGAAACTAGTTAGGGGGAAGGGTTAGCTTAGTGAGACCGACTCCATGGGGCAGGGGTAAGTCCTCATGGAGTCCGTGGAATGGATTAGGTAGAGGGATTTAGTGAGCTTTAGGTTGGGAAATAAAATGATTTATTTGGAGACAGTGACTGACAGTGAATGTGTAGTGGGGACGTAGCTTAGCTACGTAGTGTTAAATGGAACGTGCTATAGTGTAAGGGATGACGTGGGAGCACGAGTTAGTTAGGGGATGCAGATAGAAGGATGGCAGAGTTCAGCGGTGTGTGTGTTGAAGAGTTGGAGAGTTGTTGGTGAGTGAATTGGAAGCATGTGCTTGGTGAGTGAGTGAGGCCAGCGGGTCTGTGTGTGTGGAGTGAATGGGGAATGCATGGTGCGATGAGTGATTGGGGGGAGGAGTGACTCCCGCCCAAGGGACCCCCGGGGTCAGAGTAAAGTGAGTTAGCTGGGTTAGTCAAATTGAAAAATGGAGGTCGTTTTGCTGTTGGTGGGAAAGTAGGCTCGAGACCCATTTGGAGGGGTGCAGGAGCCCTGTTGACGGGCTTGGGAGCGTGGCTGCGAAAGGTGAGTATCGCTGAGTGGGTACCCCGGGCACCAGGCTAGTCGGCCGCGGTAGGCCAAGGGCCCATGGGGGGCCGGGACAGCGTAGTGGGCACGGGTGCGCCTGCTTGGTGCGGGGGCCCGGGGCGCCAGTAGCCGCGTGGGCAGTGTTGTGGGCACGGGTGACCCTCGGAAAGGGGCCTGGGAAGCCAGCCTGCCACGTGTGCGTTTCAGGGGAGGTGCCATGGGGGGCACTCCCCGGTGTTAGGGAGCTGGTAGGCTCGGAGGCAGTGTAGTGCCCGGGGGTGCCATAGCGGGAGAATCGGCAGAGGGTCGTGCCTGCCAAAGGGGGCCACGTGTCCCAGCCATGAGACCGTGTGAGGGCACGGAGAGAAAATTGGGGGGCGAGGCCCGAAATTGTGAGGACACCAACACAGGCGACGGGAATCTGGGTTGTTAGAACCAATAGTTTAAGCGCGAGGCGCTTGTTGAAAGCCCCGGGGTAGTTTAACAGTTAAATGGTTAGGGTAGATTAGGAGATGTACCCCTCCGCACCATCCATCCCCTCGCTCTCGTTGTGGGCCGCTGGACCCACTTTGGGTTAGATCGCCGAACTCTGGGGAGGCCATTCTGAGGCTTCGTTGGGCCTCGACACAGGACGCTAGCTCTCTCTTGTTCCCCTCCGGGAAGGGAACGTAGGGGTTGGGAGTAGGCTAGGTGACAGAATAGGTTAGCCGAACAAGGACGATAAAGAGGGTTAGGGGACGATTTATAGTGGGGAAGTAAAAAAAATAAAAACAACAAAAAAATAAGTTGGGGCTAAATTGGGGTTTGACAAATTAAGGGAGTGGGTATGTACAGTGACAGGCAAAGGCGATAGGTTGGGAGGGAGACAGGTAGGTAGGTCCGAGCCCGCCTTCCAAGTGGCCAGCACCACCGCACTCCCTCCACCAACCTCCATTGAACGGCAAAGGCTGGCCAACTTCATCGGCTGGCCGTGTTTTGCTTCAAGGCCTGTGCCGGCCACTTCATCTGCTGGCTGTGTTGCTGCAAGGTCTGTGCCGGCCCACTTCATCTGCCGGCTGGCTGTTTTTTCTTCAAGGCCTGTGCCGGCCAGTTCATCTGCCGGCTGTGGTTGCCTGTAGCGGCCTTCTTCTGCGGGCTGTGTTTGCCTGCTGCCTTTGCCATGCCATGCCCACTGCCCATGTTCACCAGCCCCGTTCAATTTTTGCTCTGCCCCCCCCCCCCCTGTTCATTTCCATGTGCGCCAGGATCCGCAAGGCAACAGTTTGCAAGCTGCAAGAACTGCCCTGTTGGCAGCTACAACACGGGCCTGCAGTGGCGGCCCGTGCACCGTGTTTGTGTTCATCCATCCATTCGTTGTGCTCATTGCGTGTGCCACTTGAGCTGGCACGGAGACTGCGTTTGTGCAGCCCATGCACCGTTGTGGTTCACTGCGTTCAGTTCAAAAAGGGAAGGCCTTGGACTGCGTGTGAGCAGCCAGCCACGTTCCCTGTCACCTGCATTGTTTTGAGCCAGAGACTGCATGCGGGCAGCCTGGCTCCCTGCTAACTGCTTTCTTTTGCAGAGTTCAGTGATCCTGGGCCATGGTTTAGTGTAAAATTTGTAAGTTAAGGTTAAGATGTACTCTAAATATGAGTGCGCCCCCGGCATGTATGTCTTAGCGCCGGCAATTTTATTTAAGTCGTCCGTGTGAGTGAGGTTGTTTAGGTAGTTACGCAGCCCTCAGGTTATTTATTTTGGGGACACGAATACCATGAATGTCGCACTCAGGGATCCGTAGGTAAAATGTACTAGGGGAAAACTACACATGATGGCACACGAAAATTTGACGACTCGGGACGAGTCTGTAAAAAGGGGAGGGGGTAGTGTTGTGGTT
>NC_140963.1:107661629-107684129 GCF_056783735.1 Eptatretus burgeri
TTAACAAGATGATTACCAAGTAACACCAAATCCAGCTGAGCTGACATCTGCAAGAAACTTGTATATGTGTTGGTACTGCCCATCATGCTGTTTCAGGTAGATGTTGATTTTGGAGAACTCCAGCAGGATGTCAGTGATGTCGTGTAAGAAGAATACGACAATTCCCACATTGTGGTAGCTGCAACACAACACAATACCTGGCATTATAAGGTCCATGTTAACTGGGGCATTTGATAGAAGTTTAAACAAAATGACACATTATCAACATTTTTTTTTTACCCACGAGGAATGAAAAGAGTTCAATTTAAAAGCATAATAACTGACAATAAAATGTCTCACAAAACTTAAAAAAATTAAAAAAGTAAAATGGAGGAACTATTTGAATGAAACAAAATAAGTCCCCCCCCCACACCCCCCACCGTGAAAGCAATTCCATACATTTTTTGCAACACTCGAAAATAATATGGAGCATTCAAAAAGTTTTACAAATGTGATGCAATAGTCCTGGATGTGCCAAAAGAGGTGTAGCTCGTGTACCATGCTTGACACAGAATGTGAGTGCTGCTAAAGTCGTTTCCTGATGAGAGTTACAATCCTGGATAGGTCGCCACTGGTACAGAAAGTCAAGACAGGAATTTGTTCAGGATGTCAGCGATAGCTCGCCTACTCTTCACGAAGGACACCATGGGATCTTTAACGTGCACCAACTAATGCTGGCTGATGGGATACCCAGTTTAGTATAAAAAAAAGGTTCAACAAAGCATATATATATATATATATATATATATATATATATATATATATATATATATATATATATATATATATATATATATATATATATATATATATATATATATATATATATACACACACATTTTTATGAGGTCCATCTAAAAAGTAACGGGACTGACCACAGAAATTTTATTCCAAAAAATATATTGAAATCACAGCTTGTCCCCTTCAAAATAGTTTCCCTCCAGTCTCGCACACTTGTCCATCCTCTTCTTCAATGCTTCAAAGCATCCCCGGAAGGCTTCTTCTGGAATCCTCCGGAGCTCCGTCGTCACGGCCCTTTTGATGGCCTCCCCATCATGAAATCGGGTCCCCTTGATCACCCCCTTGAGCTTGGGGAATGGGAAAAAATCACAAGGGGCCAAGTCTGGCGAATACGGGGGTTGCTCCAGAGTTGGCACGTTCCTCTCCGCCAGAAACTGTCGGATGTTCAGGGCACTGAGAGCAGGGGCATTGTCATGGTGGAGCACCCAGGCGTTGTTCTCCCACAGATCTCTCCTCTTGTCCCAAACTGATCTCACGAGGCGCCGGAGGATCTCCTTGTACAGGTATTGATTCACTGTTTGACCCTGTGGTAGAAACTTGAAGTGGACAATGCCGTTAATGTCAAAAAACGCGATGAGCATCACCTTGACCTTCGACTTCGACATCTTTGCTTTCTTTGGTCTTGGTGATGCTGGATTTTAACACTGACATCTCTGCCGTTTGGTCTCGGGATCGTATTCGAATATCCACGACTCATCACCAGTAATGACTCTCCCGAGCAGGTCTGGATCGTCCTCGAGGTGCTCGATAATGTCTTGAGAGACAGTGACTCTTTGCTGTTTCTGGTCCTCGAACAAAAGCTTGGGGACCATCTATGCACACACCTTGCGCATTTCGAGATTTTCAGTGATGATGCTCCAGACAGTGTCCTTGTTGATGTAAAGTTCCTCAGCAATCATCCGCATCGTGAGTCCACGATCTGCGCGCACCATCTACTTCACACGCTCGATGTTGTCCGCCGTTCTGCTCGTTGAAGGTCTTCCAGACCGTGGATCATCTTCAACCTCCTCCCGTCCCTCTTTGAACATCTTGTGCCTTTCAAATACACGTGTATGTGACATTGTTTCTTCCCCGTAGACTTGCTGCAGCATTGCGAAGGATTCGTAAGGTGTTTTGCCAAGTTTGACAAGAAACTTCAGATTGGCTCTCTGCACATGACTCATAGCACAACGGCTCAGACGAGACAACGTGTAAAGCACGACCTGTAAAAAAAATCACACAATGAGCGCAGTCAACCATCACCAATCATACATATTGCTGGAATGTTACGAAAGACTGTGACGCAACCCGTTCATTCAAGTTGTGTAAGTGCAGCACACAGCAGGCTCAGTCCCGTTACTTTTAAGACAGACCTCATGTCGATATATATATATATATATATATATATATATATATATATATATATATATATATATATATATATATATATATATATATATATATATATATACATATATATATATATATATATACATATACTAGCGATACCCGTGCACATGCACGGGAAGGCAGTACAACATAGCTGGTAGCAGACGACAGACCGCACACGGGGAATGACAAAAATACACATTGTGCAAAGTGCAAGTCGTACTATGGAACGCCAAGACTTCCCAAACATTGTCGGCATGTCCGCTAAGTGCCACAGCAATTTCATAGGGATCGTGTGACGGCGAGCCGAGTTTTTAGTGTGTTTCCCCGGGTGCCCGTGCCCACGACACTGCCCACGCGGCCATTGGCGCTCCGGGTCCCGCCTCATGCGGGCCCACCCATGCCCACTACGCTATCCCGGCCCCTCTTGGGCCCTTGGCCTACCACGGCCGACTAGTTTGGTGACCGGGGTGCCCACTAAGCGATACTCACCGTTCGCAGCCACGCTCCCAGCCTGTCAACAGGACTCCTGCACCCCTCCAAATGGGTTTCGGGCCTCCACTCGCACCAACAGCAAAACGACCTCCATTTTGTAAATTTAACGAACATTACTCTGACCCCGGGGTCCCTTGGGTGGGAATCACTCCTCCCCCAATCACTCATCGCACCATGCATACCACATTCCCTCCATTCACACAGGCCCGCTGGCCCTCACTCACTCAACATGTTTCCTGACAATTTCCATTTCATCGCTCCCATCACTGAACACTGCCATTCCACTAACTGAATCCCTTCGCTACCTCATGCTCCCTCGTCATCCCTTACAATATAGCACATCCTTTTAACACTACGTAGCTAAGCTACGTCCCCACTACACATTCAAAGTGTGTCAGTGTCTCCAAAAATAATTTCCCATTTTAAATCTAAACTGAAATTCCCACTAACTAATCCATTACACGGGCCCCATGAGGACTTGTCCCTGCCCCATGAAGCTGGTCTATCTAAACTAACCCTTCCTGCTAACTAGTGCTTCCTGTGCCCTATACAAGGGGGTCTCCTACCCCCTGCCTGGGCTCGTGTACTCACAGCAAGGCTCTGCGAGCCTTGTGCCTCTGCGGGAGTGGTAGTTCCAGCTCCGGCTACTCCGGCAAGACTTAAGCATGAGGGCGTAAGGTCGCCCTTGTAGGGTCTCAGGCGGTCCGCGTGGAAGATCCAGGGGAGGGCTCGTGGTCCCATTTTAATTTTGAGGACCATGTCACTGATTTGCGCCAGGACGACCCCAGGTCCTGCCAGGGCGAGGTGAGTTTCGGGCATCTGCCCTTCCTCCTCCGGGGATTGAAGAACCAAATCTTCACCCCTGGTGGGTACTCACTCACCTGGCTCCGGTGGTCGTACCTGCGCTTCATCTTTATACCCGCCTGTTGGAGCGGGCGGCAAGTGAAGGCATGGACCTTTTCCATGCCTTCCTCCAACTGATGGGCATAGCCCTCCCCTGGGGGTCTGTCGGGTAGTCAACCTGCATAACTGTGTTTTCATCCTGGGCCATAGATTCTACTACTTCCAAATCTATTCCCTCCTGCCCCTGCTCGCCTTGAGCTGCCATTTTGCGTATCGGGAATAAATTTGAAAGCTCGGAATTTAATGGGAACGGTGGGTCGCATTATACACCCTTGGTCCGATTCCCGTTAATTTCGTTTGGAGGCGGATGAATTTGAATCGAGCTCTCGGACACCAGTGTTACGGGTTTCCACCGCGTCCGGCGTGCGGTCGTGCGCCCACCGAAGGCCGCAATCCAGCCATGACCTTCCGGACCAACGCCAAAATCCAGTCACGGATGTCTTAACGCATCATAAACTCGCCAATTATTCTGTCCACATGCTACAGGGTCGATCGCCGAATTATCGATGTACCTAATTATTCGCGCGGACAGAAATACCGGGAGTTTATACCTCAACGGGACCTGCACGAAAATGAGCCGCTCAAGCGGCTCGTTCCGTATGCGAAGCCGAGCGGTTATAAATCACCAAATCCCGTCGGACGAAATGATCAATTTTATCGGCCTTAAAAGCCAGTTAATATCCCGAGCGCACCATGGCAGTCAATACAGGAAGGGACGCAACGAGCCGGTTCATGTTCAACAATGGGGGATTTATTTTCACACGTAAGCAGTCAATGAATGGGGATAGGGGACAAGACACGTGCAAAAGCCTACAGCCGATTGCTATTTCATTTACAGCATGCACTTAATAACAATTCTACTGAAAGACAAGGCACCACAAACTTTCAGACAAAAACCCAAGAAAGAAAAGACAGGCTCGTAAGCCTTTAATATTCCTCAGAGCCGGGATGACCGCAGGGGCTCCGAGAGGCCGGGCTGGTTACCTTACCGCCCTGGTGGCGACTCAATGGGTTTTTGTTCGGCGACCCTCGGTATCCGTCTCTGTTCCACCTGGGGTGTCGCAAAAGCGCCAGTCGCTTGAGCGGCTTGAGCAGCTTGGCGGGCGGCTCTCCTTGGTCGCTTGGCCTTCCGCGCGGCCTGGTCGATCGGGCCTGGCCGACGATGCTTCAGCGGAGCGAACGGGCCTTGCTCTTTTAGAGTTGATCCTCTTTCAGGACCTGCTCATTCCTCAATGTCGCTCGACCGACTCAGGGCCGTCTGCTCGTACCGTGACGTAGCTTGCTCAACTCCGGCTGTTCGACGCGCTCCATCTCCACTGACGACTCTCCACTGACGACTGCCCCTGGCGACTTCTCCCGTCTCCAACGATCCAGCCCAACTGACTCCTGACTGACTTTTCGGCGTTCCAGGACTGCTTTTTATCGGGCCCGGGGGCGCCCGCTCCCCCACCTCTCACCTGCGGTTCGGCCCCGCCCCCTTTTCAACTTCGCCCCTTTCACTACTGATTGGACAGTTCCTTTCTCGGCAGAGGTCGTTCTGATCCACTTATGCAAATCAGCCGCTCCATGGCTGACTGCACACGGACGCTGGAATGTGGCTTTCCTGTTGCGCCGCGAGTTCATAACAACGGCATTCTGCCGCTGTTTGCTGAGGAGGGCGCTGTGTTGTGGAGATTGACGTGGTTGTAGACTCTGTGGCGTTGTAGTGGGGATGGCGTGGTTGTGGAGATGATGTGGTTGTAGAGTTTGTTTAAAATAAAAGATAGCAAAGAATAACGGCTAACTCAATGATACACAGCCTGGCACACAAATAATTCCAATTATACATCGGTGGGGAAATCCAACCTGGAACACACACTTATCGAAATAACTGATGTCTGGGGAACCTGAATGGTGATTTGCGAATTTCCACAATCGTAACAATATATTGTGTTGAAAAATAAAAAAACATGAGAAGGGCACTCAGTAGGAGCGCATACCTCCACCAGGCTGATTCGTTTGTTTTGTGTCCCACTGATAGGCTGGATCTGGATTTGGACCTGAACTAAATTTAAACGGCTTGTTCTTGTCACCCTCATCAACTGAACCATCAAGTTTTGTCCGAATCCATCTATAACTTTTTGAAATATCCTGCTATATATCGATTTAGCCCTGTCACTCAATGGTGAAAAATCACTTATAAATTATCGGATGTGTGTGTGTGTGTGTGTGTGTGTGTGTGTGTGTGTGTGTGTGTGTGTGTGTGTGTGTGTGTGTGTGTGTGTGTGTGTGTGTGTGTGTGCGCGCGCGCGCGCGCGCGCGTGCTCCTCAGTCTAACCCAGTGTTTCTCAACCTTTTTTGTCCCATGCCCCAATTTGATTTTTTTTTTAAATCGTACGCCCCACCATGATTGGAGACACTACAGTATGTACTACATATGTATTCAAAAGGCTTTATTAAAACTTTATTGCAAATTTAATTCAATTGCGACTCACTTCAATGGGAGCCCTGCCCTTGACGCTGGCTGCAGATTTGTTTGATTCGAGGAACCAATTTTGTCAGTTTTAGCCTTAAATCAGCACGTTTCGTGATTTCCAGTCGATTTCTCTTAGCTTGCAGCAAATCGGTAACAACACTAAATCCACATTCGACTAAATAAGATGATGGAAAATTTATCAACACTTCCCTTGCCAAAGTAGTCGAGTTTGGGTATTTCTTTTCGCTCTCCTCAGACAGCCACATCATGGTTCCTTTGATCTTGAAAAGAGTTTTCACAGACTCATCTTGTTGCGACTCGCATAACTCCTCTTGGTATTGCTCTGGTACTTCAGATAAATCCACCACAAATGGCTGAGTCAACCAAGAAGGGAACTCGTAGCAAAGCGATGAAAGTGATCATATATTGATTCATTAATTCTGAATCCTCATGCCCCACCAAAATATTGCCACGCCCCACCGGAGAGGCGTGCGCCCCACCTTGAGAAACACTGGTCTAAAGGGTTCCTGCTGTCATAGAATGATAAACATGGAAGTATCAAATTGGAAGTATCAATTTAATTGGAACAAAAATTTGAGTCCATTTGTCTGTAAAAATAATTTTTGTAAAAGCCCGTCATTCTGAGAGGGAAGTGGAAGAAGCAGGACTTGGAGCTTTAATGTAACAGTATAACAGCAGGAACACCTTAGAATAACCCTGTATTGCCCAGACCACTGCCTCAATCACTTCCGAAAAAAAATAATAACCTGGCTTATGTATACGACGCAAAAACATGCGTACAGCTGCTGTGCATATGTAATGCATTGCGGTTATACATCTCGGGTCATTCAAGTTGTCAATATGAGACTTCCGAAGACGTCTTCGACTTACCAGAAAACCAACATGGCGGACAAATCGATGTTCTTCCTAATCATTGTGGCTGGAGTTAAGCCAGCTCGCTAGCCAATGGGTTCGAAGGCTTCTTACGCATGCAGCTTCATGACGTTGTTAATACACAAGATAACATGTGGTGTTAAAATGATGTCAAATCCTAAATGTTTGAGTAATACAATCAAGGGACCTGTGAAAAATGCCCAGCCTAAAAAAAAAAGTCAATGAATAGTTTCTACATTTTAACCTTTGATTTAAAACAATCATCATTATTTCATTGTCCTTCATCGTCATCTGGATGGAAACTTTTCATTTACCCCATATATGACCATGAGCATACAAATCCCAATGACCTAAAACTTACATTCAGTATTCAGGATAGGAGCAAGGAGGAGATTGGTTGAGAAAACTAAGAGCAAAGGGTACTTTTGGACTGGTGCTGATTAGGCACCAGCCAAGAGTACCCTTTACTCTTTGTTGAGCATGCTTGTACCGGAATGCATATGAGAAGGAGACGAGCAGCACTGTGACACCGTGATGCAGCAGCATCATGGGTGAGTCGCGTCTCCATGTATCCATGTACATTGTTCCGTATACTGAGTGCAAATAAAAGCTTCCTTGGAATAGGTAAGCTGCATAGATGTCCAATGGCACTGGCATACCACTGTGCCAGTCTACAAAGAAGGAAGGGAACAAGGAGATGGAGAGGTAGGTTAGAAGACACAAAATAATTTAATGAGGAATTGTTTTTAAGCATAGCTCAACTAATAGCATGGTACTTATTTGTGTTGCAGATTTTAGGTTTAATCCCTATGAGGAGATGTAGCCTGGTGTTGGCGCAACAGTTAAGATGGCCAGCTTAAGATCCTTGGGTTCTTGAGTTCAATGTCCTGTTTATCTCGTTGAACTAACATCATGTGGGTTGACTCAGCCTGTCCTCCTTCTGAGGTCGGCAAAATGAGTACCAGCGTGCTGGTAACAGGGGCACTGCATCAGCAGGAGACTGTGCCCCCAGAAAATGATGCAGCCAAGTATCCACAGGCTGCATACAAATAAATCAATCAATCAATCAATAAATAACGAGATGTAAAACTAACAATGAAAAACCATGAAGTAGATTTTAAACAAATAAAACGACAAGTCATGTGCCAGTTTAATTAGTCTAAATCTCAATATTTATTTTGTGAACACGTTTTGATATTTTTGTATTCAAAGTAATCAATACTCATGTTGTTGTAACTATGAGTTAGTGTTTATATTTCCATGTCCAAGTCGTACAAAGACCTTAAGGGTTGGTACAGGATGTCTACTCATTGTGTACGTGTCATGCCTAAAAGCTTTTGGGGATGGAACATATAACAAGCTTGAGGCTTGGTTCACGTCATATTTACATCACAGCTTCATGTTACAAATACGTTTTAAAGACACATCTTTCAGTGGAAGATGAAGTCAAGCTTGATGACTAAGTATAAAAGTAAAGTCAAGTTGATTGGTAAAATCCAAGGTTAAAATGCAAAAAAAACAACAATTTTTTTTAATGAAAAGTGATTTTTGTTGGACTGGATAGTCACAGGCCAGTTGTATTACTAAAACATCTTACAATCAACGAAACAAAAATTTATCACTATCTTTTAAATGCTGTATAATGATATATTTTTGACAGTAAGGAATGGTATGGATTGGCAAAAATCCGTGTCCAATTGTGAAAACCCATGCGACGAAAAGTGATATAATAATGAAATAATAACGTGTGCTTCATTGTGCCAACAATTCGACATGACACGACTTGCATGAAGAAGCACAGCTAAAGTAATCCCATTCACATTTCCTCTTAAATTCTTCCGCGGTGCAGAAGTCTATCTAGATTTCCACCAACTATTTATCCTTTGGCCAATGCTGAATTCCCCCCTTTGGCCAATGCTGAAGTGGGGGATAATTCCCCCACTTCTATGATGTCTACAGTTTTCATCGAAACAATACAATCAGGGAATTTGCTGATTAAGTATGACTTGTAACACTTCCTCCCACCTGACATACATACCTGCGTAGAGAAAATTGGAGTCCAACCCCACACTGAACCCCCGGGACCACGAATACATTTTGACTGAAACCTCCCCGTCCACATCCTGAATACAACCAGCAGTTTTCAACTCATTCCGTCCAGCGGTTCAGGGGTGCATAGAAGTCAAACAAACACTTCTCAAATTATACATGGTCACCACAAATGAACGATACTGACCTTACCTCTAATAACTTCCTCCATACTAATGATATCCTCTTACTTTTTGCAGGTGCGCAAGGTGGAGTTCGTATATCATCAGCACATATAGATTTAGTCAAGATAGGCCTGCTCTTTCAAGATTCCGTGGACAACCAACAAAAAATCGTTTTCAGTCAAAATCCACCTGAGAACGAAATCCTGAATGAGGATTCAAACCAAGTTCAGAGTGAGATTTTTTAAGGAAAACGCCTACAGAGGAAGGCCACAATCCAGAGATGATCGCAATAACTGACAAAATCAGTTCCATCACTGCAGACGAATGCGTCGGAGTGATAAACAATGTTTCCCGTCGCATCCAAGTGGACCTGCAGCGCAAGAGGCCGACATCCGGAGCATACGCTCTGACCTCAATCAAATCAATGACATTAAATAAATCCATTTGAAACTTTCCCTCGTGACCATGCATCATGTGAAGCAAATGTGCTCCAAAGAACATGTCACTTTAAATAAAAATAAAGGTTTATTAAAGTGCATGGATACCATTTGTTTGTGGTCGCCACTTCATATGATTTGCTACATTCAGGTCCATTCTCTCCAGGAGTACAATCTCCCCTGCCCCCCCCCCCCCCGATCTTTGTACCTCCTATGTAAATAAACCTTCCAGAAAACCATAGTCACATCTTTATTTCAATCCTTTTTGAAGATAATTTAGAGAGCAATTGACTAAACATGACCACACTTGCGAATTATTTTCAAACTGACATCGGGTTTGAATATTTTGATACATCAAATTAACTTTACTGTGACCTAAGCAACAGCAATTAATCAAAAACTAGTCCGTTTTTACTTGGCAAATCTCAATCATAGCTGTTATATATATATATATATATATATATATATATATATATATATATATATATATATATATATATATATATATATATATATATACAAAGTTCTATAAACAAGACACTCAGAAAAGTCTAAAAAACGTCAAGAAGGATCATCCATCCATCCAACCAATGGGACCATACTCTGTGCAAAGCGTTGGTGCTGCCTAAGCAGTCTCCTTGGCTATTGAGCACAATCCTGGACGGGTCGCCACTCCGACACAGTACACCAGCATGCTGGCACTCATTTTGCCGACCTCGGAAGGATGACAGGCAGAGTCAACCACACCTGGTATTAATTCAACAGCCGAGTGGGATTTGAACTCAAGAGCCTAAGATCCCAAGCCCACCACACTAACCATTAAGTCAACACCAGGCATAAGAAGGATCAGAATACACCAAAAGGCTAAAACCAACACCATAGGTGGATATGCCAACCCCTCCCCCCCCACCCCAAAAAAAAAACAGCAACTTCAATGACAAACCAACTGGCAGGGATTGCAATTTGCCCTTTGACAAAATTATTGTGCTGCCACCCTCACAGCATATGATATTGATTAATTATACCTGGGATTATTTCACAAAAGCTTATTCTCTCTCACGCACCAGCTTATCGCATCCTATTTGTTGCTCAACTATCCATCCACTTGGTTCTGGGACACCGAATCCTGTGGGGAGGTGGTTGCAACTTGCTTTCTCAGCAATGAAAGCTAACCTCCTTTCATTCTGTAAGGCTCATAAGCAATGTGTGTCCACCCTGAAGCAAGTTGGGAAACACGATTTTGCAAATCTCAAGGCTGAACTCTCTCACCAGTCTCCTTCCTCAAAGCAATGGTGGTGCCTTGTCAAATCTGTCTTTGTTGTCCGTTTCCCCTCCAACCTCTTCCTCAATTCAAAATGCACCATTGCAGACTCTACCCGAGATATGTCAGAATGTCTAAACTCAGTGTTCGCCTCAAATTCTTGCGTAACCAGCCCGTCATGCTCTGTCCCCATCTTACTTTATTATACCCCCAGTCTCCTGGACTTTGTGTTCTTAATCAAGAAGGTAGTAAAAGTTATGTACAGCCTGGACACTGCTTTGGCGGTGGTCCTATTTGTCATTAGTGTCCACGAGCGTGGTCCTTATTTGCAGGTAAAATTTAAAGTTAAACATTCGAAAGTGGCCACCCCCTAATTTTGTTGAAATGTACAAAATAACATCACGTGTCAAATTTCATCCATTTTGGACCATATTTAAAGGTTGCTTAATGAGGTTGAAGTTCTGGACGACAGTGGCCTGGTGTAGTTAGTCACTTTCACATTGATATGGTTTCCTTTTTTTACTGTTGGGGAAGCGGCTTCTCTGGTCAGTCCTCCACTACTCCTTCGAAGATCAGCTCGTGGCTGTAAGCCTCCTGAGCATCTTGATTTGAAGAAAAAAATGTAAAAAAGGGGGGGGGGGAGATAAGATGTATCAGTAATTTATGCTAATGCATGCATACATGGGTGCACCAGGGCATGTTTAAGCAGAGAGATGTGATCCGCCCATGTTCCGATGCTGTGCTGTGCCGTGTTGTGCCCGTGTCCAAATTAAACCTGTTCCCACTTCAGAATCTTCGTCCCTGTCTAATAAGAACATTACAGTGCAGTACAGTCTATTGGGAATAAAGTGACAGAGTCTGTTCTTCTTTCTTTGTTGAGATGGCATGATACTCCTCTATTAAGGCCACGTACCTTTCAGCATTGGCATTTATGACCTTCAAGTGTTCAACCATCTGTAGTGCCTCCTCGTAATCCTATCTGAGTTTCCATGACTCAGAGTCAGAATCCGGAAAACCAGCTGGAATTTTAAGGCACGTTAAAGGTCCAAAAATCAGAAAATGTAATTCTAATAATTTTTGAGGGATTAAAGGTAAAAAATACCCAACCTGACTGGTAACGCCCCAAAATATTCCAGAAAACCTCCATAAAAAGAAAAACTGAAAAACTGAACAATGGAATGGAATTCCATTCCAAATATGGTCACAAAGCGTTTCGCTTCAGCTGCGCCCCAAATAAGGGTATGCGTCGTTTTTCGCCCAATGGGCAACGAGCAGACCAGAGTCGGGATGGTCCTTGGAAAGAAGGCAGAGCCGCGACACGCCGTCCTCCCAATGGGAGCAGGCCACGGGAGCGGACTGGCCCCAAAAGAAAAGCGACAAAGAAGAAGCAACGAATGATTGCGTCCAGTCTGCTCTAGTGCACGTCCAGTCTGCTTGAGTGTGCGTCGAGTCTGCTCGAGTGCACATCGAATCTGCTCGAGTGCGCGTCTCTGTCCGGGTCTGGGGCCGACTGCATCGCGCGGATCCGAGGCGTCTCGTCTGGCGCATTGCTGCGGGCGGTCGACGATCTCAACCCGGGAGATCATCTCGTGTCGCCTGCCTGTGAGCCGGAGGAGCGTGACAACGCCGACGCTCCCCTCCGTACCTGGTGCTTGGAGTGGCCTCGTGTTGCGGGTTCGAGTCCTGTTACCCTAAGATTGTTGAGAACCATACGAGGTGGACAGGTCCAAGCTAGTTACTCTTCCCTCAGTCCGTCTTCCCTCCGAGCTGATGAGGTCCATCTCTTTCTGGGCATTTTTGTGTGTGCATGTGTGTGTCCTTGGGCCCCGTCTATAAGTAACAACTGTGCAAGTGCTTTCTTTGCTCATTGTACATTGCATTTGTTATAGTCGTGATAACTCTGCTCTTTGTGTGCTTCCTCTTCCCGATTATTGTAAATAAATACCCCTATTGTTGAATGTACCAGCTCGTTTCTGTGTTTCTATCATTGGTTTGCCACGCTGCGAACGGGAATTAGGAGGCCTCATTGTTGCCGTAATTGTGCAATCGGCCCGGCAGGATTCTGGTACTCTCCGCTCGGGGTAGGGCTCGGATCCGGCTCGGTAATGGCCCGGATCATGCAGATCCTGCCGAGGGTGAATTTCCCCGGTAGTTTGGACGACGTGGATATTTAGGTATATTGAAATTGGCAATTGACCCTTTCTCACGTGGTTGACCTATTGGCGATCTTCGGTCCGATAAGGGACAAGTGACCTTTCGGATTTATCTGAAAGGTACGACCTAGATTCCGGGTGTTCGGTGGAGCCGACTCTTCTGCTGCACCTAGCGGTCGTGCTCGCCACCGAGACCCAGCCCCACAACAATATATCGTTTTGGCCCTACCTCTCAATGGTGAAGAATTACACGTATAAATTCCAACATTGCTATTTCCAGACACTTAATATCATTTGCAAATGAAAGCAATTTAACATATTTAGAAACAATTACATCACACGAAGTCATTAGTCTGATGACGTCATTACAGGGATTCCAACTGCTGTCTGGTCTTATTGACAGTACACTGTACCACCTTTACTTTTTCAAATGCAGTTCGTAGTAACTGAAAAAACATGGGATAAATAGCATCCCGGGATTAAGGTATGAAATGGTGGGGGGGGGGGGTCTTCATTATTACAGGTGTTGGGGGTGTCAGATTTGGGCAAAATTGCATTACTTAATTTTTGAATGGCCACTGACGGGTTTCTGTGAAGCTGATGACAGCATGATAGGGGAGCAGAAAACGTTACAAATTCCACTGTTTTGATGTGGGAATGCCCATATGCTTTTATGAGCGAGAGGAGGGTGAGAGTGAAGATGGGACAACTTTGGAATGGGGAGGGGTGGTTGAGGACTTTCAGTGGGAGGGGGAGCATGGGGGTGAGGGTTTGAACATATGAGTGTGGGGAGGGAATCAACACGTTAGAGTTGGGAGGGGGAGGGTGAGGACTTGGGCTTGGGGGATGGGGGAGAACAAAGATGGGACAGAGTTGGGAGGGGGAGGCTGAGACTTTTTTTTTTTGGGAAGAAGTTGTCAGAATTGCATGTGTGTTTGCTCTCAATAAAAATGTAATTGTTTGTGTGTGTGTCATTATTGGGGGGGGGGGGTGGAGGTGATGCAATGACCCTTTGGGTAATGCACTGGTAAACCAGAAGTGACAAAACTTAAAAGTAAAAGTCAGGCAATAATTATTGCAGTTTTTTTTTTTTTAACTTGTGGACCCTTTCGACATCATACGTGTATCATCACGTACACAATGTTTCTCCAGGCCTGAACGTTTGTGCCCGCTGTGCCTGCATGCCCAGCCTGCACCAGCCCAGTGGAGCATACATCCGCAAATAACAGGCATTACAATGTGAAAGTTGCTTGCTGCCATCAAACTGTGCACCACGGTCATGGATATTAAACATAATTTAAACATTTCATAGTTCTCTCCGTTTCTGAAGATTATATATCTGCTTGGCACATAGAAGCGACATGTATATTACTATTAGCCCTGCTTAGGGCTGTACATATGTCTGATATGTGATGTAGAAAATTACCGATTGATTACCAAAGTGGTGGCAATCATGGCCGATGCGAACGAGAAATGCTCGGTTTTTTTATTTTTTTTTTAAAACGCTTCAATTGACTTATTATCCCAAACTGGGAATACAGGCTGGTGTCGTACGAGTTATTTTCAAAATGGGTGGTGCAAATGAAGATTGAAGCAGTTGGTCCATGCCACCTTCCCCTGGTCGGTTTTACCTTGGTTGTCCACACTTTTGGACAACCACCTGGCTTTAAAAAAAAATTTTTTTTATCAGTGCTCATTTTGACTCCATGGATACAGCTGAATAAAAGAATGCCAAACCATTGAGCTTCTCATTAAAATACCATCGATGTCCAGCAAAGTTAGAACTGGGAGATTTTGAAAGGGCAGAATTCATATTGTCATACTTAACAAGATATTGTATGAAGTTGAGGTCATTGCGAGAAGTAGAAATGGCATGAGCAGCAGTGGACCATACCCTCAGGTAGATTCGAACAACAAAGATGTTCTTTCCCTTTAGGGTCATGAAAGCAGGGCCGGATTTAGGCATGGGCAAGCTGGGCAGTTGCCCAGGTGCTTACACAACCAGGGGGGCCTCCACATGTTTCATGAAAAAAAAAATTGGAAGGAAAAATATATTTGTGAGTGCCTGAATGGTAGTTGGAAGTTAGTGGAACAGATATAAGAAATTCATCTTATCTCATTGTCTATTTTATATGGAAGTCAGTTGACTTCTATGGGAGTATGGGACTTTGCACGTCTCTTTACTATTATTATCCTCGAATTTTTCAGGTTACATTTATGGTCCTTGCATTTTTAAGTTTACTTTAATAGTTAGCTTACGTTTGGTTAACCCGGCTTTAGCCGTTTGCACTTTGCTCTCCAAAACTGTTGAGGTATATTCAGCTCACATCATGGCAATAAACAGTGGACACGCATGCGCGTCACGCGTGCTCACTTAAATCTTATGTGAGCAGATATGTTATGCGAGACTGAGATTAATAAGATTTACATAGGGAACATTCAGATTTGTCTTCGTAGCATCATCAATTTTGACGTAAACCACTCGTGTTGTCGTCATGATGTTGATAGATGTACATTTTTATTCAGATTCTTTGTTCTTGAAAAATATACTTTATGGATGACTGTAAATATGTCTTGTCACCTTTTCAGTATTCTAAGGTAGGGTGGGCCTCCACCACTGAAGGCTTCCCAGGGGCCACCACATGTCTAAATCCGGCCCTGCATTAAGCAGCTCACCATCCCAGTGAATTGAACTAAAACTGAGACTGCTGACGGTAACTGTTCCTTTAGGTTTTTGACAAGTTCTTCACAGAAGCAATCTCGAGCTCGTCAAATCGAGGAATGGTTCATCATCGTTAGCTCCTGCACATCATGACCGAGACTCTGAGCTGGACAAATGTTGCCCATCACTCAACTTGATTCTGTCCATAGCTCATTCCAATATTTCTTCTTTCCCTCTTTTTAGGTTTATAAGATGATGAGGACAATGCTTGTGTAAGGGACAACACCAATGAACTTCCAAAATAAGGACAACCATTGTGTGGACGTTCACGAATCCTGTTCTGCTTCTTTGTCTGCACTTTTCAGCCTGTTCTGCTTTGGCAACCACCTTTCTGCGTGGAAGTCAGCAAGCATCGATCTCAACCCTATTAATGGTGCAAAAACAGACTAGATCCTCTCATCTACAGACCAATGAACTTACTCCAAATTATAAGTAAAGTCATGGAATCCATCAAGCCTTTCCTGTTTTCACACAGCCTGATTTTTGACCATCAGTTTGGATTCAGTCGCAGTCAATCAACAGTGGACACGCTGCTTCTCCCCTCTCAGCAAAAGTCGTCGGCCCAAAATCTTAAAGAAGAGGTCAGGACCATCTCCCTGGATATACAGTATCTTGGGTATTTGACTCAGTGTGGTATACTCCTCTGCTTGCCAAGCTCACTGAAAGCTTGGCAATATAGTTTATATGTATGTATATATGTATATATATATATATATATATATATATATATATATATATATATATATATATATACATCTGAAATATTAAAAAAATGCTGGCATATTGGACGATTGTGAGCATCTCATTTGAAGAATGTTTTGAACGTCCCTTGTACATTTCGTTTGAAAGCAAAACAGTATTGTACACGCCTGCAGTTTATAACATGCAAGCATAGAAAAAGACCCAAATTACCTTTTTCAATTAAAATATTTTTTACATTTTCATATCTTCCTGATCCATGACCGGGCGTGATGCAAAAACTGAACATTAATGAGAAAATGATTAATTTGGTAACAGCATTTGTCTAATGGCATATTGCACAATCAAGCACAAGCAGACATGTAAACTGCTTAAATGCATGCTCTCACCAATTGTACGATCCCTAAGAGGCATTAGGATGATTGTGGTAGATTGGTAGTCTATACTCTCTTGAGAACAGCAATGGACTAAATAACTTGAAGGGTAGCCCAATAGCATCGCTTTTGATTTTCATCCTGTACACGTGAAGCGAAAAGCGGGCTTAAGCAATTGGTTCACTTTGTCTGTCTTTCTCTCCAACCATGTGTTTGTCCACAGATGTCAGTTTGTGATCGAGGAACAACTACATTTCATTTGAATGTTACATTTTGAACACGAATCGGAAAACAAACCTGTAGTTTAGCAGTACTTTGGCTCTGAATTTGACTGATCGTACATGCGTAGAGAGGAGCGAGATAATTTTTTTTAGTCTTATTGCCTGTTTGGCAGTCAAACAGAATTGAAAATCATGACAAACAGGAAACGTCCTGGTTTTCAACGATGTCTTAAAGGACAAACAATAAGCACGAGAAACTAATGTAATGTGCTAGATAAGGTGGTGTAAAATGCCATAACGTAAGTAACGCCAGCAGAAAGGTCCTATTACAATACAAGTCCATAGAATCTGATACTTTTCCTGTTGTTTACACGTACCTGCACTGGGGTCCAAAGAACATTCACGCAGATTTTAAATAAATGAACCATAAAGCACCATAAATTTCTGTTATTGTAAACCATCTTTGCCATCAGAGACAATTGTACCTTTGGATATTTTTGTCAGGTGAGGTTTAAAAACAAAAAAAGGGAAGTTTTTTTTTCCAATCACATCGTTTTACTGACTTACTTGAAAACAATGTTATTATAAGACCCCTCATGCATTTTCTTCTGTGCATGTTTATTGAGAAGGGGGAGTGGGGTGTTGCTTTTTCGAGCCAGACTGATGATCTACGTATACAATGCTTATCCGAGTTTCACGTTGATGTCCTAAAAAGGACAAGGACAACTAAGCAATCCATTATGGGGATGATTAATAAAAGCCTTGGAAAGCAATACACATACATTAATCTTAGTGCCCCGTTGGGTGCTTACTGGTGAAAATAAATAAATAAATAAACAAGAAAAAGATGTTATGCAGAACACAATATTTGCAAAATCCACCCCCTCTCCCAAGGTTGCCATGGATACATCAAATTATCCATTTCATTAAGATTAAAATTCACAATCTTAATCAAAGTTCAGCTCAATCGGATGAAAAATGATCATTTTTCATATTGGAATTGATTTTAGAAGTTTGACCTTGAGTTCGCCTTTGACCTTTTGATCTCAAAAATAGTTGGTTTCTTAATTCAGTGACGCAATTTGCAAATCTTGTTCAAATTTCAAGTCAATCCGATGAAAAATAACGATGTTAGAAATTTGACTTCAAGATGACCTTTGACTTCAAAATCAATAGGTTTTTCAGTTGAGACTATCTCTACAACTTGGTAAAGTTTAATGGCAATCGGTTTAGAATTGTGACCTGAAGGCGACAAACACACAGACAAACAGACAAACAAACAGACAAACAGACAGACAGAATAACAAAATCGACTGACCAATATAGTTGAAAAATCTTCAATTTTGCAAGTAATAAATAAATAACAAAAATACAGAATTGCAGAACGAGTGCCAGTTTTTCTAAAAGTTATACAAACGAGAGATACAGACAAGAATCCAAGAAAATGTGAACATCATTATTTTTCATCAGAAAGGAATACACCATGGTTGTTCTTCATAGCCAAAGACGGCCATTCACACGTGACAAGTGAACAACATGGGAACGTGAATTTGTTTATAGTGTAGGAGCTGCTGCCCAACCAACAACCACACACTGAGATGATAAACAGTGATAACCTGTTGTCAAGGGATATCCAAAAAGACCAGACCACTTGCTACTCGGAGTTTTTGGGTAGGATTTGAAATGTGTTCAGGGTGCTCGCGATAACTCACTTACTCGACCTTTAACATCCACCAATGACCAGATGGGTCCTCCTGCTTAACGTCACTCTAAAGGACGTCGCACACATCGATGCCTCGCCATGCCTGCAAAACAACAGGTTTATACCTGGCCAAGATTCAAATCCAGGTGAGACAGCTCAGATGCATGTGTCCGACCAGCCCAAAAGTATGTATAATTAGCAAGGAAATGTATTTTCTCACTAATTATATCTACTTTCATCCCAAAAAGTTAAAAATCGACGTTTCTTGGACAATTGTGAGTATCTCTCTAGTGTAACTTTTTGACCTCTCCAAGTACAAGGGTCATGCTTTTTTATTAGCTTTGTATACCACCAAATATTATTAATTATTAATGAAGGGCTGGCCCGCTTGTTGTTCCCATCTGAGCACTTGCCTCATGAAGCTATAAGCCCAAAGGTCAAATCCCATGTAATGTGTTGATTTGTACTTTTCCTTGATACTTTGGTCTCATAATGCATTTGTTGTTGATGTGAAGACACGCCGATATCCCCAGCTGCCATTGCACTTCATACGATACGTTTACAAGTTCCACAACAAACTTTAAACACTTTCGAGGAGGGAGAAGAAGTTTTAAAAACAGGAACATTGCTGCTGGTATATGTAATTGTCTGTTTCTCATGAGGAATATTGTGCCGGATAATAAATTTGCACATCACCGCAAAGTTTCTCGATCCCTTCTCTTTTACTGGTATTTATTTATTATTTATTTATTTTTAAACCAAATTTATCACTTCGGTCATTTAGTCACTCATTCTCTCAGTCACCCCGAGCTGCGTAAACATTCATACCCGTTTTGTGTCTCCGACTACACGTCTTCGGTATTTGCTTACAGTGATGTATACCAACCATGACTTAAAAAAAAAAAATTTAAAGGCTCAGGATAAACAGAAATGTTACATTTTTCTGGAGCATTTTGTTGACATAACCTGCTCTTTGAGCGAAACAACAACCTTTGGGTTTTATTGTGGCTGTTTTTTTTTTGCTAGAGGCAGGTGGATCAGGGGATGAATGAAGTTACACAACTTAAAGTCAACACTGTGTGTGGTCATCATTTTGTGTCAATTTTCCAACCCACATGATGAGTGAAACAGCTTTTCCACTGAAATAAAAAAGTTGTGGTGTACGTGGTTTTGGGGGAGGGGGAGGGGGTGGGGGTACGTTTATGTGCATTGAAGGTCGTTGAACCGCTCAATAACAGTGCCACAAAAGTATTATTTACTTTATCATCTTGCCCATCGCTGCCAATTTACGACTGAGTCAGCAATAGCCATACTAAATGATGTTGCCACAGAGATGGCTGCCTCTTGCAGGGGGCAAAGAGTTGCCACCTCATGCTGTCCGCTGCACTTTGATCTGCCCGACCGGGCTCACGCTGACCTAACCCCCTTCCCCATGTAATATCTGCGGCACTGCACGTTTGAGCGTTCATTATTCAGGATATGAGGGTGAAGAGAAACCCGCTTTCAATTTCCAACAATCGTTTCCAACAATGTGCACACCGATGCAATTTCCAACCTTGTCCACACACTCTCGCTTCCTGTGCCAAATTCTGTAACACTAGCTCATTGCCAGGGGAAACCCGAGAGCCAATGCGAAACTGCACCATTGTGCTATCTCATTGCATCAGGCCTATTGTCAATTTTATTTTTCCTTTTCGATGTACAAAGAGATTTCAGTGCTGTCAAATATTCTCCGTTCCAGTTATCACCTCTGCTGTTCTTTTCTTTCCTGTTTTCCCTTCTGCTCATCACTATTTCAACGTTGAACGATTTGACTGTACGTGTTGTACTGTTGCTTCAGTGATAATTTTAAAACATGTCCTTTATTATTATTATTATTAGAATTATTATTTTTAAATCCTCTGCAAGTCACTATTGACAGGTGAAGAATCATTTCGAAAATTGAAAAAATTCTCGTGTCCGGATCTGGATCCGGATCTTCACTAAAATCGAATCATTTCTTCTTTGTTGCATGCACACCCAACCTGTCCACCAAGTTTTGTTGGAATCCGTCCATAATGTTTTGAGATATTGTGCAACAGACAGACAGACAGACAAACAAACAGACACAGCAGACCAACATACTTGGCAAAATTATTTTGCCAAGCAATAAACCGACGCAAATGCAACATCCTCTGGTGAGGGTAGCAATAGCTTCCCTTGGGAGAAACCCATCCCCTTGTCCTCTGTTTACTGTGGAAAAGAAAGGAAGTTAAAGGAAACAAGATGACAGAACAAAACTTGTACATAACACCAACAAACGTAAAACAGGTGTTACAATAATTATATCTCAGACTTTTACACCGAGTACACACAAACAATATGAAATGGGATACTGGTTTTCACAAAAAAAAAAAAACAAGCTCGAATGAGCTAAGATCCTCGTCCTCCTAATGATGACGTCATAAAAACGAATACGACGTCATTGTGATGTTTCAGGTTTGCGATAAATTATCTGTGCTAATGCCCGGCTTGATTCCCGCAAACAAAATTCAAACAGCTTGCCTACTTTCGGAGATAATGGTATCGGCGATTTCCATTAGCGGCGATATTATGATGTTAACTTTTTTTCTCGGAAGAATTTCCAAAATTGGAGATGGTTACTGCCTGTGCGTGGGCTTTCTGCATATACATGGCAAGTTTCACGAAGATCCGATGAAAACACTGGGTTGTGAAACAAAAAATGTCAAAAAATAGGAATGACGTCATAAAAAGAGATATGACGTCATAGTGATGTAGCATATGTGCGGTAATTAATCTCTGCTAATGCCCTGTTCGATTCCCGCAAACAGAATTCAAAAATCTTGCCTCGTTTCAGAGATAATTTTTTAGGTGATTTCCATTAGCGGAGATATTTTGACGTCATAACTTTTTTTTCTCAGAGGAATTTTCAAAATCGGAGATGGTTACTGTCTGCGCAGGGAATTTTTACATATATATATATGCCAAGTTTCAGGAAGTTTCGATGAAAACTGTAGGCTGTGAAACAAAAAAGTCCACAAGAAGAAGAAGATGAAAAACAACAACGTGAGTCAGACTTCGAGATCCTCCACGAGGATCTAAAAAAAAAAAAAACAAATCATATTAGCCTACGATTGTTCTTCATGATGGGACTTTCAGGGCATGCAGTTTCTTATTCGTACAATTACAATGATGTACTTCTCTAACAACCCCACACCTCTAATTATAATCCATCAGACCACACTGTATTGACCTTCAAAAAAAAAACAAAAAAAAAATCCCTAATGATTTCTCCTGAGATATGATACAAACCTGATAAGAATTCCATTACATTTCATGAGAAATTGCAAAATTAAAAACCCCCCAAAAAATGCAGCATCAGAATAATTTGCTTGGTGAACAACTGTGGTGACAAAGTAGGCCCGAGGCCAAGCATTTGCCTAAGTGGAGAAGCCTTGGACTTTGGAACAAGCTGCCAATTTTTTTTTACAAACCAGGACATTGAGCTTTGCATGAACCGTCATCGTCAAAGGTTAAGGAGCGAGACTCAAGTGTATTCATGTCAATAACGTTAATGTGTGCTAGTCCAATAAGCATCTTGACTAGTGCCCCTCATGCATATGAATGGTGCATCGTGGAACCTGTGTTCCCTGTGGCAACACTTTTGCAAACACAAGCTAAAATATATGGCTCAACAAAATTGAAAAAGAGGTCAGAATGGAATGGGTTACCGTGAAAAACTGACTGTGGATCATGGAAGAAA
>NC_140963.1:107694129-107701629 GCF_056783735.1 Eptatretus burgeri
AAGAAGTCGATTGGGGCGGTATGAAGGTATCATACGTGTCAGATAAGGATTGTAGCTTGGAACAGATCACCATTTCAAAGAAGCTGAAAACACTTGGAAATATACCTGGGAGAAAGGAGTGTGCCTCTGCATAACGAAACAGTTGGAGAACTTTCTGATCATACTAGTCCAAAAGTTCACATCTCATAGTCCGTGCTGCAAAAAAAATCTCGACCATGTTGGTTTGTTAAAGGCCCAAAGGTTCATAGATGGTGTGTTCTTACCAAACCTTCATTCTTCTTTACACCAATGGATAGGTCATATCTGGGGCTTGTTGATGCACAGGGTAAGGTTAAATGATGATACTAATTATTAATCATGTTTGGGAGGAGACAGGGGGGAGGGGTGGATGTTGGAGTTGTATGGGTTCTGAGTGTCGTTGTACATATACTTTTGTTTAGTTCCAAGGACACGAGAAGTTATCACAGCACTCAGTAGAGCACGTAGCTCCACCAGGCTGAACAGTTCACATTTTGTATCCCACTGATAGGCCAGATCTGCTGACCTGAACCAAAATCTAATTGGCTTGTTATTATCATCTAACAATCATCAATTATCCACTAAGTTTTGTCATAATCCATTCACAACTTTTTGAAATATCATACCATACATCGTTTTTGGCCCCATCACTCCACGGTGAGAAATCACTTATATTCTTGTATCCGGATCTGGATCTTCGCAAAAACATATCATTTTGTCCCGGTGACCCACCCAAACTGTCCACCAAATTCCCTCTAAATCCGTCCACAACTTTTTTGAGATATCCTGCTCACAAACAGACAGACAAACAAACAAATGAAAAATCACTCAGAGCGACACTTGGCAAAACAGAACAAAGTAGAATGGCACTCGGTAGAGCGCATACCTACGCCAGGCTGAACAGTTGACATTTTGTATCCCACTGATGGGCTGGATGTGAACCAAAATCGAATTGGCTTGTTCTCGTCACCTAACAATCTTCATCCACAACTTTTTGAGATATCATGAAACTGTAAATATAGTTTGTGGCCCCATTCACTGTACTGATCAGGTATGCAAATCCTGTACAAATCTCATGTCAATCGGATGAAAATTGTCAATTTTAGAAATCTCGGCCTATATTCACCTTTTGGCCTGTGTTGATGTCAAAAATAATTGGTGGTTGAATTCAATGACTGAATATGCAAATCCTGTTCAAATTTGAAGTGAATCGGCTGAAAATTGACAATTTTTGAAATGTGACCGATGTTGACCTTTTGGCCAATGTAGATCCAAAAACAATTGGTGGTTGAATTCACTGATCAGATATGCGAATCCTGTTCAAATTTCAAGTCAATCGGATGGAAATTGAGGATTTTAGAAATTTGACAAATTGGTGACCTTTGGCCGATGTTAACCTTTCGACCTCAAAATCAATAGGCCTCTTCCTTATGACGAGCTCTACAGTTTGGTGAAGGTTTGTGAAGATTGGCTTCAATTTGTGACCTTTAGGTGATTGACATACTGCACGAACAGAAAAAATAACACACATGACCAACCAATTTCCTGTTGTGATTATGGGGGTAGGTGCAAGGATTTAATAGGGAAGTTAGCATCGTATGGTCCGAGGACGAGTAGAAGCATCTCGATGGAATCAAGTAAGGGAATTTGTGAGCTTAAGTGCCACACGAGGGGTGTTGCGGTGGTAATTAGCTTTGGGAGTAAAAATAAGTCCCCGAGTACGTGATTACCCTCTGATTTTCCTATGTTTTTTATATTTCATACAACAAACATGTCATACACCAAATTTCATACCTGAACCAACAACAAACAGGAGAAACCCTGCCTTCCCGGGTTTTGGGGTGAGCAGGCCATGCCCCGGGGGCGGAGGACGGAGAGGGTGATAAGAGGGGAAGGTTGGCTGGCGCAGAGCGAGGAGGTTCCTACTGGATGGGACGAGGGAAGGGAGTGATCAAAGGCGCAGGAGAGGCAGGCGCATTTGCACGTGTGGAGTGTGGAAGGCTCCCGTCTGGTTCGGCAGAACATGCACGTACGAGGTTGGTGTGAGGACTGTATGAGGTAGGTGGCACCTTTTAAGAAAGGAAGGCTGGGCTGTTTGGTGCTTTCGTGTGGAAAGCTGCGAGAAGCACCACTGTGCGCTGAGAAAAGTGGCGGCGCCATTTTGACTGCGTGTTCACGTACTAGTGAAGTGTTCCCCGTTCCAAGTTCGATGAGGACCAGCCCTGGGCCAGGCTGAGTAGCAGTATAGTTAAAAAAGGGGGGGGTGTTCTTTTCATTTTGTCACCCTCTGTCTGTATTTTGCATCTGTGTGTGCGAGGCCTCAACCACAGGATTAATTTATTTATTATTGCTATTATTTCCTTTACATTATTGTCTGCGTAAATATTTGTGCATTAAATGTGGGTATTTTGAAGAAACTATTCGTGTAATTGTCGTGGGTTCATGGATTAACCCCTTTGAGCTGCCCTGGTGCTGTGTTACTCCCCGTGCCCTTCCCAATATTCCTCCTGGGTGGATCGCCTCTCCGCCATTATGCCCAATAACACGCATGCATTACTCCCCAAGTCACGGTTATATCCTTCAAGGGAGAAGTTTTGCCATCCGTCCAGGTAGGTTTTAACTCGGACCCTGGACTCGACAATACTGTTGTCAGACTCCACTGTTCACGGATTCGCAGTTTCTAAAATGTGACCTGCTTCGACATTCCTGGCACTGTGCTTCGCATATTCGCAATTCTTTCACGTTTTCACCATTTTTCACGGTTTTTTTTATTTGCATTTTCACGGTCTCGTTTGCGGCTTTTCACAGGATTTTGGATTCTCCCTCATGAATCACTAACTGCCGGGAACCTATCCCTATCCGCCTTTTTTCCATTGAAAAAACGCCCTGACATTCGCGCCATTTTTCAGGAATGTATCCCCCACGAACAGCGGGGTCCGACACTACTTAAGAAAAAAAAAAGAAAAATCTTCGATTTTCACAAGTAACAAACAGAAAGGGGGTGAAAACATAACCTCCATCCACCTTCAGTGGTGAAGGAAATTATACTCGATTTTTGCATCAATTGGTGAAAGCATAAATGTCTAGTGTGTGTGTGTGTGTGTGTGTGTGTGTGTGTGTGTGTGTGTGTGTGTGTGTGTGTGTGTGTGTGTGTTATAACCATGGCCAGCACTAACTAATTGTAGTAACAGGAAATTATAGGAACTCGACTCCTCTCATCCACAGATATTTGTCGTATTTCCTACATTTCCATGAATCCGATGGCATTCAGGAACACAACAATTATGGTTTACCATGCTGAAATTTCCACTTTCATTTAAATGCTGAAAATTATGTTTAACATACGATTTGAATTACAGATTTTGCGCTAGCAATGGCATGTCAAAAGCAATGCAATGGCAGGTCAGTATAAGCACAAAGAGCGCCTGTGCACAAGGCCTCATTAAGCATTCCAACGTCATTTTGAAAAATGACAAACTGCTTGGCCATCTCGTTCATCTGACGTGTTTGTACCCAATGGTGCACATATTATGGGGCTATGTTAAAACTTGTTTAATCATCACAACCACATTCTTTGGATGAAATTAGGGCTCGGATCACAAATCCAATTATTCATGAAATGACTCAGCAGCAATTGTAGAATGTTTTCAACGACTTTGAACACAGGATTAAATGATGTATGTTATATGAAGGATGGTGATGTTGAAGCCTAAAAATTTGAATTGCATTGTGTGAAAACTTCATTACTTCCACCACTGAAGGTGGTTGGAATTCACAGGTGGATGACTGAAGGTGGACGACTTCCAGGAAGTGTCCACACAGCATTGTGCTCGTACCACTGTAAGAGGAAGGGAGGCAGAAGTAGAAAGGCAAAAAAAACAATCTTGACAGAGGAGTCCGAAGTGAAGGCCCATTGGGCCGATGACTTTGAGCGGCCGTACCAGGCTGATCCACCAACTGTCGAATTGGATGTCAGGGGTGTTACTATCCCTATTGCTGACCCTCCAATCAATTGTGATCCACCTTCGTTTGTGGAAACACGGGCTGCAGTGAACCGGTTGAAACGGGGTAAAGCTCCAGGGATCTGTGGAATCCATGCTGAACTTCTCAAGGCTGGTGGAAATGCTGCACTCGTGTCGTTGCACGCAGTTTTGTGCTCTGCCTGGAACACAGGCATCATCCCAACTGATTGGAAGAGGGGCCTTGCTGTCCTTCTCTGGAAAGGGAAGGGTGATCGCCAAGACTGCAACAACGACCGACTGGTGATGCTGCTCTCAGTGCTGGGAAAGGTCTTTGCTCGGATAATTCTTGGTAGGGTTCACCACCATCTGCTTGAACACCAGCGTCCAGAGCAGTCAGGCTAAACACCAAGGAGGTCAACGATTGACCGTATTCCTGCTCTTCGTGTCCTCACCAAACGCAGCTGAGAGTTTTGGCAGGGGCAGCTTGCAGCTTATGTTGATCACTGTAAAGCGTTTGATCAGATTTGGTGGCACCCCACGAAGACCAAGAATCCTCCAGAGGGCATCCCAATTCACTGAATCAATCTGATGTCTGAACTATAATCTGGTACTGAGAGTGCTGTGAGATGTGGTGGTACCATCTCTGACTTATTTCCAGTTGTTGCTGGAGTTTGTCAGGGGTGTGTACTGGCCCCACACTTTTCAGCGCTTGTATGGACTGGATTCTCAGGAGGATGTTGAAGAGATCAAGCTGTGGTGCATTGTTTGGGAATGCCAAGATCTCTGACCTTGATGTCGCAGTCATCTTTGAGGAGACTCTGGATATCCTTTTGGGGGCCCTCAAGGTGCTGAATGAGGAGTCAGAGCTGCTGGGATTACGGGTTTCCTGGGTCAAAACTAAGATTCAGGCTTTCAATGACATCTTGGATGCTATTATCTTGTCTGTACCTCTTTGTGGTGAGGATGTTGAGGTCATGGAGAAATTCACTTACCTTGGTAGTGATAATCATGTCTCTGCTGGCTGTGAGTCAGAGGTCAATGGACGTCTGAATCGAGCCTGGGGAGTCATAGATTCACTGGATTATTGGGTGTGGCACTGCCGGTACCTGTGCAGGAGGATGAAAGTCCGAGTCGTCAGGTCCTTGGTGCCTGCAGTCTTGCTCTATGGATGCGAGACTTGGACTCTGACCAGGGATCGGAGATGGAGACTTAATTCTTTTGGTACCAGGTCTCTTCGGAGAATCCTTGGCTATCGCTGGTTGGACTTTGTGTCCAACGAGCAGTTGCTGAGAGAGACTCGGATGAGATTTGTGACCTGCATAGTCCATGAGCATCAGATGCGGCTGTATGGACATGTGGCTCATTTTCCTGATGCTGCTCACCAGATTCTCTCAGCGAGGGAGCCTCGTGAGTGGAGGAGGCCAATGGGCCGATCACGTGCCTCATGGTTGCAGCAGCAGGTTCATCGGCATCTCTAGGAGATGGGGATGGGCCTGGCATCTGCCTGGGGGATGGCCAGACGGACGCCCCTGGAGTACCGGTGGAAAGTGCACGTGGCGATGCGCTGCTCTGGCGCATTCCGCCATACCTGACCTGTCCTGAAGGTGGATGTAGGTTATGTTTTCACCACTGTCTGTTTGTTTGTCTGTTTGTGAGCAGGATATCTCAAAAAGTTATGGACAGATTCAGACGAAACCTGGTGGACCGGTTGGGTGCGTGACAAGGATGAAGTGATTCGATTTTGGTGAAGATCTGGATCTGAGTAATTGAATTTTTTAAAAGTGATTCCTCACCATTGATAGACAGGGCCAAAAACAATATGTAGCACGATATCTCAAAACGTTGCGGACGAGTTATGACAAAAGTTGGTGGATGAGTTTGGTCAGTGACAAGCACAAGCCGATTCAATTTCGGTGAAGATCCGGATGTAGATTCAGCGTATACAGTGGGATACAAAACGTAAACCGTTCAGCCTGGTTAATGATGCCATCATGTTCCGTTTGCAGTTTGCTCGATGATGTGTATCCAATTTTTTATTCCAAATTTATGAAAGTTTAAAGCTGCAAGAGTACTTTCTAAACCCTCTGTTTTTTTTCACTGTTTCTTACGCATCTATCCTGATTAAAGAAAATGCTTTTTAACATAGTTTTCTTGATTGTCCTGCAAGGGGCTGACGGTAGGTATTACTATAATTATGCCTCAGCAAAAGAAAAAAAAACAAATCTTGATTTTGTACAAGGAGAAACCTTCCCCCACCCCCCCTCCCCTCCCCACAAGCTTTATCTTGCGCAATAGGCCTAAAGGGCAGGGTAAATTGGCCATGGGATTTTGGAAGGCTCAAATCAACAACCATTTACAGAAAAATGTTTCAATGTTTCAAGGTTTTTGTCTTTCGGTAGTTCATTTGAATGTGGAAATGGCAAAAGATCAAAACAGTTAATGTTCTTATATTATGACAACACCAAAACGCGTTACAAAGACCAGCCGGCTGAACATGCACACCATAAGAAATTATGCCAATGTTTGCATATTTATCAAGGAACAAAAAAAAAAAAAAAAAAGAGTAACAAATCGAGCAAATGCACTGAAAAAAAAAATATATATATATATATATATATATATATATATATATATATTAAAGTGCTGGATTTTGACCAAGTTTGTGAGACATCTGGGAGTGCAAATTAAATCAACAATGTGGCCTTGGAAAATGATCATGTTGATCAAAGCCTCTCATTGGAACGTGAATACGTCTATTTGGGCAAGGGTTATACTGGGTGGTTTACCATTGCCTTCCCACAGCAGTTATGGCAGGAATTTGGAATTTGCTCATTGCCAGCGATAGCTCGCCGACACTTTGTAAAGGACACCGTGGGATCGTTAACGTCCACCAACTAATACCGACAGATGGGACACCCAGTTTAACGTTCATCCGAGGGACGGCATACACATTGATGAATCACCCCGCCTGTGAAACAACAGGGTGACAGTTTATATCTGGGTCAAGATTCAAACCCAGGCTGGACAGATGAGAGGTGAGTGTGTGCACCTCTAGACAATCCTACCTGCCCAAGAATAAACGATTTATTCATTATGCAATCATAATACCAAAGCATCCTTTTCCAATCACACTGAGACGTGAGAGATACAGTATCTGTGTCAGGCAAAAAGTAATTCAGGCATTCTTTTTCTGGAGTAATTCTCTGCAGTTTACAGTAGTAGGACTTGTTACCAACTACAGTATACGAGTACAACTCGAATACTCTCATAACTATAGTATACGAGAGTACAACTCTCATGCACTATAGTTCCAACTGTAGCATTTTTGCCTGAGTGTCATCATCTAGAATTTTCAAGCCCTTCATCGATGTCACTGAAGTCGCCTTAATTTGATACAAATGGTTACAGTGTCTCACCTGAAGTCTTAAGCCTGGTGTTGGCTTAGTGGTTAGGGTCCTGAGTTCAAGCCCTGTTGGCCACTGAATTAAAATACACCAGGAGGTTGACTCAGCCTGTCATC
>NC_140963.1:107719129-107731629 GCF_056783735.1 Eptatretus burgeri
TATGTACAGTACATCTTAACCTTAACTTACAAATTTTACACTAAACCATGGCCCAGGATCATTGAACTCTGCAAAAGAAAGCAGTTAGCAGGGAGCCAGGCTGCCCACATGCAGTCTCTGGCTCAAACAATGCAGGTGACAGGGAACGTGGCCGGCTGCTCACACGCAGTCCAAGGCCTTCCCTTTTGAACTGAACTCAGTGAACCACAACGGTGCATGGGCCGCACAAACGTAGTCTCCGTGCCAGCTCAAGTGGCACACGCAATGAGCACAACGAATGGATGCATGAACACAAACACGGTGCACGGGCCGCCACTGCAGGCCCGTGTTGTAGCTGCCAACAGGGCAGTTCTCGCAGCTTGCAAACTGTTGCCTTGATCCTGGCGCACATGGAAATGAACAGGGGGGGCAAAGCAAAAATTGAACGGGGGCTGGTGAACAGGGGCAGTGGGCATGGCATGGCAAAGGCAGCAGGCAAACACAGCCCGCAGAAGAAGGCCGCTGCAGGCAAACACAGCCCGCAGATGAACTGGCCGGTACAGGCCTTGCAGCACAACAACAGCTGCCAATGAAGTTAGCCGGCCTCCGCCTTGAAGCAAAACACGGCCAGCCGATGAAGTTGGCCAGCTCTTGCCGTTCAGCGGAGGTTGGTGGAGGGAGTGCGGTGGTGCTGGCCACTTGGAGGGCGGGCTCGGACCTACCTACCTGTCTCCCTCCCAAACTATCGCCTTTGCCTGTCACTGTACATACCCACTCCCTTAATTTGTCAAACCCCAATTTAGCCCCCACTTTTTTTTTATTTTTTTATTTTTACTTCCCCACTATAAATCGTCCCCTAACCCCCTTTATCGTCCTTGTTCGGCTAACCTATTCTGTCACCTAGCCTACTCCCAACCCCTACGTTCCCTTCCCGGAGGGGAACAAGGGAGAGCTAACGTCCTGTGTCGAGGCCCAACGAAGCCTCAGAATGGCCTCCCCAGAGTTCGGCGATCTTAACCAAAGTGGGTCCAGCGGCCCACAACGAGAGCGAGGGGATGGATGGTGCGGAGGGGTACATCTAATCTACCCTAACCATTTAACTGTTAAACTACCCCGGGGCTTTCAACAAGCGCCTCTCGCTTAAACTATTGGTTCTAACAACCCAGATTCCCGTCGCCTGTGTTGGTGTCCTTACAATTTCGGGCCTCGCCCCCCAATTTTCTCTCCGTGCCCTCACACGGTCTCCTGGCTAGGACACGTGGCTCCCTTTGGCAGGCACGACCCTCTGCCGAATCTCCCGCGATGGCACCCCCGGGCACTACACTGCCTCCGAGCCTACCAGCTCCCTAACACCGGGGAGTGCCCCCCATGGCACCTCCCCTGAAACGCACACGTGGCAGGCCGGCCTCCCGGGCCCCTTTCCGAGGGTCACCCGTGCCCACTGCACTGCCCACGCGGCTAATGGCGCCCCGGGCCCCCGCACCAAGCAGGCGCACCCGTGCCCACTACTCTATCCCGGCCCCCATGGGCCCATGGCCTACCGCGGCCGACTAGCCTGGTGCCCGGGGTACCCACTCAGCGATACTCACCTTTCGCAGCCACGCTCCCAAGCCCGTCAACAGGGCTCCTGCACCCCTCCAAATGGGTCTCGAGCCTACTTTCCCACCAACAACAAAACGACCTCCATTTTTCAATTTGACTAACCCAGCTAACTCACTCTACACTGACCCCGGGGTCCCTTGGGCGGGAGTCACTCCTCCCCCCAATCACTCATCGCACCATGCATTCCCCATTCACTCCACACACACAGACCCGCTGGCCTCACTCACTCAACATGTACACGTACTCACCTCACAACCCATCAACTCTTCAACACACACACACCGCTGAACTCTGCCATCCTTCTAACTACCTCCCCTAACTAACTCGTGCTCCCACGTCGTCCCTTAAACTATAGCACGTTCCTTTTAACACTACGTAGCTAAACTACGTCCCCACTACACATTCATAAGTCTGTCCATGTCTCCAAATCAATCATTTTATTTCCCAACCTAAATCTGGCTACAATCCCTCTAACTAATCCATTCCACGGACTCCATGAGGACTTACCCCTGCCCCATGAAGTCGGTCTAGCTAAGCTAACCCTTCCCCCTAACTAGTTTCCATCCTGTGCCCAGGCAGGGGGTCTTTCACCCCTTGCCCAGGAATCCTGTACACCCGAAAGTGAGGCTTGCTTTTTTTTTTTTTCATGCGCAGCACCTGCGCGGCAACTCAGAGCTCGCGCACTTTGCACCTGTCCGTGACGTCATGCAGCTGCACGTGTTCCTCGTCCCTCCTTGGACGGGACCATCCGGCAGAGATACCCCTCCTGCCGGATTCCAACCCCACGTGCAGCCATGACGTCACCGTGCGCATAAAAAAAACAAGCCCCACGTCTCGAGGGGTTCCCCACGCGAACACATGTGCTTTGCCCGTTGGAGCTTAACACACACGATCGCGTGGAGAACCCGTCCGGTCCAAATCCATTTACCTGCCTAAACTTTGTCCGTCCGCGGGATCGGCAAATCCACCGCGTGCGTTTCCGGACCGGGACTTCACTCTCGCAAGCGAGCACGTGGTGGTCTCGTGCGTTGCACAGCACGAACCGCGTGCTCACTGCTGGGTGAACCCGGCACGGTCCTCGAAACAACTACAGCCGCTACTCGGCTTTCTCTCCTCTGTCGCCGTCTCCGTCTCCATTCAACCCACGCACACCTGCGTGTCACGACGCACACAGTCCACTCCATCACATTCACACCGGGAGACGCGGCTGCGTGCTCCCGCATGCCAACCGACATCTCCCTCTCATACCGCTCTCTCACACACACGGTCTCCCTGGCACACAACGACCTTGCACACGGCCGTTCACTCACGCGTGCCTCACTACTCACACAAACCATACTACTCACACGTGGTGCTCCATTCACTCGCGCGGGGGCACTCACCCGCGGTGCCTCACCCACGTACGCGAGGGCACTCAACCGCTGTGCCTCATCCACACACCGTGCCTCACTCATACACGCGGGGGCACTCACCCGCGGTACCTCACTCATACACACGGCGACACTCACACACGCGGTCTCTTCCACACAACGTCCCTCACTCATACACGCGGGGGCACTCAACCGCGGTGCCTCATCCATACTCCGTGCCTCACTCACACACGCGGGGGCACTCACCCACGGTGCCTCACTCACACTGGCCGTTTCACTCACACACACGGCCTCTTCCACACACGGGGGCGCACTCACACCTTGCACCACACACACAGGGACAACCATACTGGGGATTCGTGTCCCCACAAGGGTCTCCGGGGCCTCTACACCCCCCAAGCTCTCAGTGCACCTGTCCACAGCACTCGTCCCCTCAACCTCGCAAAACACGACCGAACTCACCTGGTCGTGACTCGCCTCAAGGGGGCATACTCCCTCCCCTTGTTCCTGGAGGAGGCCATCCAACTGCTCGCACCGGGTCCCTGCACGCTCCGCGAGCTCAACCCCATTGTCCTCCACTACCTCCGTGTGTGCGTGCGCGTCACTTACCCCGTCTTCATCGTGTAGTCTTCCCTCTATCGTTCCCATCTCCCGTGTCTCTGCCAACTCTTCACCCTTTACCTCCCTTGTCTCAACTATTATTTCCGTTGTCGTCACCTCGTGTCTCGTCTCACACGTTTTGGTCTCCCCATTTAATTTTTCCCTTTCGGTCATCGTCACGACCCTCGCCCAACACGCTCCACGAATTATTTTTTCACCCGCCTCCACCGCGGGCCTGTCAGCCGTTGCACCCCCACCCAGCTCGTTTGCTCCCACACGTGGAGTCGCCATTCCCAGCTCCCTGGTCACGGCCTTCATGCCCGCCTGCAGGCATCGGCCCATGTTCTGCGTCTCACCCCGCAGCTCTTTCATCTCTTCCCTCATTTGCTGTGTATTCGCATCCATCGTCGTTTTCACTTCATTTGTATTTGTATCCATCTTTTCATCCATTTTTTGTGTATTCGCATCCATCTTTTCGTTCATGCCTTTCATTTCGTTTTTTATTTCATTTGTCATTGCCGCCAGCATGGCGCATAGCTGGGCCACGTCGGGTGCACTCAGCTGAGCCGTTTCAGCAAGGGTTTTGGTGGAGAGGGGGGGGGAGGTGTCATACACTGCGGCCGCTGCCGCACCCATTTCGGGCTCTGGGTTTAGTTGGGCGAGTCCGTGTTCCTGCACAATCAACATTTCCTGCTCGGGGATTCCATCCTGGACCATGGATCCTACACATTCTACATCCATTTCTAATACCCCCGGCTCCCGCTCGCCTTGAGACGCCATCTTGCTTCTCGTGAAGGGTTAATTTGCTCGCTCGTAATTTGGAGGGAATCGGGGGTCGCTTCTCTCACCCCTGGACCGATTCCCGTGAATTTCGCTGGAGACAGGAGAGCCTGTTGTCCCGCTCTCCAATACCAGTGCCGCGAGGAGGGCGATGAATTTGTATCCCACTCCTGACACCAGTGTTGCGGTTTTCGCGCCCGCCGGCGTGCGACGGCCACGTACCTCGAATCGCGGCACGTCGCCCACCGGACGGACAATCCAGTCGTGACCCTCTCGGACTAACGCCGGGAACCAGTCACGGGTGGACCTTTCGGTCTCACCGCGATCGAGCCAATCAGCCCCCGCGTGGGATAGGGTTGCTCGCCAAATTCGAACTACCTAAGTACCCACGCGGAGGGTAGACCGGGCGATCGCACCTCGCCGCAGGTCGACTTCGGACACGGGCCACTTAAGCGACCCGTTCCGTACTATCAGAATAACCGAGCGGTGTTATCGTCGACCTCGACGGTTCGATTAATTATCGGGCGTACTCAGCCCACTACCAACCCTTTACGTGAAGCAAGAGGGTTCAATGGGGAAAAAGACGAAGCGAAGCGGGAGAACAGTTCAACAATAAAGCACATTTATTCTCGGCACACGGGAAGCACACAAATACAATTCCACCAAATGCACACAAAAAAGAAAACACAATTCCATTTACACAAAAAGCAAACATAAAAGTGAAAACACAGTGCAGAGCTAATTCCGACTACCGAGCACACGGCAACACTTATACAATTCTACTTCACAGACGGCGCCGACAACACATACCCAAAACCAAGGAAAAGAAATACCCCCAAGGATGGGGTAGGCCTGGGGCCGAGACCTGGTCGGGCCTACCCGTCTGGTGATGAGACGCGGAGCGGCGATGGCCCCGCAACCCGCGGGCCTCGTGGACAGTGCCTGGCAGGGGGGTGGGAACGGGGCCCCCTTGGTCGCACTATCTCAGCGCGGGGGAAACAGGAGGGGGGGTTGCTGATGCTCGGGGTATAGAGGATCTTTATTATGTGCGACGAGCGTCTCCACCTCGGCCAGGTCGCGCTGCCGGCCTCCCTCGGGCGCGCAGCTCCTTGCACGACGCGAGCACCCTTCGTCCGACTCGCCGCCTCTCCACAGCTCGTCCCCTCCGTTCCGACTCTCCTTCGCCTCGTTCCGACCTTTACGACTCCCTTCTTCCTCGTTCCGACTTTTTACTACCCCTTTGTCTGACGAACACCGTCCTTTTATCCCCCCGTAACTTCGCCTTTGACCCCCTCCCTTTGACCTTTCACCTCGCTCCCCATTGGCCCGACAAAAAGTGGGCGTGAAGGCTTTTTGATCCACAAATTTGCATATATCGATCGCCCTGGGGGCGGGGCCAATTCGCCCCTCGCTCACCGATTGGACGGCAAAAAGTGGGCGTGTGTCGTTTTCGATCCGTTTTTGAAGCAGAAAATCCGTGATTTTGTACACGCTGTTCAACGTGCGCCCTACACGAGTCCAGCATCGGTGCCCATGAGTGGCGCGAGATGACGGTGATGCGATGGTGGCGAGTTGTGACGGTAAAGGTCATGGCGGTTGTGGTGAAGCGGCGTTGTGGTTGGTGGTTGATGTTGTGGTTGTGGTGATGGCGATTGGTCCAAAATAAAGATAGTAAAAGAAAAACGGCTATCCTGAAGAGTCGCAGCACGTATAAATGACATGTATTCCCACTAGACAACGGGTTTGGGCCTAACTACACATGCACTTACCGAGATACCTCACCTAAGGGACCTGAATGGTGGTTTGCGAATCTGGTAACCACAACAATATATATATATACATACATATATATATATATATATATATATATATATATATATATATATATATATATATATATATATATATATATAGATAGACATATATGGTTGTGGAAATTCACAGAACACCATTCAGGTTCTTTAGATCAGTTATGTCGATAAGTGTGTGTCCAGATAGTTTTCCCCACCGATGTCTAACGGGATTTATTCGTGAGCCGGGCTGTGCATCTTTGAGGTAGTGTTATTCTGTTCTCTCGTTATTTTAAACAACATCTCCTCACCACCTTAACCAACAACCGCCAACATCCCCTCACAACATCAACAAACAAACATCTCCTCACCTTCATCTCAACGGCGCCGCCATCTTTCTGCCAGAAACGGATCCACGAACGAGCAGCACCTCTGCCGGCTAATGCGACGGCCGCCTCGTTGGGGCGAGGGCCGATGATTTCTGCCATGTCCGCTTTCCACGGCCGGTGATTTCTGCCACGTCCGCTTTCCACGGCAGAATCGGATCAAAATGACAGAAGGGGTAGAGCCCGAGGGGGGGGGGTGAAAGGTCGGAGGTGGAAGACCAAACACGCACCCCCGTACCCCATAAAAGGGCACGCTGGAACGCCAAGCGAGAGTTGAGTTGGGTTGAGGAGGGAGCGTCGAGCGCAGCGGAGCTTGGAGTCCGTGAGAAGTTTGAGTCCAGTGCAGGGCTGTTGCTCGTCAGAGCGCAGCGGAGCTTGGAGTCCGGGAGAGGTTCAAGTCCAGTGCAGGGCTGTTGGCCGATGGAGGCAGCTGGAGAGAAGTCGCCAGCCAGGAACATAACGGTCCGAGGTGATCGACCCACAGGACGGTCCGAGTGACGCGGAGGAGTGAACGGGCACTTAAGAGAGCATCAACTCAAAGAGAGCGAGGCCCGTTTGCTCCTCTGAGGGGTCGACGGCCAGGCCCGATCAATTAGGCCGCACGGCTAGGCCTGGACAACCGAGCCGCCTTGCCAGCTGCCGTGTTGACGACGAAACTTCGAGGGTCGTCCAGCGAGTTACCACGGGGGTGGCAGGTAACCTGCGCGGTCTCGCGGAGATCCTGCGGTCTTCACGGCTCCACGGCACATTAAAGGCCAACGGGTCCTGTTCTAACCTTTCCTTTCCTGGGGTTTTCTTTGCATGGAAGTTGTGGCGCCTTGTCCTTAAGTATAATTGTTATAAATGTACATAATAGACAACGGCTGAGGGGTCTTTTTGCTCGTGTCTTGCCACCCCCCCCCCCCCATTGCTTCATTGACTGCATATGTGCATTTATAAATAAATGTCGTGGTTTGAATGTTCCCCTGCTCGTTGCGTCCCTTCCTCCATTGAGTTGCCGTAATTGTGTTCGGAATAATAGCTGGCATTTAACAGCCGATAAGATAATCAAGTCCGACTGGGCTTGGCGATAATGAACCGCTTAGCAATCGCAAACGGCGCGAGCTGCGTAAAGCGGCTCGTGTCCATACGGGTCCCGTCGAGGTGTAAATCCCCGGCATTTCTGTCTGCGCGAATATTTAGGTAAATCGACAATTCGGCGATCGGACCCTGTCGCGCGTGGACAGAAGAGTTGGCTGATTTACGGTGTGGTTAAAAACACACCCGTAGCTGGATTTCAGCGTTGATCGGGAAAGCTACGACTGGATTGCCCGTCCGGTGGGCGCGTGGCCGCAATTAGCTAAAAGCGGTCGCCCACACGCTGAACGTGTGGAAACCATAACAATATATATATATATATATATATATATATATATATATATATATATATATATATATATATATATATATATATATATATATATATATAGTATTAATTCTAATATAAGCCCAGGACGTTTATTAGAATACCAGTTTGATCAAGGAGAGGTGGTCTTTATTCGAGACAATCTACAAACGTACAATTTTTATTATTATTTATTTGTTTTATTATGAAGATACAAGTATTGTCAAGGTAGAGGGGTATAAATTATGCAGAATACGACACCACACTGACTTGACCGCCGTCAAACACACCTGTCAACAAAGCCGGGTCCCGGCCTGGCCAGGCGGGCCAGGTTCCCTCTATAGGCTACAGCTGTCGCAATTGTTTCACACCGGGTGACGGGGGAGGGGGGAGGGGGGCTATTATTAGAGACACCCTTGAAACATGAAAATTTTCTCAAAGTGGGGGGGGCTTTATTAGAAGGGGGGCTTCTATTAGAATAAATGCGGTATATATATATATATATATATATATATATATATATATATATATATATATATATATATATATATATATATATATATATATATATATATATATATATATATATATATATATATATATATATATATATATATATATATATATATATATATATATATATATATATATATATATATATATATATATATATATATATATATATATATATATATATATATATATATATATATATATATCCTGGTGTTGGCGCAGTGGTTAGGGCAGCGGCTTAGGATCCAAAAGGTCCTGAGTTCAAGCCCCGTTGGGCCACTGAATTAATACACCAGGGGGTTGACTCAGCCTGTCATCCTTCCGAGGTCGGTGAAATGAGTACCAGTATACTGGGCCGGTGTATACCCCAGTTAAAATAGGTGTACCATATCCCTGTGTCGTAAGAGGCGACCAGGGTTGCGTCAGGAAGGGCATCCGGCGTAAAACATGTGCCAAATCACTATGCGGATCATACGGATGATCCGCTGTGGCGACCCCTAACGGGAGCAGCCGAAAGAAGAAGAAGAAGATACATATATATACACTACCGGTCAAAAGTTTTAGAACACCCCCATTTTTCCAGTTTTTATTGAAATTTAAGCAGTTCGAGTCCAGTGAATAACCTGAAATGGTACAAATCTCAGCGGTAAACTGCCAAAGGTTTAAAAAAAAAAGTTTAGGTGACCAAAAACTGAAAAATAATGCAAACTTGAGAGTTGTTAAAAAGGCCCTTTTCAGGGAACGAGTAATGGGTTAGCAACTGCAGCTGTTCTGCAGCAATGGAAGAAAATTAAGCCTTGAAAGTTGACGTAATCAATTCCGACAGGTGTCCCAACTTTTGTTTATTAGTTAGAAACCCTCTGTCTCTATAAAAGCAGTGTGAGAAGAGTCTGTGTTGCTTCACCCTCAAAAGGATTATTCGGACAATATTGCACTGCAGGAAGAAGTATATTGCTATCATAATGGCCAGAAAAAGACAATTAACAAAGGAAGACAGACAGACCATTATAACCCTTAAAAGTGCAGGTCTCTCCTTCAGAGAAATTGCAAAAAAGCCAAGGTGTCAGTGAGTACAGTTTCCTACACCATCAAAAAGCACTTGGAAACTGGAGGAAACTCTGACAGGAAGAGGTCTGGCAGACCCAAAGCCACAACACAATCAGAAGACAAGTTTCTGAGAGTCAACAGCTTGTGTGATAGGCAGTTCACAGGACAGCAGCTTCAAGCACAGCTTAACACTGGTCTAAGTAATGAAGTCTCAGTTTCAACTGTGAAGAGAAGACTTCGAACTGCAGGTTTGACAGGTCGAGCGGCAGGAAGAAAGCCATTGCCAAGATGGCAAAATAAGAAAAAAGGCTTGCGTGGGTCATGAAGCACCGCCAGTGGACCACTGAAAACTGGAAGGTCTTATGGACCGATGAATCAAAATTTGAAATCTTCGGTTCATCACGCAGGGTTTTTGTACGCAGTCGAGTAGGCGAAAGGATGGATCCTCAGTGTGTGACACCAACTGTCAAACATGGAGGAGGAAGCGTGATGATCTGGGGCCTTTTGCTGGATCCAGAGTCTGTGACTTGCACAGTGTGACTGGCACCCTGACCCACAAGGGCTACCACAGCATTTTGCAGCGCCATGTAATACCCTCTGGTCTATGCCTAGTGGGTAAGGGGTTCATACTTCAGCAAGATAACGACCCAAAACATACCTCCAGGCGATGTCAGAACTACCTTTGAATAAAAGACCAAGACGGCAGGCTTCAAATCATGGAATGGCCAGCACAGTCTTCAGACTTAAACCCCATCGAGCTGGTTTGGGATGAACTGGACAGAAGGGTGAAAGCAAAGCAACCAACAAGTGCAACACATTTGTGGGAACCTCTGCAACAGTGTTGGGAAGAACTTTCCAAACAATATTTGATTTCCATTGCAGAAAGAATTCCACGAGTATGTTCGGCTGTTATATCTGCAAAATGTGGCTACTTTGATGAGTCAAAAATTTTGATTCTATTTTGTTCAACAAAACGATTCCATAATTTCGTTTTTATCTGCAATTGTTTCTTTGTTCTATGCTTTAATTTCAAAGTACATTGGAGCATTAAACAGCTTAAATTTCAATAAAAACTGGAAAAATAGGGGTGTTCTAAAACTGTTGTTCAAAAAAAAAATATATATATATATATATGTATATATATATATATATATATATATATATATATATATATATATATATATATATATATATATATATATATATATATATATATATACCAAGTTGAAAACACCAGGGGGTTGACTCAGCCTGCCTTCCTTCCGAAGTCGGCTAAATGAGTACCAGTGTACTGGGCCCGGTGCATGCCCCGGTTAGAATAAGTGCACCATATCCCTGTGTGTCGTAAGAGGCGACCAGGGTTGCGTCAGGAAGGGCATCCGGCGTAAAAACCTGTGCCAAATCATTATGCGGACAACAAAACGAATTTCCATTCTGGATCGGTCGAGGCCCGGGTTACCAACGACCGCCACCGGTACCGGTGGTCAGCAGGGTACCAGTGGAAATTGTGCGACTGCTGGGCGAAGGAGAAGGAGACGGGGAAGGCGAGTCCGGAGGCAGTGGGAGAGGGGGGAGGGTAGAAGTGTGGAGGTGAGAGTTCGAACTCTGAATGTTGGGACGATGACTGGCAAAGGGCGAGAGTTGACTGATTATGATGGAGAGAAGAAAGGTGGACATACTGTGTGTACAAGAGACCAAGTGGATGGGGAGTAAGGCTCGGAGCATTGGAGGTGGTTTCAAACTGTTCTACCATGGTGTGGACGGGAGGAGAAATGGTGTCGGGATAATCCTGAAGGAAGATCATGTCAAGAGGGTATTGGAGGTGAGGAGGGTGTCTGACCGAGTGATGAGTGTGAAGTTGGAAATTGAAGGGGTGATGATGAATGTCATCAGTGCATATGCCCCACATATGGGGTGTGAGATGGAGTATAAAGAAGATTTCTGGAGTGAGTTCGATGAAGTGGTGGAGAGTGTATCCAAGGATGAAAGAGTGGTGATTGGAGCAGATTTCAATGGGCATGTTGGGGAAGGGAATAAAGAGGATGACGAGGTGATGGGTCGGTACGGTCTCAACAAGAGAAATGTGGAAGGGCAAATGGTGGTAGAGTTTGCAAAAAGAATGGAAATGGCAGTGATAAATACATATTTCAAGAAGAAGGAGGAACACAGGGTGACATACAAGAGTGGAGGAAAGTGCACACAGGTGGATTACATCTTAAGCAGGAGATGCAACCTGAAAGAGATTAGTGACTGTAAGGTGGTGGCAGGGGAGAGTGTAGCTCGACAGCATCGATTGGTGGTCTGAAGGATGACTTTAGAGGTGAGGTTGAGGAAGAGAGTGAGGGCTGAACCAAGGACCAGATGCTGGAAGCTGAAGGAGGAAGACTGTTGCGTGAAATTTAGGGAGGAGGTGAGACAGGCGTTGGATGGTGGAAAGATGGGTGGGATGATTGGGCAACGACAGCAGAAGTGGTGAGGGAGATAGCTAGGAAGGTACTTGGTGTGACATCTGGACAGAGGAAGGAAGATAAGGAGACTTGGTGGTGGAATGAGGAAGTACAGGAAAGTATAAGGAAGAAGGGGTTGGCGAAAAGGAAGTGGGATAGTCAGAGAGATGAAGAAAGTCGGCAGGAGTACAAGGAGTGGCGGCGAAAGGCAAAGAGAGAGGTGGCAAAGGCCAAGGAAAAGGCATATGACGAGCTGTATGAGAAGTTGGATACAAAAGAAGGGGAAAAGGATTCATACCGATTGGCAAGACAGAGGGACCGAGCTGGGAAGGATGTGCTGCAGGTTAGGGTGATAAAGGACGCAAATGGGAATGTGTTGACGAGCAAGGAGAGTGTGTTGAGAAGGTGGATGGAGTACTTTGAGGAGCTGATGAATGAAGAAAATGAGAGAGAGAAGGTTGGAGAGGTGGAGATCGTGAATCTGGAAGTGGGGTGGATCAGTCAGGATGAAGTGAGGACTGCTCTGAAGAAGATGAAAAGTGGAAAGGCAGTTGGCCCAGATGGTATACCAGTGGAGGCATGGAAGTGCTTAGGAGAGATGG
>NC_140963.1:107739973-107747473 GCF_056783735.1 Eptatretus burgeri
GTGCGAGCCAAGTCCAGACTGGTGATCCTTTATGGCAATACTCCATTGACCATCTCTTACTCAGGATTGTAATGGTGCACCCAACTCTCATCTCCAGTCAGTCATCCCAACTCTCATCTCATCGCAAGCGCTTCACAGCAATGACAATCTTGTGCTGCCCTTACCATCTTGACTAATGTAGCACTGAGACAATGAGTGTCAGAATCACAAAACTGCACACCCAGTGGCAGGAAGAACTAATGTGCAGACTGTGCTTTGTTTAATTTGAAAATCTTTATCTATTTTGGAGAAAAAGAATAGGAGGCATTACTTTTCAATATGCCCTCCTAAAATAAGGCATGTGTGAATGTCTGATAATTGTAGAATTGAAAACGGCTGGGGCAATCTCCACCATAGTTTGTATACGTGCTGGGGGTATCCAGGGTCAGATCATGGGCAGACAGTAATAACCCTACGCCTGCCCACGAGGTGGGTCGATGACTTACAATTTTCACCTGTACATGTGGGCACAGTAGAAGTGGATCACTAATCCCTGCTGGAGAGGGGGGGGGGCGGGGGTGTTGCAGATGGGAAACGATGCCAATGCTGAAGATAAATTCTCACTCCCATGGGAACTAATAGTTCAAGCAAGACAGGATTTAGAAAGGACTTACAAATACAGAGGCAAAAACTGATGTATACCATTAAAATTCAATTATCCACATCTACCCCCACCCCAGTCTTTGATTCAGTGAAATAACGTTGCAAAACAAATGAACCGATACCTCACCTACAGAGATAAAGGTCATGTTATTACAGTTACTCTCACTTTGTATTACCTTTTTGGGGAAAGGGGGGGGAGTGGGGGGTTAATCACAGAAGAAAGGAATACCAAAGGGCAGAGATGTCTCCAAAAAACAGCTGCAGACTGAACATCGTCCATCGTTTCAAGTCATTCCTTGAAAAATCAGCACGACTCGGTAATCTACATGGCCTAGTCAGTAGCCCCATGGAATGATGCTTTCTACTATGGGCTGGCACCCCAACATCACCTCTCTCTCTCTCATTTGGAATCTAAAGGTTTCAACATTAATGGCATTTCCCACTAAGAGGATGAGGCTGAAGCATGTCTGTTGCTCTCACATCGCAGACAGGTCATGGTCAATGTCTTTTTTTTTAACTGCTCTCCTCCAGTCCAATCATCCTCTGTTCTTCCATCTTTGCAACCCTTGCCAGCAAATTCAGGATGCACATGCTCTTCCAATAACCACCTCCTGGATAGTTTCTCAAAATCCAGACTGACTGCACACCTCCACTCTTTAGATTATTTTATTCTCTTTGTGGAACCACCCTCCTGAAGATGTTCAATCCAACTCTTCCTTAAAAGGCTTCAAGCAATCGGTGAACTGCCATCTCATCACTGGTCACCCTCAATCCTTATCACAATATTTTATATCCCATGAACCCCACCTAACCCAGCCCAACCCTCTGACATGCAGGTTACTGTGCCACCCCCCCTCTCTACTCAACTCTTTTCCTGTTGATTCATTCCCTTGCTTATTGCGCCCAACTATCGCATTCATTTAAGTACCATTTACCCTCCTCATGCTTCCAAGAGCCTCCATTTTGTACTTAACAAAGAATATCTGATGAATTACAGTCAACAGTGGCCTGCAAAAGTATTCACCCCCTACCGAAACCACATTTAGATGAATCACAAATAATGTAGAAAACAATTTTTCCAAATGAACTTTTTTATTCACAACTAAAGAGATCAAACTAAACACTTTTATAGTTGAAGGAGGTTACATGTCAGGAATACCTGCAAAACACATGTACAAATCAAAATGTACTGGTTGCAAACGTAATCAGCCCTTTTAGACCGTGAGACGACAGATCAAAAAAAAAAAGACCTCGAAATTGATTTTTGTGGCACCAATCGGGGCCATATGGGAAAATAGACGTATCTGAAGCATTTTGAGGTATGCAATCTGAATTTGACCTTCCACAACCGATATAATGTGGCAACTGCAGACTGGGGGGTGTTTTAAGTACCTGTGGAGCAACTTACGATATGTATTTCTACCACAATGTAGTGTTTGAAAAGATGCGGATAACCACACCATGAGCAATTATATGGTTATGAATGAATACCAAGAAACATTCTAACTACAATCAAGAAGTTTTTATGAGGTTTGATTGGATCCCATGTGGAATGCTCCACAAATATTACCAGATTTTGTGTTTCTCAGGTCTTGAAGTGTTGAGCACCAACAAACTTTCATAGACCTAATTCAATCCTGTCAACAATAGTGTTGGGTGATATTGCTGCAACCTGTTCGTGCATCTGGGACCTTCATGACTTATCGCCTTGCTGGTATAGCAGTTCACCTTTATTGTAAACTGGTGGATAACCCGGTTACACTGGGCTGTTGTAAAGGAATTAGTGTCCAATAGTGTGGAATAATTAAGGAGTTTGACAAGAAAGTCTGTTTACAGCATAATTGCAGGGACCCATGGAAATTCCACATAATGTAAAATGTGACAGAGTCCTCAACCCTTCTTCTTCAAATCCGTATCTCTCCACCTCCTCCCAACTCCAAATATGCATCCCACCCTCCCAACTCCAAGTCTCTATCACTCCCCTCTCCCTTCCAACTCGACATATCTCTTCCCTTCTCAACTCCAAGTCACCATCCCTATCAATGATTAACAGAAGACCTACATATTACACATATAGCAACCTCAAGCTAATATGGAAGAGTGGATCCCACCCTCCCCCAAACTCCAAGTCCAAGTCCACATCCCTGCAAATGTCCCATCAGAAAAAAAGAGAGTGGGAAATTGGAATAAGAAAGTGGTCCAAGAGATTTGTGGGATGCTTTTACTTTGCTTGACTTGCAAAAAAGTCTTTAACTTAATTTTTTCAGCAGCTGATAGAATCCAACACTTCCTGAATCAAGTCTGTGTTAGATGAAATTAGAGAAAGTTGCTCATCTGTAATCATGTGCTTTGAGAATGTCGCTGGCTACTTTTGCCGAAGCCACAATATTAGAGCAGATGCAATAAAGGTTATTTTGGTTTTGCGTGAATGGATCCATCATTTCTTCAATGCACGTAATATAGTCTTGATGGCCTCCTTGTCCTTCTTCCGATGGATAGCATCCAAATCCTTCCTCATCTGATCAAGGCTCCTCGACCCAGCATTAATTCGCATTTCCAAACAATGGCCGCTCTCTCATTTTGCGAAAATGGCGATCGATGCACAGAATGGCGATCCCGAGTCACACCAGTTATTCCACCAGACATCTTTGAATCATGGTTGCAAGTTTGTTCGATGAGTTGGTCGCATATGGTCACTGAGAATCCATGTCTTGTTGCTGAACTGTCCATTTACCTGATTTTACGTCAAGGTCGATATCATGATGATTCTCGCACAGCTTTATCATCTCAAGAACATATGAAGAACCGTACCGAGCATGGTTTGTTCTACCATACGCATGAAACCATGGTATCATCTCTAATAATGACTCAACATGACAGTCCCAATTAGATTCTCTTGTTGCCCAAATAAATCAGTTGACAATGTCGACCATGGTGATGCAAGATAACCATGGTGATGTAAAAAGTGGAAAGCGGGATATACAGTGCACTGAGATTCAACAAAAGTTGTACACTTGTCATAGTTTGAGGATATCATTCGAGACAACTACATTCTTGAACAAATTCGACAGGAAAGTATCAATGATGTGAATGATAAGACTCCACTTTACTGTGGTCTGACTCAGTTAGGGATTTGATGTAGGTGTCTAGTCTCTTCTTCTGCAGAGCTTCTGCCATGAGCCTGTGTGCTCGGATACTGCGTTTTTAAATCTTGGCGTCCATGACTTGGGTTATGGCAGCGTTTTCTGATGGGAGCAAGAAACACAATGGCTGTGTGAAACGCACCCAGGTGTACGGCAGGATTTTTTTTAATAGCAATTCACAAGCACATCCGATTTCTTGAGCATTGGCATAAATACTCTGATCAAACACGGCGATGATAGAATTGAGCTCCAGGATGTCCGCATACTCGACCGACCTGTGTAAGATATTGTTGATACAGTCCATCAGGATGGCGGGTGCGTCGTTGACAGTTAGGTATGCAATCCTCGATGTTTCAAGCATCTCGTTATTATGGAGGAGGGTATTGAATGTCTCGTCTAGAATATCGTACCAAAACGTTGCTGTACAAGAACACTGGCTAGCCAATCAGTTTATCAGTCGATACTCAAGCATGTATGAAAATGTTGCGAAACAAAATTAAAAGAAATGGGTACATCCGTCGTTGAGACAGACAGAAGAATGCCACTTGTTTGACCCATTCTCATTTCTTACTCGAAATTGCATGAAGCACTGAGGAGGCACAGCTCCGGATCAATAAATCCTGGCAATTAATGTAATGTGATATTTTGAGGAAATGACACCAACAGGATGGATTTGGAGACGTCAACTTTAGCTCGACTGATCTCTCCAACATCTTTCCACTTTGAAGCATTGTGAAGGGAATTAGTCCAGCAGCCAACTAGCTTAACCTAGAAGTGGAGTATATACAATGTTTTTGGGTTGATTTGGGTCACTAAATCCATAAATAATAAGAATCCACTTGATGACACCCTCTCACCTTTGGGCATTTTTCTAATTTGCATAAAACCAAGATGGCCGCCATTGTTCTATTGAATATACTATAATTCAGATATCTCAGCTTCGAGAAGGGATTTTAAAACAATCTAAAATGTTTTAACGGGGCTTTAAGAGACATTAGGAACCCAATGGAATAACTTTATTATGATTTGACAACTCCTTCATTTTGCCTACATCGATGTTCAACGACTCGGGTGACATGAGAACGGGAAGGCTAAGGCACAGTTGAAGAAGCAACTACAAGTTGAGATGTCATCAAGAATCATATTACCCAAAGTCAAATGTAGGGTGCTAGATGGTTCAGCTGTCCTCTGGGTGATACACTGGCCAGCGAATGGGACAGTCCGCGACTTTGTTGTGAACTTCAAACAGTACATCCAACATAAACTTACTTCTAGCGATGTCTATCTCGTGTTCGACAGGTACCAGGATTTCAGTACCAAGAGTACGACCAGATGCAATAGAACAACAGAAGCAAGCAGAGTACATCGACTGGCTCTAGATACACCTCTACCCCCACAGAAAGTTGTCCTGACAGTGTCAGAAAATAAATCACAGCTGATGGAAATTATCTGTGAAGAGCTGACCAGAGACACTACCTTCCATCGAGACTACACAATGACCCACAAACTTGTCATCACTAGCAGTAATAACACACCTGTTGAAATAAGTTATGGGGAAGTGGTGATCCACCGGGAAGACATGTCTACATCTCATGAAGAGGCAGACTGCATCATTGTTCAACAGGCAGTAACAGTTGCGACTGAATGCCAAGTAGGCGTGTCAGTGATTGCAGATGACACCGACGTCTTGATCCTTCTGCTTCACCACTACTTTGAGCGACAGTTAACCAGTCACATGATTATGGAATCGCCGATTCATGGTAGAACCGTTATTGACATACAAGCTACTGTTAAACAACAGCAGAGCATAGTAGATGGACTGTTGTCTATGCACGCCTTATCGGGTTGTGATACATGTGCATGCTATTTCGGTATTGCTAAAGTCACGGTACTGAAAGTACTGCGAGAAGGCTACTCCTTGTCACTTTTGGGTGACATTCATGCATTGTTACCAGATATAACAAGACAGGCATCCAAGTTTGTGGCCACATGCTATGGACACAAGGACTGTAGCAATATGTCTGAGGCAAGGAAGAAGTCATGGGCCACAAAGGTTGGAAAGGGCACCACAGCCATACCAAAGCTGAAGTCTCTACCTCCCACAACAGAAGCATTTCTAGAAAATGTCAAACGGGCACACCTGCAGGCAGCTGTGTGGAATCACGCTTTGGATCTAGACCCTCCCTCGCTAGATCCAACAGAACATGGATACGTTCGTGACGACAGTTCCAAGACTATGTCGCCTAAATCGATACATGAAGATGTGTCCCTTGCTCCACAAGAGATTCTGAAACTGATTCGCTGCTCTTGTGAAAGTGAAAGACCTTGCAAATCAGGAAGATGTGGACGTGTGAGCGGTAAACTACCGTGCACTGTATTTTGCGGATGTCATGCTGAGGACTGTCATAACGAACTGACTAAATGTGATGTAGCCTCTGATGCAGACGACGACGATGACAATTAGACATAAAGGTATTAATGTCAACACAGACAAATGAGAGGAACATCATGTTTATAACTGTGTACAATGTCATGTACTATAAACTCTAATATCACAGTAGTTAAGGGAGAAGAAATGTGAACGATTTCTTTATGCACCATGGCTTGCTCAGCATAGACACTACTAGAACATTATGACTTTTCAGTCACTTTATTCTATATAATGGATATCTGAAATTAGTTTACTTTATGACCTGGTGTCTGTCAGCTTAAATTTATTCTAACATATACGTCAATGACAAACTACTAATATTATATTGAAGGTGTTCAATGATATTGTCACCATTTAGATCAATCAAGCATGTCATTCAAAAGTACAGCAAAATGTTAACAGATTGACAATGGCCATATTGGAATATGTAAATGAAGCTAATATATTTAAATTGTAATACAAGATGTATTATATGGAACCTCTATTTTTTCAAAACACTAAAACAAATCATTTAAAATGTATCCAAAATTGTATCCAGAATGTGGTGACATGAAACTGGTCTCCCGAGAGGTTTGATGGCAGCCATCTTGGATTTATGCAAATGAAGGAGTTGTCAAATCATAATAAAAGTTATTCCATTGGGTTCCTAATGTCTTAAAACCCCGTTAAAACATTTTAGATAGTTTTAAAATCCCTTCTCGAAGCCGAGATATCTGAATTATAGTATATTCAATAGAACACTGGTGGCCATCTTGGTTTTATGCAAATTAGAAAAAATGCCCAATGGTGACAGGGTGTCATCAAGCAGATTGTTAATATTTATGGTCTCAGTGACCCAAATCAATCAAAAAACATTGTATATACTCAACTTCCAGGTATACCCCTAAAATCCCATTTGGCTGCCAGACTAAATGGGATATTGTTGATTGATGACCACTGACCGCCATCTTTGACAATCTTGTGCTGGAATCTAAAGTTTTCAACATTATTGGCATCTCCCGCTACGAGGATGAGGCCGAAGCACATCTGTTGCTTTCACATCGCAGACAGGTCATAGCCAATGTGTTAAAAAAATTTTTTACTGCCTCTCCTCGAGTAATTCTCCTCTGTTATTCCAGCTTTGCAACCCTTGCCAACAAATTCAGGATGCACACGCTCTTCAAATAACCACCTCCTGGATAATTTCTCAAAATCCAGGCTGACTGCACACCTCCACTCTTTTGATTATCATATTCTCTTTGTGGAACATGATTTTTGTGGAATAACACAATCATCTGTGTTAAT
>NC_140963.1:107752473-107797473 GCF_056783735.1 Eptatretus burgeri
CTCACCTTGGTTGGCTCTGGGGTTCTGCTGACTCTGAGTGCGAGGTCGAACGGCGGGCGGACCTGCCTCCCTCTCCTGCTCGCAACTTGGCGCCAGAACTGGTTCCCTGGCGGCTGTGAGCGGACTTGGGCCAAGACCAGGAGGTCGACAGCACCACGGTTTCTCCTGCCCCCTGACGAGAGCAAGGCCAGCTCGTCCGACGCCGATCCAGGGACAGTTGCGTCCACACCACGGTCCAGCCTGACCACCAGAAATAGCTACGTTGTGTGTGTGTGTGTGTGTGTGTGTGTGTGTGTGTGTGTGTGTGTGTGTGTGTGTGTGTGTGTGTGTGTGTGTGTGTGCTTGGCACCTTAGAGGGATTAAAAAAAAATGACCGTTTTTACAGCCATTTTTCCCTGCTGTGCAGGGGTTTGGCTTTTTCTTGAGGCAATGTTTTATGGCCGGATGCCCTTCCTGACGCCAACCCTGGTCGCCTCTTACGACACACAGGGATATGGTACACCTATTTTAACCGGGGTATACACCGGCCCAGTGCACTGGTACTCATTTCGCCGACCTCGGAAGGATGACAGGCTGAGTCAACCCCCTGGTGTTAATTCAGCAGCCAACGGGGCTTGAACTCAGGACCCTGGGATCCCAAGCCACCATCCTAACCACTAAGCCAACACCAGGCTTGCCTTAGAGGGATTGAGAACTGTATATTCATTGGAATTGTCTGCGTTTTTCCCCACGCCCGATCCCACACCATCCCGTCGAATCGCCCCGGATCCCTCTTCTTGCCGAGTCTTGTTATTTCTGGTAATAATAAAAACAAATAAACATCATCAACTCAGTGAAAAGTGACTCGTGCCACCTTCCTCGTCCCGTTTGCGGTAGAGCGATTAGAACCGCCATGTTTGGGTTATAAATAAATAAACCGCCTCCATCGTTTCGGCTCATTCTACGTTGGCGGGACTGTTCAAGTCCCGTGGACGTCACAATATATATATATATATATATATATATATATATATATATATATATATATATATATATATATATATATATATATATATATATATATATATATATATATATATATATATATATATATATATATATAAATATCGGGCGTATAAAAAATGATGCGATATTGAAAAGGAACATTGATTATATTGATTTCCTTTAATCAGTGTACAGTGTACACCTCACAAAAATAATTTAATAGAATGCTAAAACCAAATGGAACCATCGACAATAGTCAGGAGATGCTGGCCGAGTGGTTTAAGGCAGTTATTGTAGGGACCACTGATCTATATATAATGATATCAAGATTAGTGGGTTATATATAGATCAGACAGTAACTCAATGACACAGGTGCAAGGACCAAGCAAGGATATCCTTTTCATAATGTCATTATTAATGTATGGAATGGTCTTCCTGTGAAGAGTGGTAGCAGGAGAGGCAGTAAGTAGTGATGTTGTACAAGTACCTATAATCACTGGGGTATAAGGATATAGGCAGAAACGGAATTTAATTCTGCAATGCCGGCGGTGTGCATGTGATACTGTCCTGGGTATCTTGAGATAGTGGTTGAGTTGTGGGTGCTGTCAAGTGTCAAAATGTTGTCTTTGTTAATGCAACTCAGCTGACTTGCCTCCCCCCCCCCCCACCTACAAAAAAAAAGAATATTAAAATAACTACATGTAAATATCCCTTCATGTTGTGAGTGTTGATATCCTTTCCATCTGTGATGTACCTGCTCGTCCCTGCTTTTGTTCTGCCTGTTTAACTCACCCCTTCCCACTGAGTGCTGTCTGGTTGGATTGGGGTTGTGGTGTGAGGTGGCCTTGGTGTCGTGGAGGGCGATTGTGTTCGTAAATTTGGCAATTGGGTTTGGGGTTATAGATGTTGCACAGGCATGATGGGCCAAATTGGCTTCCTCCTGTGTTGAGATTTCCTTGTCATGCAAACTGTACAAAATAGCTTTTATTTTCAAAAGAAAACATGAAAATCGCATCAAACAGTAACGAATTGTGAAGGGAATGAAAATCAACCATGTTCAAAAGAAGAATGAAAGATTGTTGAACACATCACAGGTGCAACATTTGCGTTTACATTAAACTTTAAAAATGATGATGCAAAACAGGAACATACAGTCTTTGTCAGCCAGTCTTCCATCATGGTGTGGAGGACACGAGGGTTATTCAATCAGATGAACAGTGTGGCCACTACCACGGTAACAAAGATGAAGTAGAGAACAACAATCACAACGTTGAACACAAAGGTGATGTGGAAAGTAGTTTATCATAAGGCCGATACCTCTCCTCGATTAATCGCCTCACGTCTGTGCCCTGAATGGTGCAGACGAGGACAAATTCGCTTACATCTTAACAACCGCGGTTACAATGATCATAAGTGATGCAAAATGTCCAAATCTGAGGTTGCCAAAGTCTACAAAGCTTTAACCCAAAGCAAGAAACAAATTAGCCAATTTAAGTTTGAGAAAGTCACATCACAATGATTTTTTTTAATGTATCTTGCTCCATAGACCAGGATAGATAACAAAAAAAACAAGGTGACATCAAAATAAAAACTGAGAAAGGCAAACATACAGCTAATCCCAAAATATGATATAAATACACCGATTTTGAACACACATATGTGCTGGATACTTGGCTATTATGGGGAAAAAAGTTCGACAAAACAATAAAAGTATTTGATGAATTGCTGCCAGCACCTTTGTTTAGATAAAGGCAATAATACGAATGCCATTTTCATAATCGTAACCTGTACCCTGCAAAATAGAATGAACATCGCTGATTGTAAACAAATTATTTTTACAGTCTTATATAAACATCACTCTTGCCTTTAATCGAAGCTGTCTATCCTGGGTTTGAATATCGGCCCAGATATAAACTGTCAGCGCAGTGTTTTAAAGGTAGGGAGATTCATCAATGTTTGTGCCATCCCATCTGCTGGCAATTTTTTCTTGCCACCTATTCAACTCATCCACAACTTTTTGACATTGCAGTGATATATTTAGTTTTTGGCCTTATCTATCAATTTTAGAAATTAGGCCTGTGTTGAGCTTAAAATTAATTGGCAGTTGAACTCAGTGACCTGACATGAAAATGGTCTTCAAATTTCAATTGAGAATTTTCGAAAATTTGGCCCAAATTGGCTTTTTGACCTTTTGACCTAGGTTTACCTCAAAATTAAGAGGTGGTTGAATTCAGTGAGCTGAGATGCAAATGTTCTTCAAATTTCAAGTTAAATGGATTAAAATTGAGGATTTTAGAAATTTGGCCTATGTTGACCTCTTGGTCGATGTTGACCGCAAAAAAAAAAAATAATAGGTGATTGACTTCAATGACCTGTAATGTAAATGCTGCTCAAATTTCAAGTCAATCAGATGAAAATTGAGGATTTTAGAAATTTAGTCGATGTTGACCTTTTGGTCTTTTGGTTGGTGTATGTTACAGATCCCAGTGTCCTTCACAAAGGGTAGGCTGGCAGGCACCGGCACCCTTGCCAAATTCCAATTTCCTGCCCTGACTTGGTGACCAGACCAGGTTTGCTCTGGCATGGTTTGTTTGTTCATTCGTATGCAACACAAGGCTACGGGACAGCATCATTGGCTGAGGCGCAGCTGTGCCGATGATGCAATGACCTCTGCTGGTTCAGGTAGGAATTTCTAATTTGGCCATGGTGTTGGTGATAGCTCGCCTACTCTTCACGAAGGCCACCATGAGAAATTTAATGTCCACCAACGAATGCTGGCAGATGTGACACCCATTTAATGTCCGTCCAAAGGAGGGCACACACATTGATGAATCACCCTGCCTGTGAAACACCGGGATGGGATTCAAACCCAGGCTAGGCAACTTTGAGGCAAGTGTGCCTACCTATAGGGCATGGTATATGATGACGACATAAACACAATCAAATGGACTGTATATTTTTATGAAAATAAGAATTTCTGTATTTTATGGTGACACTTTTGTTTGATTGATTGGACTGATTGATGATGTAATCATTGTTGTTATGATAACAGACCTTTGGAAGATGTATAAGCAGAGGCAAGCAAGAGCAAGCCTCGATAAGCTTGGACTTGGAGGCCATGGGCAGCTGGGTGAATGGCCCTTGATGGTCGAGGGGTGAGCACAGAATGTTCAGCATAAAATGACGACACCAGACACGGTGGGGACGTCAACAGACAGAAGACACAGATCAAGGAGAGACACTGGTGAAGTCTCTTCCTTGGGAACACATCTCATTGTTTCCTCCTTTGGGATATTCTATTTGTATTTATGCAAGGCTTGTGTGCTCTTATCAGGCCATTAATCACGCTGGTGATCTCCATCAGGAATGTGCAGCTGTTCCCTGCATGATGCTGACATGGTAGATCTAAACCGGTATGTTTTGCACATAGACACCAACCAAAGTACCGTTTCTCAGCACCATTGTGCTGCACCTATCTTATCATGTCATTTTATAGTACTGCTTCATCCTCTACTTGTTGCAGATTAGTTGCAGAGGCCTCAACTGCACTGTGAATTCTCCAATTGAATGCTTCTTTGCAAATTAGTTGCAACTACATCTACTGCTCACTATACCATGAAGTCAATGATCACGTGCCTGACATCAACTCAAAGCACATGCACACTGTGACTGCTGTTCTGGTTCTGAGGTCAGAGATTGTGAAATTATTATTTTACCTCCATGCTTGAGGGTAGGTTTAAGGTAAATTGTAAATAAAGGTAAATCGTTTGAAAATTTGGGAAAATCTGAAATCGAGTTGGTTTTCTATCACTTACATTGTTGCAAGAGTATTTGGTGAAACGGTCTGTTTACTGCAACTGCCGGGAATCTGTGCAGCTACCTGCCCTGTGGGTTGAGCAGGTGACAGAACACCAATTGATTGTAAACAAAATTTATTTCAGTAATCTGTGATATAAACACATTCAAATGGATAACATGTATTTGTACCAAGGACAGCAAATCCTTTGACATCATACATTGCTTGAGCCTATGAAGGTATCAAATCAATAATATTCTGAATGAAAAGCCAAAACAGATTTTGCCAAATGTGGAATAGATTTTGTTGCAGCTTGTGCATTACTTGGCAAAGGTCAGCTTTTACAGAGCTCCTGATTCACATCTTTCAGGCAGAGAAATAAGAGTGTTTCTTGGATACAAGCAAGACATTTTGCAGTACAGGACATTTACTGCAAGAAGATGGTGCCACATGCCATATGCCCAGAACCACCTCCACCTGGGAGAGATGGAATGGGCTGCAGCTTCTTATCTGAGCACCCTTACAGTTCTGGCATGCAATCACTGCAATGCCATTTTACATGTCCATGAACATAAATCATCAGATATGGAAAAGCCAACCTCAACCAAGTAAGACACAAATGCTGCATTAAAATGTACCCCACATTAACGAAATCTGGATCAGGATGTCATTCAGAGTATTTTATTGACAAGTAGGTTACCCAAATAAATTTCAATGTAATGTCAAATATAACTTCAACTATATTATGTATAGTTATTTTATTAAATCATCCCACTCTTCTCCCCGAGTCCTCAACTCTCCCCACCCCCCCCCCCCACCCCAAGTCCTCAAACCCCTTGCAACCCAAATTACTCAACCCCTCTCCCAACCCCAACACCTCAAGCCACCCTCCCCACCCCAAAGCTTCAATCACCTCCAACCCCCACCACAACTCTGTCCTCCCCAATCCCTTTCTTCCTGTTCTTCAAAGCTCGAAGGCACTCTCACCTCATTACATATTATTTCTTCATGACCTCATTAAGATGGTCGAATATCTATCTCTCTTTCCCTTCTCCTATCCACCTTAATATTTTGCCATAACCAACTTCACCTACTCCAACACCTCTTCACAACATGCTTTCCCAACTTCCCAACCTCTCCTTTCACCCTATTCACAATATTTGTAGCAGCAAAACATGTCTCTTGACAAGAATTATCCAAACTACTTAAGGTCTATTTTAGGTCTCTTAGGTCTATGTTCTATTCACCCTCTCATTTGCTCAAGGTCATCTGCCATCGACTTGGAAATCAGCAAACATTACTGCCATGCACAAAAAGGTGCTAAAACAGATCCCTGCAACTGCAGACCAATCAGCCTTCTCCCAATCATCAGCAAGGTTATGGAATCCATCATCACTTCAGACATTAAATTCTTCCCCTTCTCCAATGGCTTGATTTCCGATCATCAATTTGGCTTCAGACCAGGTCACTCTACCCTGGATATGCTGCTTCTGCTCTCCTAATAACGGATGGAGGTCCTCAATGCCAGACATGAAATCAGAGCCATATCCCAAGACATATCACGTGCTTTTGACACGGTCTGGCACCCTGCCCTACTCACCAAACTCTCTTCCTATTGTATCCAAGGCCAACTCCACTCATGGCTCGCAGACCACCTCTCCTGTCGCAGTCAACGTGTGGCCCTAAATGGAGTTCTTTCATTCCCTCTTCCTGTCCAGGCTAGAGTTCCTCAAAGCATTGTTCTGGGCCCTGTTCTTTTTCTGATTTTCATCAATGATCACCAACTCTGGAAAATCCTCTTTATCTCTTTGCTCATGACTCCACCCTCTGCCGTACCTCAAGACTGGCAAGTAGCAGCTTCTTCGCTCTCTGCAGATCTGGGTAAATCACAAACTGGTCCAACACGTGGAACATGTCTTTCAATCCTGACAAATCTCACATTCTCACTATGTCTCTCAAAAAGGACAGTTTGGAACCCCCCCCACCCCCCAATCCACTTTCTCAACAATCCTCTGGAAGAAGTCCTTTCTTTCAAGCTTCTGAGTCTCACTATCTGTCATGATCTTTCCTGGGAAAGCCACATTTCTAAACTGGCCTCCAAAGCCAGTCGCCGACTGGGCATCCTTCATCGTACAAATTCCTTCCTTGACACACCTGAGCTCCTGACCACTTACATAGCTTTCGTCTGCAGCCTCATGGAGTACTGCTCTCTCCTTTGGGCTGGTGCTCCTGCCTCTCACCTTTCTCAGCTTCACGCTGTGGAAACCAAGGCATTTAGGATCATTGGTATATCCCACGATGAGGCTGAGGGTTTGGGTCTCTCATTCTCTCACCGCAGGCAGGTCGGTGGTCTTTCTGTTTTCTACCGTCTCCTCTCCGGCCTGCCGCCCCTGCTCTGTCTGAGATATGTCCCCCACCCATATTTCTGCAGGGTGCTCCAGGTCCACCAGCAATCCCTTTCTGGTAAAACTACCAAAATCACGAATCACTGCTCACCTTCACTTTTTCATTCCTCTTTTGTCTCGCCTTTGCAATAAACTCCCTCACTGTTCAATCCCATTCTTCCCTCCAGGCCTTCAAAACAGCTGTTCACCACCACCTATCATCTCCCATCCAAATCCTAGATCTTTTCTACCCCTGATAATCCATCCCAAACACACCTCCTTCAAATTCCCTGCTTTCCTTCCTGAAAGTCCCTGGATGTCCATCTTGCAGACCCCATGTTCCACGCTCCATCCCTCTCCCTTCCATAGATCTCCTAATGTCGCTGTTCCCCACTGCTTTGTCATTCACACTCCCACCCCTCGTCTCATGCCCCCCCCCCACCTCGATGTGCGTTGTGTGTTAGCTCTCATACGAGCCTCGACAAGGTATACAAGAAAAAAAGAAAAAGAAAAAGGTCCCTCTTCCCAATATCACGAGATATGTCCCATGGACACTCTGTGGAATTGGTACTCAAGAGATTGCGAGCGGCCTAATTGTGTTACTAAACGATCCAAAATTAATTATATTCTTGGTGATGCATATACACAGGTAACAACCACAAATCAGGCAACCTTGGGACCGAAGGATTGCCGGTTTTCAGGATAAAAGACCAAGAATAGAAGGATTTTTGGACCATTTTTGAAAATAAAACAAATATGCATACACTGTAATAATTTATTGGATTATACACACTATGATAGTAATTGATCCTGCAAACAAGATGTTGAGGGGAACACAGTCAGCCAATGAGAAGGATGGCACAACAGTCACTCGCAGTCGCATTGTAATTTTTTTATTTTTAGTTTCAGCTTGAAAAATTGGCGGTTTTCAGGTAAAACCAGATTTGTGGTTAGTTATACAGTGCCAATAGAATGTGTACACCCCCTTTCAAAATTTTCACCTTTTGTTGCCTTACAGCCTGGAATGAAATTACATTAAATCAGACTTTTCTCACCTTTATTTACACATCGTAACCCACAACTTCCAAATGAAGAACAAATTCCACAAATTTCACAAAATTAACGAAAAATACAAAACTAGAATATCTTGATTGGATAAGTGTCCACCCCCCTGAGTTAATACTTGGTGGAAGCACCTGTGACAGCAATTACAGCTACGAGTCTGTTGGGATAGGTCTCAACCAATGTTGCACACCTTGATTGGGCAATATTTTCCCACTTCTCTGCACAAAACTGTTCAAGCTCAATAAAGTTGTGTGGGGAGCATTGATGGACAGCAATCTGCAAGTCATGCCACAGATTTTTGGTCAGGGCTCTGACTGGGCCACTCAAGGACATTTATCTTTTTGTTCCTTAGCCACTCTAGTGCAGCTTTGGCTGTGTGCTTTGGGTCGTTGTCATGCTGAAAGGTGAGCTTCTGTCCTAATTTCAGCTTTCTTGCAGAGGGCAGCAAGTTTTCCTTGAGGATTTTTCTGTATTTTGCTCCATCCATTTTCCCTTCTATCCTGACAAGTGCACAGTCTGTACTGATGAGAAACATTCCCATAACATGATGCTACCACCACCATGCTTCACAGTAGGGATGGTATTATTTGGGTGATGTGCTGTGTAGGTTTGCGCCAAATGTAACATTTTGCATTTCGGCCAAAAAAGTTCCATCTTGGTTTTGTCATACCTAAAAACTTTACGTCACATGGCTTCAGAATCTCTGGAGTGGTTTTTGGCATACCTCAAATGGGACTCAAGGTGGGCTTTTTGAGTAATCACTTCCTTCTTGCCACACTACCGTACAGGCCAGACTTGTGGAATGCTTGGGATATTGTTGTCACATGCACACAGTGACCAGTCTTTGCCATAAAGGCCTGTAGCTCTTTCAAAGTTGCCATTGGCCTCTTGGCGATCTCTCTGATCAGTCTCCTTGCTTGGTCATCCAGTTTGGAGGGACAGGCTGATCTCGGCAGGGTCTTGGTGGTACCATATGCCTTCCACTTCTTAATGATTTTCTTCACTCCAGGGGATATTCTAGGCCTTTGAAACATTTTTTATACACATCCCCTGATCTGTGCCTTTTCACAGCTTTATCCCAGAGGCCTTTTGAAAGCTCCTTGATTCTCCTGGTTGAGTCTTTGCTGTGAAATGCACTACCCGGCAGAGGAAACCTACAGGAACAGCTGATTTTATTCTGAAATAATCAGAATCACTGCAATTTAACAAAGGTGGAGGCCAATTAACTTGGTGTGCGATTTTGAAAGCAATTGGTTGCCCCTGAGATAATTTATAATTGCTATTATAAGGAGGTGGACACTTATCCAACCAAGATATTCTAGTTTTGAATTTTTAATTAATTTTCTGAAATTTGTTTTTCACTTGGAAGTTGTGGGTTATGATGTGTAAATAAGGGTGGAAAAGGGGAAAAAAAGTGTGATTTAATGCAATTTAATTCCAGGCCATGAAGCAACAAAAGGTGTAAATTTTGAAAGGGGGTATACACTTTCTATCGGCACTGTATATACACCCAGACCCCGACATTTGCGGGTTTCACGTATTCACGGTTGATAATTCGTGACATGCTCCTACATTCGCGGGAAATTGCCCCGCGTATTCGCGTTTTTTTTTTTTTTTTCTTTCCATGAGCCGCAAGCATAACAGTTCTAAAAATATCTTCCATGAGCCATACACAAAGCAACTGGATGTACATATGCAAAAAACATATCTTCCACGAGCAGTGAATATGACCTGCTTCCTGTATGTATATTGTGGCATCACAGGATAAGCAGTTTCGCGGGACGTCTCACCATGTGCGCTTTAAACATACGGTATTGTACCGTCCTGTATTGTAGCTTCAAGGCAGTCGCTTCAAGGCATTAACATAGTTTCGCGGTACGTCTCACCAGAGTAACACGTCATTCCCCGTGAGTTATTTCCAGAATGAAAACACTAACAGCATCTATTAATGTATCCAGTAATTACCAGGTCACCACATACAGACATTACACAATGGAAACATTGAGCGCATCTTTGTGTAAATAATCTTGCTACAAACAGCACCATCTGAGCTGTTACATATTTTAAAACGCTCAGCATAATCTGCCTGTCGATAGGAAAGACGTCATGTCCTGCGAGTTAAAGAATGGAAACGAATGGAAACGTTCAGCATATCAGTGTCATTAGCAGCAAGCTACATATGGACGAATTACACAATGACACCCACTCACCACATCTATCATACTTTATCCCCCTTGTCTCCATTGTAACAATGACAAAACACTCACGGATTTTCGTCTATTTCACAGCATTTTCCTTCATTTTCATGAGATTTCCCCATTTCCCATTGAAACGATACCCCCACATTCACGGTTTCAACATTTGTGGTGTTTTCTCGGAACGTATCCCCCACGGATGTCGGGATGGCAGAGGGGACAGAGAGCTGGAGGGGAGGAGGTTTGAGCAGTGAAAGTCCCAGTGGTGTCCATCTTGTTTACTCTGTGTACCCCAGCCCATCTCTCTCCCTTCCACAGATCTCCTCATGTCTCTGTTCCCCCATTGTTTTTCCTTCCCTCTCCTGTCCCTCGTCTTCTGCTCCCCTTGTTGTATTTTCTGTGTTAGCTCTCATACGAGCCTCGACAGTGTATACAAAAAACAAATGAATAAATAAAGGCACATTTTTACATTACACAGCATGTCCATGGGTCCCAACTATTATGTTGTCAAAAGACATTCCAAGCAATCTCCAAAAATATCCCACACTCTATCGAGACCAAATTCCCTTACAACAGCCCATTGGAACCTGATTATTTGCACGCGCACATGCACGCACACACACGTATATGCACGCACATACACCTTTCAATTCACAATTTCATGAGATTCCATCATCACGCGATATGTGACAGAGGGACAGACAGACAGACAGACAGACAGACTGACTGACGAGAGTATCATGGAGTACTATAGTACTCCATATGTAAGGATGGCACAGGGAGAAAAAAAATTAGAATAGAGATGTGACGCCTTCACATGGGTTCAAACAATGCATGATGCCAGATGACATACTATCAGAAACCAACATATGCAAGTCCACTTGATTGTGTTTGTATGACAGGTTGTTAAAATGAAGTTTTTTTTATATATATATACAATCGGGGATCTTCATTTTATTATGGCAAGGCACTGTGATTATGAAAGATTATATAACAAATTACTTAAGCATCATATATACTGTAAATAAATAACTTTATCCTCTGCATCCCTTCTCTGGCATTGTACGCACCATCTTTACGAGATGCTCGAGGAAAGACATTATGTCGAGCAATTGCTTGTCTTCCTGATCAACAAACCAGCTCTCAACAGGGATTCCATTTGACAGCTGAAGTGGGGAAGAGACGGGGGTGGGAAGGGAATAACTCAAAATTCATTGCAAAACTAAAATTAATCAGCCTGCAAGATGCAGAATACACGATTATGGGTTCTCTCCTTATCTAGAGCAGGAAAAAGAAAGGAATGGCAGAATATGCTGCCAAACAAAGTAACCTTCAATCCCTGCCTTTCAGCAAAATGTATGGACTTTGATAAAACAGGCAATAGTGTTATACAGGATTTAAACACCAGCTGCAAAAGCCATTTATTAATTCTACAAGTTAATTTAATTTTATAGGCATTTAATTTGGTTCTGAATTAATTCATCTTTCATCTCTTCTACAATGTATTTTTTATGCTAAGGAAAACAGTTACCAAAGCAACTGGATGTTTTAATTGATTAAAATTTACACTACAATCCACAATCATGCTCCCTTTTCACCACAGTCCAATTTCCCACTCTTGGCCCTGATACCCTGGCCAAGTCCCTAATCTCAGCCTTGATAACCTGGCCAATTTCTTAATCTTGGTCCTAATCGATTCCCAATCTTGGCCCGAATGTCCAAGCCAATTTCCTAATGTCAGCCTTGATCAGTTTCCAATCCTTAGCCTTGATGCCCTGGCCAATTTCCAAAACAAATGAAAGACTAAATACAGTATTGCATTGGAGTCATCAGGAACCCGAATAAGCAAAGAGCAAATCCAGAGTCATCAAGAGGAACGTGGATAGGATTCGGGTTTCAGATGCTAATCCTCTACCATTAAACCCATCCAGGTACAACCAAGTGAGCCTTACAAAATATATATATATATATATATATATATATATATATATATATATATATATATATATATATATATATATATATATATATATATATTGTGAGGATTCACTTCTCCCTTGATGGATAGATAAAGAAAGAGATAAATCAAGAGGAAAAGGATTTTTAAAAAAAGAGGACAATTAACAAAAAAGAAAAGAAAAAGCAATAATTAGAATGAATAAACAGAAATGTGAAAAAATAGAAAGAAGTGTTAAAGGAATCAAGATCAAAGTTATAGGGAAGCACTTGGAGAGATAGATTTCAACAGTTACTCTCCAATGCTCAAACACAGCAACAGTTATAAGCTACCTCATTTTAAAAGGAGATTAATATGGTTGGAGGACAAATATTTCAGCTCCCGTTTGTCTAATGTCAGCCCAAATGCCCGATCCAGGGACTTAGAAATTAGCCAGGGCATTACAGTAAAGAATCGCTCACTGTGCCACACCAATTTTTAATTCTGTGCCCCCTAAGGACGAGTCAAAATGCAAGGGTTTGGAGTCCTGCTTCGAGTCAGAACACCTTTTCGTGAAAAAAAATTTTTTGCTGTGTAAAACCTATACGACAAAAACTTGTAATCTGCAACCTTCAAAGGGCCGGTGAAGCTGATGGGCTGACCTGGTAAGCGAAGGAATGTGGCGAGTTATCAACAATGACAGTTTTGGAGAGGTCACGACCCAATACGCTGAGCTCCTTTACATAATTCCCCTGGACACAGAGACAGTGTTCACGGTACAGCCGGTGCCTGCAGGAAAGAAAAGTACATTTTGGGTCTTCTCTCAACATAGCACAGACCATAACCCATCGACTTTTACCACTTACCCTTTTCCTGCTCAGACTGGTCGAAGGTCAAGTCATTTCAGAGGTAACATGCCTATTCAGTCAATCACGACATGTAAAATTCAGTTCAATAGAGGCCCAAACCAATTAACCTCAATATAGGTGTTCATTGAAAATGCTACCTCATCTGAGTGATTTATCGTACTGACCTTACAAGCTTCTTCCTTGGATCTAGGATGTTCAGAAGCTTGTTCGCATAGGCCTTTGTAGATGCCGTGAACATAATAATCTGGAGAAGACAAAGCCCGAGGCATTGCATTCTCCACCATTGAAACCTTGGCTTTTGGAAATATTGTACATGAAACTGATTAAGGCCAAAATAAAAATAAAAATAAAGGCATCATATTGTTATGTGTGTGTGTGTGTGTGTGTGTGTGTGTGTGTGTGTGTGTGTGTGTGTGTGTGTGTGTGTGTGTGTGTGTTGGGGGGGGGGGGGAGTAAGATAGATATTACCATATAGCAGATAGGAATGTATAGCGTAGCATGGTCCGTGTACGAGTAGTTAGCCAATCTCAATGTAGTAAGTAGGGACACGTCAGCTTAAGGATCGTCTTGTTTGAATGTGCACGATACGGGGGTGGTGCGTAGTAATAATTAAGGATTATGGTAAAGGAATTGTGCGTAAACCCCTTTTAATGTCCCATCGGATAGAATCAGGTGGCTTGGGGCTCTGCCAGGCAAGAGAGGAAGAGAGGTGGAGCTGTAAACGCCTCCAGTGGCGGAGCGATGCCTGGGGAGAAGAGGGAAGAGCTAATTGTGCGGTAGGGTGCATCGGAAAGGTTTGTGGAGCTCGGTGGAAAACGCGTCTGAGGAGAAAGAGAACCGAGGAGAAAAATGGAGACCGAGAGAAGGATCTGGGGAAAAAGGTTCTGACATGAGCTCGGAGGAGAACATGAATTGTGAGGAGAGCTCGGAAGAGGTCGCCCTGCCTGCCTGTCTTTAATGCCTGCTGCTTCGTGTCCCAATTGCCTGCTTTCCTCGTTGCCTGCTCGTCCCACCTGTCCGTGGCTCCTTCGATGTACCCACTGGCCAGAAATCGGCCATCCGTTTTTTTTTGGTTTGTTTTCTTTTCCCATCTGTGATCAAGTCTGGTATGGAGTGGAGTCACCATAATTTATTTGGATTCGTATTGCCTTCATTGTATATAATTATTTATCACAGATTCCGTATCCTCCCTTCTTCCCCACCACGACACAACGGTGTATCCCTCTGCTGGTCAATCTTTCCTGTATTAAAGTTGGAGAATAAACCCGTTGGTTTTAAAAGAGCTAAGGTTCTCATGTTTCTCATCACGACCCACACACGCGTTGTTCACCATAATTCTGAACGTCTCCACAGGAGTTAAAACCATTGGGTACATCGCGCGATTTTAACATCCCGCTGTGACAAGCTCGACATTATTGAGCCGTTGGTACCACAGCATAATTTGTGCATGAAATAAATATATTTTTTAAATTAGGTAATGTTTAAATCCGAGATGAAACAAAACAAAACAAAAAACAAACACACAAAACAAAACAAACAAACAACAACAAAAAAAGAGCCAACTTAGAAGAACATCAAAAAGTTATTCCAAACCTTAAATCACTCTTCCCCAACACCTTCATTAAAAACATAGCAGAACAAATATCACATTACTCGCCATCATAATCAAATTTTAGTCTCTTCAACGTATTTACTTCATTGGTTTACCAGCTTCTTAATGAAGTCTTTCTCGTGATGCGACTGCAGTGGAATTGATGTGATTGCAATTTTGCCTCAGCTGATGTGAAAGGTTTATATTTTCTTTACAGGAGTGAGGCTCATGGAAGAGTCAGGTAGAACTGACAGCAGAACAAACATCAAGGCAATTAACAAACAAGAGAAAAGTATAGGAAGGAGGGAAAGAACACTGAAACCAGCAAGTATGACTAGTCCCAAGTGGGACAGACACTCGTCTCTCGATGGAGTGGTCGAGGTTGTGGTGAATGAGGTGATAAAGTTGATTTTCAGTTTATTCGGGGCCCATGGGAGGCTTGATTAGATGACTGTGTCCAAAGAGTGAAAACTACGAAGGATGAGCGAAGCCTAAATTGAAAAACGTTCCATTAATCCATACTAACCCTCATCCTCCAAACTCTCCAACTCTCTGCCGATGGCATCCAAGGCCAACTCACACATGGCTTCCTGACTTCCTCGACTCTTGTAGCCAAATTGTGGCACTCAATGGAATAATTTCATCTCCTCTCCCTGTCAAGGCTGGAGTGCCTCAAAGCAGTGTTTTGGGCCCAGTCCTATTCTGAATCTTCATCAATGATCTCTGACTCTGGAAAATCCTCTTTATCGATTTGCTGATGACTCCCTCTTCCACCATGACATCCCCCATCCTTCAGAAAGGCAGGCAGCAGCCTCTTCCCTCTCTTCAAATCTTGGAGAAAAAAAAAACACAAGCTGGTCAAACACTTGGAATATGTCTCAATCCTGACAAATCTCACTCAGAAAGTATAATCTGGCAAACCCTCCTATCTTAACCTGCAACCCTCACACTCAAAACTTCCCCCTAACCCCCCCCACCAAAAACTTCCCACCCCACCCCATAAAACCAACCACCACCCCCCTCCCCCAATACTGCACCATCCCAATGCCTCCTCCCTCCTATCTTTAACTATGGACTTCAAACATCCAATATCTCCGCTCGAACCTGACAGATCTCTCAATCCAGGCCACTGCCGATAAAGCAGACATCATTTATTTAACAGAATCCTTCCTCCCACAGGATGACCCAACACCTTAGTGTCTCTTCCTGGTTAGTCTCCTTCGATTTTATAGCCCTGAACCACAAACCCAGCGGCAGAGTTGCACTTTACATCAAAGACTCAATTTCCCACTGCCCTTGTACTGACCTTATTCCTCCCAACTCCAAGGAGTAACTGGCTGTGACTTCCCCTCCACTCCCACCTCTTGTTCATCTGTGTTATACCATCCTCCGAACAGTGACCACTCCATCGACTGTACATCTCTCTCAGACAAGATGACCAAACTTTTAACCACTCATCCCAACTCTCTCTTCTTCATATGTGGTGGCTTCAATTGTCACCATACAACTTGGTTGGGTGTTGGCACCTTTCTCACCAGCCAGCGCTTCAACAAAGGACTTCTATGACTCCATGAGACTGACTCATCTGTAGATGTTCCAACCTGGATTTCTCACAAATGGAAAAATCCTCCCTTCTGGACTCGGTAATGTCTAACTTTCCCGCAAATGTCTCCTGCTCTAATTGGTTCATCTGATTATATTGTTACGGTTCATCTCGCTTGTTACTCTCGCTTGGGCTGAACAAGCGCGCGTTCGCCTACTCGCCTAACCGGCTACTGGCTTTCCAAAGCAGAATCTTTGTGTAGTACCTTTTTGACCAGTCCGGACACGGAGTGGGCGGGCTTCCCTGTATGGCCAAAACCCCGCCCAGAAAGGGCAGCCCCATGGAAGCCCCGTCCAATCAGGGCGAACAGTGACGTCGGCTTCACCAAGGCCCCTCCCCGCTGAGAGAGATCTATAAATTACGACACCATTCGTTCAGAGTTGTCTGGTGAGCTGGAAAGTGAGTCATCTTGAGAGTGAGCTGGAAAGTGAGTCGTCTTGACTCACAGCGGAGCGTTGGAGTGAGACAGTCCGTCGGCTGATAGCGAAAGAAAGGAGGAAGGTCGTGGAGTGGTTGCGCTCTTTGGGGGTCGTTCGTTTCGAGTGTGAGAGAGCTGCGAAGACCTTGACCCGACCTTGACCGGGTCTCTCGTTGGGTCCTGTTTGCAGCCCTGATCCCCGCCTCGGACTCCGCTCTACTCAACCTGGGCTCCTTCGCAGACACGGTCTCCACGCGTGCGGCCGTGGACTGAGCCGCACGACCATTGACAGGTGCCGCACCATGGAACATCCCTTCCCTCCAACGTTCAGGAACCCAAAAGAACTGCGACCTCAGCTCACCTCCCTCTCTGGCTGCGGGGGTCCTTTGCCATACATCTGGGTTTATTTTCATCTGAGTGTGTGTCTGAGTGTGTGACGCCATCTTCAAGTAGAATTGCATAAGTGTTTTTATTTGATCGTTGTAAATCTTGCCTGTTTTATTCCTGCGTAAGTCTGCTCTGTGCCCTTCTTTTGTAAGTGGATTGTAAATAAATGATTGCAGAAATGTTCCCACTTCGTTTTTGTCTTTTCCTTCATTGGTCCAGCATGGTTCAGATCTGAGTTTAGCCAGGTCTTTATCCCTGATAATCTGCTCATTCTAGACGGTACATCCTTGGTAGTTCCGTTCGGCTGCATCCGATCTGGAGTTGGGAGTTGGTACTCTACCGTAGTTGGTAGCGTGATCCGGTTCGGGCAAGGCGTACCGAGGGCGTGGTTCCCCGGTAGTCAAAACAGCGTGGTTAATTAGGTAAATTGATTCTAGACAAAAAGACGCTACGCTACGCGGGGGCGGTATTGGCGTCCACGGTCGGTTAAGCAACCCGCCGTGTCACGGATTTATTCGTGAGCGACGGCCTACAATTCCGGAAGTCTGGTGGGAGACGACGTAACTTCCCCCACCTAGTTGTCGTTCTCGCCACTGGACCCCGGCCCGCAACATCCAGGGTTTAAAAAATTTGGAGTTTAAAAAAAAAAAGTTTTGACCACTGTGACCCTAAGTCCCCACACCTTGGGGCGTGAACCGGAGAATCCGCTTGTGAAGGTAATCATCTCTCTGGCTATTCTCAGAGCTGCCTCCACGCCGGCGAGACTGCCCTTTCACTCAAGAATATTGGCAAGAACTGCAAACAGCCATTTCTCTTCAGTATTAGTCTCCCATATCGACTGCCCCTGATGTTAACTCAGCCTGGGAGTTCTTCCACAGAAATGTGGAAAAATGCACTCCAATCTCAGATGCACAGCACATTCCATCACCTGCTGAGCATGAGTGGGTGTTGAAAGACAGTGCATACAAACTAAAGATGTGTAATTGCAGTGCTACAAACTCCTCTCTGCAAGTTACTTATGGATGTAAATCATCCCAATTTGGCACCAATTCCTGCAAATGCAGAAAACATCAAGTGCCACGTACCAATGCCTGCAAATGTGACAAGTGTACATGCATGAATGAGGATGAAGAGGGTCAGATTCGGATGCACAGGACCGACGATTGAAACTGGAGTAATATTATCAGTTTCCCAGCTACTGTGCCTGAGATTGTGCCCTCACCTTATTAGCTGCCAAAAGTAATACCCAATGACATTGTCTGTCCTTTTATGCTTTTGGAACTTCAGGGAGACAAGTGGTTATCACCAGGAGACATTGGTATCATGGAATATACCACTGACCAGGACCATCTTAACTTGTCTTGATGAACCATTCAGGGGATCAAAGTTGATGTGTGACCAACAAGACAATTCCTTGTCTCAAATATTTCAAATTAATCACCCCCTGGAGGAAGAACTTTGTTCCGTTTCACCTTGAAAACCCGATGTGATTGACCCTTGACCCCACATATGATTGACATGACTTTTTTCTGCCCAATGGTTAGAGGAAATTGTTTTACGCATACTGTAAAAGTTTCACTTAGTTGGGATGATCTGTTGGCTTGTAATCCACTTTTCAAGTTGGGTTTACGGAGCGGGAAAAACACTGACCCTTTCCTCCCCCTCCCTCACCCCTGTAACTCGAGAATGCGAACTCCGATCAAAAAGTTGCTCGCAGATTCTGAAAAAGCGCGTTCTCAGTTTCATTTTGGCATGTTTGAAAATCGGTGTACTTTGAGGTGGAGGTAAATCAATATTTTGTGACCCTTATTCCCCTACGGCAGTTGTCTTTGTTCATACTAGAGTCAAGCAAGAATATCTCAAACTTGCATTTTTACAAGTGGTCTTGCAAGCATGCATCGATCATCAGTGCTATAAACATATGAGCTCCATTAGTAGCATGCCCTTGATTTTTTTCACTTATGCAAGCACATTAATTATGCATGAAAAGGAACTGCATTAGAAAATCTGAAATTATCACAAGAAATAAGACTACAAAAGTCAGGAATTCAAATGTCTTGCATTACCTAAACCGATAGCTTCTATCACGATAGCTACCTTTGCACCATGAAATAGGAAAGTACAGATTTTGCAAATTTTTGTCACGTCGCCTTTCCAGCAGTCAGGGCAGGAATTTGTCATTTGTTCAGGGTGTCGCCCCCATTTCGTAAGACACTGTGGTATCTGTAACGTTTACCAACAACCAGTGCCGGCAGACGGGTCCTCGGGATTAACGTCCTTCCGATGGATGGTGCACACATTGATGCCTCACCCTACATATGAAACACCAGGGTAACAGTTTATAGTTGGGTCAAGACTCAAACTGAGACGAGACAGCTCAAACGTGAGTGTGCATACCTCGAAGCTATCCTTCCAGCCCTCGATATCCTATATAGTATGCACTATACAATTACTAACCACATATTAAAAACAGTATTCTAGAGAAATATAATGAAAATCCAACAACATGTATATATGCATGAAAAGATCACATCAAGTAATGAATGTTCTTGAATGCTTTTTATAATAAAATTTCCAAAGTTAATCAAAAACAGCATATTTATTTTTGAAACAAAATGATTAAAATCGGGCCGTTTTTCATTAAAGAAAAAAAAAAGTTACGAGGTTAAACAGTCCTCCACATTTCAAACAGATATCGGGGATCTCCGATTTTCGGATCTGCTCTCATTTCAACACTATCCCAAAATAATGGAATGTTTTGATCCACCTAATAAGGCCGCTAAATGTGACTTATTCTGACATTGCATTTCATTTTGGGAGCTCAGCAAATCATTTAAAAATAACTTTTTGGAAAACGAGCAAATCAATATTAATGCTTTCAGATTCCTTATGAAAGAAATGTTTTGTGTGTGGGGAAATACTGTAAAGCTACCTCTTTGTGCAGTACATGCAATGACAGAATGCATACACTGAAACGAGTTGGGCACAATGGCCTGGCGCTGCTTCCAGCATCTCCATCAAATACATCCAAAACCAACCAATTAACTTTCAACTTGATTTATTCCTGAAGACTAGGTGTATGACGACTGACCTCGTAAATCACCGACATCTTTTCGAGAAAGTCCTTGGAGTGAGGTCTCAGGCGTACATAAACCTGGAGGAGAAGTATATGTTTTTACAAAATGAAGAGTTTGCACGTGACTTTTAAATTGCAATTTTGCCGACGTGAAACCCCAAATTCTTCCCGGAAAGTCAGAGATATCAAACATTCCAAAGGTGACACCCCCTCAAGGTTCCAGCAAGTTGCTGCTTGGGTTCACTGCGAGTGAACCAAAGTAGCTAAGCATCAGATTAATAGCACAAGTAAATGACAAAATGAGGTTAAATAAGCAAACAGAAACAATACGCTGATAATGGAGGGACCAAAATAAAAATTTAAAAAAGATTTTATGAAAGTGATTAAATCGCTTATTACGTACAGGTCAGTGTGAAAAAAATGCCATGCTTTTTGTTTATACGGTAATTGCCCATATGACATGGAACAAAATGAAACTAGAGCAAAGTCCATCTATCCATTGGGACCATACTCTGTGCAAAGTATTGGTGCTGCTGAAGCAGTCTCCTTGGCCCTTGGACACAAACCTGGACGGGTCGCCACTCCAACACAGTATACCAACATGCTGGCACTCATTCTGACGACTTCGGATGGATTCCAGGAAGAGTCAACCACACCTGGTATTCATTCAACAGCAGAGTGCGATTTGAACTCAGCGTTCTAGGATTCCAAGCCCATCACTGTAACCATTAAACCAACACCAGGCATCGAGCAAAGTCGATGGTGTGGAATTGCAAATCCCCATGCTTCCCACCCAAAGCAAGGTTGAAATATGGCAAAAAGTTCCACCAGTAATGACCAAATGGAAATTTGGAGTTTAAAAAAAAAAGAAAAGGTTTTGTCCACTGTGACCCTAAGTCCCCACACCTTGGGGCATGAACCGGAGGACAAATCCCATATATCATTACATATTTCATGGAAACTGCAAAGTTGATTGCATATTTAAAAAAAAGTTCCATACAAAAAAGGTCTCATTCATGATTAACTTTCCTGCAAATGTCTCCTGCTCTTCCTTTGCTCCAATTGGTTCATCTGGTCATATGCTTGTGAAAGTGAACATCTCTGGTTATTTTCAGAGAACCACCTCAATGCTGGCGAGTCTGGAATTTCACTCACGCAGATTGATAGGAACCACAAGCAGCCATCTCTCTTCAGGACTGGTCTCCCACATATACTGCCCCTATGTTAACTCAGCCTGGGAATTCTTACACAGAATCCTCCTGCTCTCTCTCAGGCACAGATTCATTCCATCTAGTCTTCAATTATCCTACCCTTATTCCCTCCCATGCTGCACTGAATCCTGTGGTGAGGCAGTTTCACTGAAACAAATTGCCTTCTCTTCTTGGAAGGCAAACTTGGTGCATTCCAAAAAGTCCACAAGAAGTGTGTGCTCACTTTTCGGAGAGCCAGAAAACAACATCTGTCCAACCTCAAGAATGAACTTTCAAAGTTGTCTCCCTCTAAAACCTGGTGTTGCCTTGCGAAATCTGTCTCTGGTGTATACTCCCCTTACATCCCTTCCCTCTCTTTAAATGGCACAACAGACTCCACTCGTGAGAAAGGCGAATGCCTCAATTCTGCGTTTGCTTCCAAACTTGTGTCCCCAACCCCTTACTCTCGTTACGCATCCTTCCCTGTCATACCCAACTGCTCCTGGACCCAGTGTCTATTGTACCTGAGAAGGTAGAGAATTTTGTGCCAACACTAGATAAGATTCTGACTGTTAATGGACCGGTTGGCATCAGCTCACGTGTCCTAAAAACCTGTTCTGCTGGTTTTGCACATCCTCTCTCCAACTATTCTCCCTGGCATTTGTACTCAGTCATCTTCCATCTACTTGGAAATCTGTCAACATCAAAGCACTACATGAAAAAGTGCAAAAACTGATCCGCTCAGCTACAGACCTATCAGCTTACTTGCAATCATCAGCAATGTCATGGAATCGATCATTACAGCTGATATGAAAACCTTCCCTTTCTCTAACAACCTCATCTCAAATCACCAATTTGGTTTCAGACCAGGTCACTCCACCTTGGACATGCTGCTTTCACTCACCCAACAATGGATGGAGGCCCTCAATGTCAGACATGAGTTCAGGGTCGTCTCTCTGGACATATCCCTTGCTTTTGATACAATCTGGTATCCCACATTGCTCTCCAAACTATGTGCCTATGGCATCAAAGGCAAACTACACACAACTCACCGACTTCCTCTACTCCCGCAGTCAACATATAGCACTCAACGGAATCCTTTAATCTCCTCTTCCTGTCAAGGCTGGAGTGCCACAAGGCAGTGTTCTTAGCCCAGCCCTATTCCTGATCTTCATCAATAATCTCTCTGACTCTGGAAAATCCTCTTCATCCATTTCCTCATGACTCCACCCTCTGCCATGATATCTCTCATCCTTCAGACAGGCAGGCTGCAGCCTTCTCAAACCACGAGCTTCTCATGAGCAGAGTCTGTTGTGGTGACACAATCCCCCCCCACACCCCCACAACATCTACATTCTGAACAATCCTCTTGAGGATGTTTGGTCATTCAAACTCTTGGGTCTCACCACCAGCCATGACTTATCTTGGACAAATCACATTTCAACATTGGCCTCCAAAGTCAGCCACATATTGGGCATCCTCCATCATGCAAAGTCCTTCCTTGGGACACCTGAACTCCTATCCATCTACAAGGCCTTCATCCGCAACATCATGGAGTGCTGTTCACCCCTTTGGGCTGGCTTTCATGCCTCACATCTTGCTCAACTTGGCGCTGTGGAAACCAAGACCTTAAAGATCATTGGAATCTGCAGCGCTGAAGCTGAGTCAATGGGCTTATCACAAAGCCATCACAGATAGGTTTGTTGTCTCTCTGTCCTCTGCCTTTCTGTACTTTTCCCCATCCTCCCCCTGCCCCCACAGAGGTTTATGCAGGGCTCCCACGGTCCACAATCAACCCCCTCCTGGTAAAACTACCCAAATCCAGGGTCAGTGCTCACCTCCACCAATTTGTTCCTCTTTTTTCCTGTCTGTTGAATCAACTTCCACATCCTCTTAAATCTCATTCTTCCCTCCAGGTCTTCAAAACAGCTGTTCACCACCATCTCACATCATCCCCAATCCAAAAACATGATCTTTTCTACCCTCGTTAATAAACTCCACCCAAATCCCTCTGAATTTTCAGTTTTTTTTCCTCCTTAGAGTTTCCTTTTCCATGCATGCGTGTTTTGCATCCTGTTTTTGTCTGTTACATCCTGATCTGTTCAGTGTACTAGCTCTTCCACGAGCCTCGACTATGTACACAATAAAAAACAACAAAAAGTGCCTGCAATTGCATTTTTTGGTGTTTGACCTTTTGACCCCACACAGGATCACAGGGGACGGGGCCAAAAGTGATACTGCTCTCGCACCTTCTTGCCATGTGGTGATCGAAACTACCAAGTTTGGGGAATTTCTGCACAACCGTTTATGAAGAGATAGTGTGAGCAACAGACAGATGGAGCAGATTACAATATCCCCACATTTTTAGCTTACCTGGACTTGAGTCCAGTGAGCTGATGCGATTGAGCAGTGTCTGTAGGTAAGTCAGTCAAGTCAGTCAGTAAACACCGGTCATTATCGCTTGAACCAAATGCACGATTCTAAGAAACATGGCCACAAGCTTCATATCTGATGCCTAATGGAGGTGGCTTGACCACATCAAAATTTGCACTCATTAACAGGTTGAAACCAGGCCTATAAAGTATTTTTTAATCCTGCCCTAATCTACAGGGGACATTGCATCCTGCCCTAACCCTAACCTACAGAACAAATTTGATATTGTCATACATCTCCAGAGGATTCCATCTATCCTTGAAGATCCTCAATGCACATTAGCACCTTCTTGATCCCCTTTCTAGAGCAATTGCACTGTTTTTTGGACCGACTGACTTACCTTAAACAAATATCTCTATCCAAGGGTTTTCCAACACACCAATATCCTCTCCACTGCCCAATTCCTATCCTGTTCTGCCTCTTGAGCTTATTCAAGCAAACATCCCAAGTAAAGTACAAATTACAAGCCATACAATGCTTGCTTGCTTCGTTGTCTTAAGCACACAGCATGCCCTCGTCGATGTGCAAGAGTTTATTTGTTATTTAAATGCTTGTGATTAGGTTTTGATCTGCATTGGATAATCAATCACTCTTCAGCACCAACTGTGAACGGGTGATTGTAGCTCGATTAGCATCCTACACAGTCTAACTGTTAAACAGCCTTGCATAAATTGGGCTCAAGTTATTTAATTATATAGCTTCTCAAGCTTCTTATTCTTTTCATTTGTTGCACACAAAGTCAAAGCTCGTGCAAGAGCTGGAACATAGAACAGAACACTCTAACACAGTGGAAAGCAGGGAAACACACCAGCAGCAGGGCATGGGGTTGTAAATAAAGGACAAATTTAATTATTCTCGAGGTCAGGCAGTTATCATGTTTCCCCATTGGCCCTTTCTACCTCCCCACTCCTCCTCACCTTATGCCTCTGCCCCCACAAAAGAACCTCTGTCACTCCCCTATGCAAGAGTTGTCCATCTGGGTATTCACTTCCTTTCTATGTTGAGCAGCTTTGGAGCCACTCTGAAATGAAGACACTCATTCACCTCCCCTTATGAAGATGTGACCCCACAGAACGGGATCACCTCTTTATAAAGGGAACAAACAAATAACTATCTTTTGGTCGATTTGCTCTGAGCATAAGGAGTACCTCTATTTGATATTCATCCATATCATTTTAACCACACACCACCAGAAATCTTTCCCATCTCTGGAATGTGACATATGGAATAAATAAATTAATAAACAAGAAAAAGAGCAAAAAAAGATCACAGACCCTCACCAGAACTTGTTTTGTATGGTGTTTGTGAACTGGTGTGTTACATAATTAACTAGAGGGGGAGTACTCGGTAGAGTGCAAAACCTCCGCCGCCAATACTGATAGGTCACTCAAGTGAACCTGATATCCTATTCATTCAATTTGACGTCAACAGTGCTCACAGAGTTATAGTTTGCAACTTTCCCTTTTACTTTTAACTTTTACATCCTCAATTCATTCGTCATAACTAGATTCCTTGAGACAGAAATCGATTTTACGTGGGTATATCCACCTGAAGTTCCAAAATCAGCCGCAATTATAATTTTGGCATGTTTTTTTTTGTTGGAAATCACTTATAACATGTAGAAATGTCAAAAAAAATTGAAATTTTGTTGAAAAAAAAAGTTGGAAAATTTTTTCTAACAATTTTTTTTTGGGGGGGGGGGTAGAAATGCAAAAAAAAAAAAAATTCAAATATTTTTTTCAAAATGGCCGCCATAGCGGCCATATTGGATTTTGGGCCAAATCCAAAATCTAATGGCATGATCCTTGGACCATACATAATCCCCCCACCAAGTTTCGTCAAAATCCGTCGTGGAGTTTTTCTGTAATACTGTTCACAAAAAAACAAACAAATAGAAAGGGGTGAAAACAGTAACCTCCGATCTTCGATGGCGGAGGTTAATAAGAGACATAATTAGAACTGCCACTTTATAAATACCGGCAGTGATGACCAAGTACCAAGGCGTGCTGCTTTGATTGGACACTTGACCCAAAACCATGACTAAAAAAAAATATTATTATTCAAACGAATTGAAAATGGGATTAAAATAAATTCAATTCAAATCAAATGGAAGATCAAATAGGTACAGTCCTGCATTGGAGAAATCCGAAGAAACCCAAACAAGCAAAAAGCAAAGATGAAGCCATCAGGAGGAACCTGGATAAGATTCACATTTCAGTTGCTACCAATCTACCCTCAAACCCATCCAGGCACAGCGAAGTGATCCGAAATTGAAAAAAATAATGATAATAAATAAATAAATAAATAAATAATTATGGCTGCCAGATCATGCATCCGATCAAGTTGAAATTCAAAACATGTATTCCCATCACTACTAGATCATAACTGTGAAATTTCATGTTGATTGATTAAGTGTTTCAGGAGAAAACACGATTCAATATTTTCTTCAATCCAATATGGCTGCCAAACTGTGTGACCTATCAATTATTCCTTCACAAAATTGTACACCCACGGCTTGGGGAACATTTATGTGAAGTTCCTCTCAATCTGCCCAGCCGTTCTGGAGATTTTCTTTTGTAGGTTTTTAGGGTAAATCCAACATGGCTGCCAAAACATGTGATCTATGACATATATGTGAACCTTTTGTTCCTCATGGATAGGCAGCCAGACTTGTAAAGTTTCACCTCGATCTGTTCAGCCACTTCAGAGAAGAAGATTTTGTTTTTAAAATAATATGGCTGCTAAATCACGTGACTGATGACGTCAAGTTTTATTTTCTTCTGTGAACCATTTTATCCACAGTGGATCCACATGACCCTCAATTTTCATACTGATTCGATGTAGCATTCTACATATGCAATTATGTCATAAAAAATAAAAACAAGCAAAATAATTAAATAAAAATCATACTTATTCCCCATGATGAGTACTTGCCATGTGCAAATTTTTATGCTTTTCCTATATGGCTGCCATACCACGTGACCCATGTCATAAAAAAAAAAAAAAAAAACGTTTTTACAGCCATTTTTCCCTGCTGTGCAGGGGTTTGGCTTTTTCTTGAGGCAATGTTTTATGGCCGGATGCCCTTCCTGACGCCAACCCTGGTCGCCTCTTACGACACACAGGGATATGGTACACCTATTCTAACCGGGACCAGTACACCGGGACCAGTACACTGGCACTCATTTCGCCGACCTCGGAAGGATGACAGGCTGAGTCAACCCCCTGGTGTTAATTCAGCAGCCAACGGGGCTTGAACTCAGGACCCTGGGATCCCAAGCCGCCACCCTAACCACTAAGCCAACAACAGGCTTTATGTCATAATTATCATAAATTATCAATATGTCATAATTATCAATAAAAACATTCTGCACAAGTAGTCGCTCCGATGGTGAAAATTTTGTCTCAATCTGACAAGCGATTGCAGAGAAAAACACGAAAGTTCTGTGCGGACAAACAAACAAACAAGACAGGCAGAGACAGACAAACGGACCCAAATGGAACACCCTCTCCTTCGACGAGGGTAATAAAAAGCCGTCACAAATCTCCACAATGTGCGTGTTTCACTTGCATTACGAACATGGCAGGAAGGGCCATCAATATATTATGCACACACAAAAAAAAAAAAAACAAAGGGGGCAATGGGGTGGGGAAATAATCAAAAGCCGATCTTGTCCTGCACATTCTGTAAATCCATACACTATACGATTTTTTTTCAATTCACAACTTCATAAGTATCAATTTCAATTAAATGGTGATTCTAGTACTCCGTAATGTTTCATTTCTTTTCAGCACTTCCAGTATCATGTTCATATTAACCATTTAAAAAGGGTGCAGACGTGTAATGAAAATTAATTACATCACATTACACCGAGTGATGACATTGACAACTGCAAGCCATCTGGAAATTCAAATTGGATGCTGCTGCTACAACTTGCGATTGGATGTGCAACTATTTTGCTGGATTTTGACGGCCAGGATTATGTGCGTGCACATCAATCAATCCGCGGATCGCACCTTGTATGTGACATCGTGGAAAGGCACCTCAAAGCTGAAGCTTGCATCTTGCAGTGGCATGAGGCTACAGTGGACAAGTGTCTCATCCTAAAGCCAGAAATGAAAATAAGCATAACAATAATACAAAGGGTTTTGTACAAAGTGTTCCTTTAATTGAGATTTTGAAAAGATAAGTTTCCTCCACATTATCTCATTTTCCTCCTCTTTGTTCTTTCTCTTACTTGTATCCAACTGTGGCCCCATTGTCAATATGTTGCCTTTTTAAGCTCAATCACCTCGCTTTCCATGACCCAGGATTTAGTACAAAAAATTAACCCAATGCAACATCGTTTGCTTATAAATGTTTGCTGCATTTAACAAAAGCTATATAGTCAAGTTTGATTTTTGTGCCAACCATTCTAAGGAGCAAGGTGACAACAATTATAAGTCGGTGCATCAAAGAGAGAAACTGCTTGTGCTCATTCACTTCTAATGGCAAGGCAAGTTTCTTCACCCATGACACAAGGGTAAGAACTGTGACACAAGAGCCATGACAAGTACAGCTCACGACTCAAGGATTTACAAGGAATTAAGGTGCAGGAGGCCATTCGGCCCATCATGCCTGCACCACACCAATACCAGATTTAATCAATCCGTTGATACCCCTTCCCTTCGTATGCAGCCTTTTTTGGCTGCTCTTCTGGTACTTATTTCACAGACCTCAGAAGGATGACAGGCTGAGTCAACCCCCTGGTGTTAATTCAGCAGCCAACAGGGCTTGAACTCAGGACCATAGGGTCCCAAGCCACCACCCAAACCGCTAAGCCAACACCAGGAATTAAACAAACTCCATGAACATTTTACTGTAGCACGGGGTTAGCCCACTCCCCGCAGCAAGGGGTTACACTATCCCTGTGAGTTACACTCAACACTGACACAAACTACCGTACCAGCCTATCAGCATCAATGTAAAAATCAGTGTCAAGACGATATGATAAAAGGAAGAGAGAAAAGAAAAACAAACAACATAATTCGACGTCACAACGTCGACCAATATGCCTTCGCCCACATTGAGCCTTTGCTTAAGCTAACTTTGACCTAAAACCTGAAGACCATTTGACCTCAATATCTAATTGGTAAATATGTATCATGGTACATGAACTTAATTAAATTCAAATCCCTACCTCAATACCAACATTTGTACCTGATATGACCTTTGACATTTGACCTCTTGATGTGATAATCTAATCGGTTCAATTTGCATCATAATATATACTTATGCCAAGTTTGGTCAAAATCTCATCAATGGTTCACAAATTAGCACAGCAGCAGAATTTTTACCGAACGGGATCTCTGACCTTTGACCTCGATCTAAACAGTTCATCTTTGCATCATTATACATACAGTAATAACTCGCCATACGCTGTTTCTCAACACACTTGTTTCCGTTTTAGGCTCATACATTATGACTCAACCTCCCTCAAATGAAATTGGACATTTTGAAATGTTAAAGGGTTCTGGAAGGGGCACAACATATTTAATGCAATCAAGAACATCAACGAGTCTTGGAAGGAAGTTACGTCTGCAAACCTCAACAGTGTGTGGACAAAACTCTGGTCTGATTGTGTTCCTCGCTCCCACGAGAGGCGATTCAAGATGTCATTGAAAACGTTGTTGAAATGGGCAGACAACTGGAGTTCAAGGAATAGGAGAATGAGGACGTTGATGGTTTGCTTGAATCCCATGGAGAGGAGCTCTCCAATGAGGACTTAATGCACCGAGGAGAGCAAATAGTTGCTGAAGATGCATCTGGGACCGTCAAAAAAGTGCCCCCGAAAGCTTTGTTGACCAAAAGGCTTTCGGAGAGCTTCAAACACATCAATGCAGTGACAAACATCATGCAAGAAGATGACCCAAATGTGGAAAGGAGCCTCAATGTTGCAAGGGTCTTCAGTCAGGGAATGCAATGCTACAGGGAACTTTATGAAGAAAATTTAATAATGGCTGCGAATTACTCTCCCTTGAACAATTCTTCAAGAAGACTTGTCAGGCGAATGCCAAGAAGAGTCCTGATCAAGATCAGCAATCATAAGATCGACCCCACAGCGCTGTTCCTTGCCAGGATTCAGATCCTGATTTGTAATAATAATTGTTTCAGTTTTAATGTGATTACCTCCACCACCGAAGGTGGATGGAGGTTATTACCTCTGTCTGTCTGTGTTTGTTTGTGAACAAAATATCTCAAAACGTTGTGGACGGATTTGGACAAAATTCTGCGGAGAGCTTGGATATGTGACAAGGACGAAATTATTAGATTTTGGTGATGATCCGAATTCGGATCTGGATCTGAGAATTTTTTCAGTGATTCTGCACCATTAGATCCCTTCAGTCGTTCATAAGTTATCGTGGTAATGAAAACCGATCACAGACGGACAGCCGGCCGGGCAACCTGAAAACATAATGCCTCTGGTGACTATCAGTGAAGGCATAAAAAATGTGAAGGAATATGAATATTCAAACAAAAAATGTATTTACGATTCACTTGCCCAAATTTGAAGAGGCCATTTTTCTTGAAAATATGGGAGAACCCGGCAACATTTCATGAAATATCAGTTCTTATTTTGAGAAACTTGGGAACCAAACTCACAAGGTCGAGAACGAGGCTGTAGATAGGTGTTCGGCGGGTCTTCAGCGGTAGTGCAGGTATTCTTTGCCTATTCAGTGGAGGAATGTTCTTAATGAAGTCATACCTACAAATGGGAAGGAAACATGTCGAGCATCTTTTAAATGTCCATTTAAGTCATGTTCAACTTTTGAGATACTCAACAGTATCTCTTTACTCAAGATGAGTAAAGGTTAACGTCAATCAATTATTTCTTAATACCCAACTTGTTTCCATGGAAAGTGACAGAAATTTTTTTGGGGGAAATCTCTAAATATCAAAATGCACCAGTTCACCACTTGCTTGATATGTGTACCAAATTTCGGAAATATATCTTGAGGGGATTTGTAGTTAAGCTCTGGAAACGAAATGTGATGGAGGGACGGACGGACGAACCCATTTCTATATCCCCCGCTAACTTCGTTGGTTGGCGGGGGACAAAAACAACTTGGTGAACAGGTTGGATGTGTGACAAGGGCGAACTGAAATTTTGGTGAAGATACGGATACTATAATTTGTAAAGTGATTCTTCACCATTGAGAGATCGGGATAAAAATCATGTATGTGTATATATATATATATATATATATATATATATATATATATATATATATATATATATATATATATATATATATATATATATATATATATATATATATATATATATATATATTGTTGTGGTTACCAGATTCGCAAACCACCATTCAGGTCCCTTAGGTGAGGTATCTCGGTAAGTACATGTGTAGTTAGGCCCAAACCCGTTGTCTAGTGGGAATACATGTCATTTATGCGTGCTGCGACTCTTCAGGATAGCCGTTTTTCTTTTACTATCTTTATTTTGGACCAACCGCCATGATTACCACCACAACCACAACATCAACCACCAACCACAATGCCGCTTCACCACAACCGCCACGACCTTCACGTCACACCTCGCAACCGTAGCATCGCCACCGTTCTTGCCCCGCTGTGGGTACCGGTGTTGGACTCGTGCAGGGCGCGCGTCGAACAGCGTGTACAAAATCACGGATTTTGTGCTTCAAAAACGGATCAAAAACGACACACGCCCACTTTTTGCCGTCCAATCGGTGAGCGAGGGGCGATTTGGCCCCGCCTCCAGGACGATCGATATATGCAAATTTGTGGATCAAAAAGCCTTCACGCCCACTTTTTCTCGGGCCAATGGGGAGCGAGGTGAAAGGTCAAAGGGAGGGGGTCAAAGGCGAAGCTACGGGGGGATAAAAGGACCGTGTTCGTCAGTCAAAAAAGGAGAGTCGAGAAAAGAAAGTCGGAGAGTCGAGAGGAGGAGAGTCCAAAGAAGGGTCGAAAGTGTCGGAGAGTCCAGAGGAGAGGAGTCGGAGAGTCCAGAGGCGGAGAGGCGGAGAGTAGGAGAGTCGGAGAGTCCAGAGGCGGAGAGTAGGAGAGTCGGAAGCAGAGGGTCAAGACTTCGCGGGCGGTGGAGCTGCTCGTCGTGTGCGTTGGAGTCGGAACGGAGGGGACGAGCTGTGGAAAGGCGGCGACACCAGACGAGGGGGTGCTCGCGTCGTGCAGGGAGCTGCACCCGAGGGAGGCCGACAGCGCGACCTGGCCGAGGTGGAGACGCACACCAGGGATAATAAAGATCCTCTATACCCCGAGCATCAGCAACCCCCTCCTGTTTCCCCCCGCGCTGAGATAGTGCGACCAAGGGGGCCCCTTTCCCACCCCCTACCAGACACCGCCCGCGAGGCCCGCGGGGTTGGGGCGCCATCGCCGCTCCGCGTCTCATCACCAGACGGGTAGGCGCGACCCGGTCTCGGCCTCAGGCCCGCCTCATCCTTGAGGGTATTTCTTTTCCTTGGTTTTGGGTATGTGTTGTCGGCGCCGTCTGTGAAGTAGAATTGTATAAGTGTTGCCGTGTGCTCGGTAGTCGGTATTAGCTCTGCATTGTGTTTCTCTTTTGCTTTTTGTGTAAATTGAATTGTGTTTTTCTTTTCTGTGTGCTTTTGGTGGAATTGAATATGTGTGCTTCCCGTGTGCCGCGAATAAATGTGCTTTATTATTGAACTGTTCTCCCGCTTCGCTTCGTCATTTCTCCCATTGAATCCCCATCTTGCTTCACGTAAAGGGTTGGTAGTGGGCTGAATACGCCCGATAATTAATCGAACCGTCGAGGTCGACGATAACACCGCTCGGTTATTCTGATAGTACGGAACGGGTCGCTTAAGTGGCCCGTGTCCGAAGTCGACCTGCGGCGAGGTGCGATCGCCCGGTCTACCCTCCGCGTGGGTACTTAGGTAGGTCGGGTCGGCGAGCAACCCTATCCCACGCGGGGGCTGATTGGCTCGATCGCGGTGAGACCGAAAGGTCCACCTGTGACTGGTTCCCGGCGTTAGTCCGAGAGGGTCACGACTGGATTGTCCGTCCGGTGGGCGACGTGCCGCGATTCGAGTTACGTGGCCGTCAGCACGCCGGCGGGCGCGAATACCGCAACACTGGTGTCAGGTCGTGCGATATAAACTCATCGCCCTCCTCGCGGCACTGGTATCGGAGAACAGGAAAACGGGCTCTCCTGTCTCCGGCTAAATTCACGGGAATCGGTCCAGGGGTGAGAGAAGCGACCCCCGATTCCCTCCAAATTACGAGCGAGCAAATTAACCCTTCACGAGAAGCAAGATGGCGTCTCAAGGCGAGCGGGAGCCGGGGGTATTAGAAATGGATGTAGAATGTGTAGGATCCATGGTCCAGGATGGAATCCCCGAGCAGGAAATGTTGATTGTGCAGGAACACGGACTCGCCCAACTGAACCCAGGGCCCGAGGTGGGTGCGGCAGCAGCCGCGGTGTATGACACCTCCCCCCCCCTCTCCACCAAGACCCTTCCCCAACCCCTGCCGAAACGGCTCACTCAAGCGCACCCGACGTGGCCCAGCTATGCGCCATGCTGGCGGCAATGACAAATGAAATAAAAAACGAAATGAAAGGCATGAACGAAAAGATGGATACAAATAAAAACGAAATGAAAGACATGAACAAGCAAATGAATGAAGTGAAAACGACGATGGATACAAATACAAACGAAATGAAAGGCATGAACGAAAAGATGGATACAAATACAAATGAAATGAAAAACGAAATGAACAAGCAAATAAACGGAATGGAAGCAAACATGAAGGAGGAAATGAAAAAGTTCCGGGGTGAGACGCAGAACATGGGCCGATTCCTGCAGGCGGGCATGAAGGCCGTGACAAAGGAAATAATAGTTGAGACAAGGGAGGTAAAGGGTGAAGAGTTGGCAGAGACACGGGAGATAGAAAAAATAGAGGAAAGACTACACGAGGAAGACGGGGTAAGTGACGCACACACACACACGGAGGTAGTGGAGGACAATGGGGGTGAGCTCGCGGAGCGTGCAGGGACCCGGTGCGAGCAGCTGGATGGCCTCCTCCAGGAACAAGGGGAGGGAGTCTGCCCCCTTGAGGCGAGTCACGACCAGGTGAGTTCGGTCGTGCTTTGCGAGGTTGAGAGGACGGGTGCTGTGGACGGGTGCACGGAGAGCTTGGGGGGTATAGAGGCCCCGGAGACCCTTGTGGGGACACGAATCCCCAGTGTGGTTGTCCCTGTGTGTGTGGTGCAAGGTGTGAGTGCGTCCCCGTGTGTGGAAGCGACCCCGTGTGTGAGTGGTGTGGTGGCGATGGTGCCAGGGTACGTGCTTCCCAGCACGCTGTGTGTGGATGAGGCACCGTGTGTGAGTGTCGCCGTGTGTGTGAATGAGGCACCGCGGGTTAGTGCCCCCACGTGTGTGAATGAAACGGCCAGTGTGAGTGAGGCACCGCGGGTTAGTGCCCCCGCGTGTGTGGGTGAGGCACAGTGTGTGGATGAGGCACCGTGGTTGAGTGCCCCCACGTGTATGAGTGGGGCACGGTGTGTGGAAGAGACCGCGTGTTTGAGTGTCGCCGTGTGTATGAGTGAGGTACCGCGGGTGAGTGCCCCCGCACGCGTGAGTGAACGGCCGTGTGCAAGGTCGCTGTGTGCAAGGGAGACCGTGTGTGTGAGAGAGCGGTATGTGAGGGAGATGTCGGTTGGCATGCGGGAGCACGCAGCCGCATCTCCCGGTGTGAATGTGATGGAATGGACTGTGAGCGTCGTGACACGCAGGTATGCGTGTGTGGAATGGAGACGGAGACGGCGACAGAGGAGAGAAAGCCGAGTAGCGGCTGTAGTTGTTTCGGGGACCGTGCCGGGTTCACCCAGCAGTGAGCACGCGGTTCGTGCTGTGCAACGCACGAGACCACCACGTGCTCGCTTGCGAGAGTGAAGTCCCGGTCCGGAAACGCACGCGGTGGATTTGCCGATCCCGCGGACGGACAAAGTTTAGGCAGGATAACGGATTTGGACTGGACGGGTTCTCCACGCGATCGTGTGTGTTAAGCTCCAACGGGCAAAGCACATGTGTTCGCGTGGGGAACCCCTCGAGACGTGGGGCTTGGTTTTTTTTTCTGCGCACGGTGACGTCATGGCTGCACGTGGGGTTGGAATCCGGCAGGAGGGGTATCTCTGCCGGATGGTACCGTCCAAGGAGGGACGAGGAACACATGCAGCTGCATGACGTCACGGGCAGGTGCAAAGTGCGCGAGCTCTGAGTTGCCGCGCAGGTGCTGCGCATGGAAAAAAAAAAAAAAAAGCAAGCCTCACTTTCGGGTGTACAGGATTCCTGGGCAAGGGGTGGAAGACCCCCTTACCTGGGCACAGGATGGAAACTAGTTAGGGGGAAGGGTTAGCTTAGTTAGACCGACTTCATGGGGCAGGGGTAAGTCCTCATGGAGTCCGTGGAATGGATTAGTTAGAGGGATTGTAGCCAGATTTAGGTGGGGAAATTGATTAAAGAGATTAGGAGACATGGACAGACTTATGAATGTGTAGAGGGGACGTAGCTTAGCTACGTAGGTTAAATGGAACGTGCTGTAGTTTAAGGGACGACGTGGGAGCACGAGTTAGTTAGGGGATGTAGATAGGAGGATGGCAGAGTTCAGTGGCGTGTGTGTTGAAGAGTTGGTGAGTTGTGAGGCATGTGCTTGGTGAGTGAGTGAGGCCAGCGGGTCTGTGTGTATGGTGCGAATGGGGAATGCATGGTGCGATGAGTGATTGGGGGGAGGAGTGACTCCCGCCCAAGGGACCCCGGGGTCAGTGTAGATTGAGTTAGCTGGGTTAGTCAAATTGAAAAATGGAGGTCGTTTTGTTGTTGGTGGGAAAGTAGGCTCGAGACCCATTTGGAGGGGTGCAGGAGCCCTGTTGACGGGCTTGGGAGCGTGGCTGCGAAAGGTGAGCATCGCTGAGTGGGTACCCCGGGCACCAGGCTAGTCGGCCACGGTAGGCCAAGGGCCCATGGGGGGCCGGGATAGAGTAGTGGGCACGGGTGCGCCTGCTTGGTGCGGGGGCCCGGGGCGCCATTAGCCGCGTGGGCAGTGTTGTGGGCACGGGTGACCCTCGGAAAGGGGCCCGGGAGGCCGGCCTGCCACGTGTGCGTTTCAGGGGAGGTGCCATGGGGGGCACTCCCCGGTGTTAGGGAGCTGGTAGGCTCGGAGGCAGTGTAGTGCCCGGGGGTGCCATAGCGGGAGAATCGGCAGAGGGTCGTGCCTGCCAAAGGGAGCCACGTGTCCCAGCCAGGAGACCGTGTGAGGGCACGGAGAGAAAATTGGGGGGCGAGGCCCGAAATTGTGAGGACACCAACACAGGCGACGGGAATCTGGGTTGTTAGAACCAATAGTTTAAGCGAGAGGCGCTTGTTGAAAGCCCCGGGGTAGTTTAACAGTTAAATGGTTAGGGTAGATTAGGAGATGTACCCCTCCGCACCATCCATCCCCTCGCTGTCGTTGTGGGCCGCTGGACCCACTTTGGTTAAAGATCGCCGAACTCTGGGGAGGCCATTCTGAGGCTTCGTTGGGCCTCGACACAGGACGTTAGCTCTCCCTTGTTCCCCCATGGGAAGGGAACGTAGGGGTTGGGAGTAGGCTAGGTGACAGGATAGGTTAGCCGAACAAGGACGATAAAGGGGGTTAGGGGACGTTTTATAGTGGGGAAGTAAAAATAAATAAATAAATAAAGTTGGGGCTAAATTGGGGTTTGGACAAATTAAGGGAGTGGGTATGTACAGTGACAGGCAAAGGCGATAGGTGGGAGGGAGACAGGTAGGTAGGTCCGAGCCCGCCTTCCAAGTGGCCAGCACCACCGCACTCCCTCCACCAACCTCCACTGAACGGCAAAGGCTGGCCAACTTCATCGGCTGGCCGTGTTTTTCTTCGAGGCGGAGGCCGGCCAACTTCATCGGCAGCTGTTGTTTTGCAGCAAGGCCTGTGCCATCGGCTGGCCGTGTTTTGCTTCAAGGCCTGTGCCGGCCAGTTCATCTGCCGGCTGTGTTTGCCTGCAACGGTCTTCTTCTGCGGGCTGTGTTTGCCTGCAGCGGCCTTCTTCTGCGGGCTGTGTTTGCCTGCTGCCTTTGCCATGCCATGCCCACTGCCCACGTTCACCAGCCCCGTTCAATTTTTGCTTTGCCCCCCCCCCCTGTTCATTTCCATGTGCGCCAGGATCCGCAAGGCAACAGTTTGCAAGCTGCGAGAACTGCCCTGTTGGCAGCTACAACACGGGCCTGCAGTGGCGGCCCGTGCACCGTGTTTTTGTCCATCCATACATCCGTTGTGCTCATTGCGTGTGCCACTTGAGCTGGCACGGAGACTGCGTTTGTGCAGCCCATGCACCGTTGTGGTTCACTGCGTTCAGTTCAAAAGGGAAGGCCTTGGACTGCGTGTGAGCAGCCAGCCACGTTCCCTGTCACCTGCATCGTTTGAGCCAGAGACTGCATGTGGGCAGCCTGGCTCCCTGCTAACTGCTTTCTTTTGCAGAGTTCAATGATCCTGGGCCATGGTTTAGTGTAAAATTTGTAAGTTAAGGTTAAGATGTACTGTAAATATGAGTGCGCCCCCGGCATGTATGTCTTAGCGCCGGCAATTTTATTTAAGTCGTCCGTGTGAGTGAGTTTGTTTAGATAGTTACGCAGCCCTCAGGTTATTTATTTTGGGGACACGAATACCATGAATGTCGCACTCAGGGATCCGTAGGTAAAATGTACTAGGGGAAAACTACACATGATGGCACACGAAAATTTGACGACTCGGGACGAGTCTGTAAAAAGGGGAGGGGGTAGTGTTGTGGTTACCAGATTCGCAAACCACCATTCAGGTCCCTTAGGTGAGGTATCTCGGTAAGTACATGTGTAGTTAGGCCCAAACCCGTTGTCTAGTGGGAATACATGTCATTTATGCATGCTGCGACTCTTCAGGATAGCCGTTTTTCTTTTACTATCTTTATTTTGGACCAACCGCCATGATTACCACCACAACCACAACATCAACCACCAACCACAACACCGCTTCACCACAACCGCCACGACCTTCACGTCACACCTCGCAACCGTAGCATCGCCACCGTTCTTGCCCTGCTGTGGGTACCGGTGTTGGACTCGTGCAGGGCGCGCGTCGAACAGCGTGTACAAAATCACGGATTTTGTGCTTCAAAAACGGATCAAAAACGACACACGCCCACTTTTTGCCGTCCAATCGGTGAGCGAGGGGCGATTTGGCCCCGCCTCCAGGACGATCGATATATGCAAATTTGTGGATCAAAAAGCCTTCACGCCCACTTTTTCTCGGGCCAGTGGGGGGCGAGGTGAAAGGTCAAGGGGAGGGGGTAAAGGCCGAAGCTACGGGTGGATAAAAGGACCGTGTTCGTCAGTCAAAAAAGGAGAGTCGAGAAAAGAAAGTCGGAGAGTCGAGAGGAGGAGAGTCCAAAGAAGGGTCGAAAGTGTCGGAGAGTCCAGAGGAGAGGAGTCGGAGAGTCCAGAGGCGGAGAGGCGGAGAGTAGGAGAGTCGGAGAGTCCAGAGGCGGAGAGTAGGAGAGTCGGAAGCAGAGGGTCAAGACTTCGCGGGCGGTGGAGCTGCTCGTCGTGTGCGTTGGAGTCGGAACGGAGGGGACGAGCTGTGGAAAGGCGGCGACACCAGACGAGGGGGTGCTCGCGTCGTGCAGGGAGCTGCACCCGAGGGAGGCCGACAGCGCGACCTGGCCGAGGTGGAGACGCACACCAGGGATAATAAAGATCCTCTATACCCCGAGCATCAGCAACCCCCTCCTGTTTCCCCCCGCGCTGAGATAGTGCGACCAAGGGGGCCCCTTTCCCACCCCCTACCAGACACCGCCCGCGAGGCCCGCGGGGTTGGGGCGCCATCGCCGCTCCGCGTCTCATCACCAGACGGGTAGGCGCGACCCGGTCTCGGCCTCAGGCCCGCCTCATCCTTGAGGGTATTTCTTTTCCTTGGTTTTGGGTATGTGTTGTCGGCGCCGTCTGTGAAGTAGAATTGTATAAGTGTTGCCGTGTGCTCGGTAGTCGGTATTAGCTCTGCATTGTGTTTCTCTTTTGCTTTTTGTGTAAATTGAATTGTGTTTTTCTTTTCTGTGTGCTTTTGGTGGAATTGAATATGTGTGCTTCCCGTGTGCCGCGAATAAATGTGCTTTATTATTGAACTGTTCTCCCGCTTCGCTTCGTCATTTCTCCCATTGAATCCCCATCTTGCTTCACGTAAAGGGTTGGTAGTGGGCTGAATACGCCCGATAATTAATCGAACCGTCGAGGTCGACGATAACACCGCTCGGTTATTCTGATAGTACGGAACGGGTCGCTTCAGTGGCCCGTGTCCGAAGTCGACCTGCGGCGAGGTGCGATCGCCCGGTCTACCCTCCGCGTGGGTACTTAGGTAGGTCGGGTCGGCGAGCAACCCTATCCCACGCGGGGGCTGATTGGCTCGATCGCGGTGAGACCGAAAGGTCCACCCGTGACTGGTTCCCGGCGTTAGTCCGAGAGGGTCACGACTGGATTGTCCGTCCGGTGGGCGACGTGCCGCGATTCGAGTTACGTGGCCGTCAGCACGCCGGCGGGCGCGAATACCGCAACAATATATATATATATAATATATATATATATATATATATATATATATATATATATATATATATATATATATATATAATATATATATATATATATATCGCACAATATCTCTGAAAGCTCTGGACGATTTGGAGAAAACTTTGTGGACCAGTAGGGTGTGTAACACGGACAAATTTATTAGATTTTGGTTCAGGTCCGGATGTTGATCTCGCCTAACAGTGAAATAAAAAACATAAATTGTTCAGCCTGGTGGCAGTCTGTGCTCGATCGAGTGCTGTTCTCGTTAAAGAAAGGTGTTCATTTTGTTTCATCACGAGAATGCAGTTACGTCTCCAATAACATCTAGGTATTGGTTATGTAGTCTTGCAATTTCTACATTTGAAAACTGTCTTGTAAGTGATCAACAGCCTGTGAGCTTGGGCTGTTTTGCTGGATATATATATATATATATATATATATATATATATATATATATATATATATATATATATATATATATATATATATATATATATATATATATATATATATATATATTGTTGCGGATTCGCGCCCGCCGGCGTGCGAGCGGCCACGTAACTCGAATCGCGGCACGTCGCCCACCGGACGGACAATCCCGTCGTGACCCTCTCGGACTAACGCCGGGAACTAGTCACGGGTGGGCCTTTCGGCCTCACCACGATCGTGCCAATCGGCCCCCCGCGTGGGATAGGGTTGCTCGCCAAATTCGACCTACCTAAGTACCCACACGGAGGGTAGACCGGGCGATCGCACCTCGCCGCAGGTCGACTTCGGACACGGGCCACTTTAAGCGACCCGTTCCGTACTATCGGGATAACCGAGCGGTGTTATCGTCAACCTCGACGGTTCGATTAATTATCGGGCGTATTTAGCCCACGACCAACCCTTTACGTGAAGTAAGATGGAGATTCAATTAGAGAAAAGACGAAGCAAAACGGGAAAAACAGTTCAACATAAAGCACATTTATTCCGCGGCAAACGGAAAGCACACATATACAATTATACACCAAAAGCAAATGTAAAAGTGACACGACAATTCTGCACAAAAAGCAAATGTAAAAGTGACACGACAATTCTGCACAAAAAGCAAATGTAAAAGTGACACGACAATTCTGCACAAAAAGCAAATGTAAAAGTGACACGACAATTCTGCACAAAAAGCAAATGTAAAAGTGACACGACAATTCTGCACAAAAAGCAAATGTAAAAGAGAAACACAATGCAGATCTACTACCGACTACTGAGCACACGGCAACACTTATACAGTTTTACTTCACAGACGGCGCCGACAACACATATACTCAAAGCAAAAGAAAAAGGGACCACCCTCAACGATGAGGGGGGCAGACGGGCCTGGGGCCGAGACCGCGTCGAGCCTACCCGTCTGGTGATGAGCCGCAAAATGGCGGTGGCGCCCCGACTCCACGGGCCTCGCTGGCACTGCCTGGAAATGGGGTGGGAACGGGGCCCCCTTTTTTTTTTTTTTTTTTTTTTTTTTTTTTTTTTTGTATACCTTGGTCGAGGCTCGTATGAGAGCTAACACACAACTCACAGCAAGGAGGCATGAGACAAGAGGGGCGGGAGTGGAAGGGACAAAACATTGGGGAACAGACACAGGTGAACTGTGGAAGGGAGAGGGATGGGGATGGGACGGGGAACATGGCGAGTAGGGAAGATGGACATTAAAGGGACTTTCAGGAAGGAAAGCAGGAGAATTGAAGGAAGTGGGCTTGGGTGGATTATCGGGGTAGAAAAGATCGAGGATTTGGATGGGGAAGATAAGAGGTGGTGGTGAACAGCTGTTTTGAAAGCCTGAAGGGAAGAATGGGAAAGAATAGAGTGAGGAAGTTTATTCCAAAGGCGGGGAAAAAGAGGAATGAAAGAGTGAAGATGAGCAGTGATTCGTGATTTTGGTAGTTTTACCAGAAGGGGGTTGTTGGCGGACATTGAGCGCCCTGTGGAAATGTGGTTGGGACAAATCGCAGAGAGAGCAGGGGGGCAAGGCTGGAGAGGAGTCGGTAGAAGACAGAAAGACCACCGACCAACCTGCGGTGATTGAGTGAGAGGCCCAAAGACTCAGCTTCATTGCGGGAGATGCCAATGATCTTAAAAGCCCTGGTTTCGACAGCGTGAAGTCGAGAAAGGTGGGAGGCAGGAGCACCAGCCCAGAGGGGGAGAGCAGTACTCCATCAGGCTACGGACAAAAGCTTTGTAAGTGGTCAGGAGCTCAAGAGGGCCGAGGAAGGACTTTGCACGACGGAGGATTCTCTAGTCGGCGACTGGCTTTTGGAGGCAAGGTTGGAAATGTGACTTTCCCAGGAAAGGTCATGGCAGATAGTGAGACCCAGAAGCTTGAAAGAAAAGACTTCTTCCAGAGGATTGTTGAGAAAGTGGATGGGGGGGTTTTGTAAACGGTCCTTTCGAAGAGACATAGTGAGAGTGTGAGATTTGTCTGATTGAAAGACATGTTCCACGTGTTGGACCAGTTTGTGATTTTATCCAGATCTGCAGTGAGCGAAGAAGCTGCTGCTTGCCGGTCTGAGGGATGACAGATGGTACGGCAGAGGGTTGAGTCATCGGCAAAGAGAAATAGAGGATTTTCCAGAGAGTCCGAGAGATCATTGATGAAAACCAGAAAAGAACAGGGCCCAGAACGCTACCTTGAGGAACTCCAGCCTGCACAGGAAGAGGGGATGAAAGAACTCCATTTAGGGCCACACGTTGACTGCGACAGGAGAGGAAGTCTGCGAGCCATGAGTGGAGATGGCCTTGAATACCATGGGCAGAGAGTTTGGTGAGTAGGCAGGGTGCCAGACTGTGTCAAAAGCACGTGATATGTCCAGGGATACGGCTCGGATTTCCTGTCTGGCATTGAGGACCTCCATCCATTGGATGGGAGAGCAGTAGCAGCATATCTAGGGTAGAGTGACCTGGTCTGAAACCAAATTGATGATTGGAAATCAAGCCATTGGAGAAGAGGAAGGATTTCATGTCTGGAAGCGATGATGGATTCCATAACCTTGCTGATGATTGGGAGAAGGCTGATTGGTCTGTAGTTACAGGGATCTGTTTTGCACCTTTTTTATGCAGGGCAGTGATGTTAGCAGATTTCCAAGCAGATGGCAGATGACCTTGGGAAAATGAGAGGGTGAATAGAACAGAGAGAGGGTGAGCAAGAGCAGAAGAGCAGGCTTTGAGGACACGTGGGCTGATGCCGTCTGGACCGGTTGCAGAATCTGACTCGAGGTTTGAAAGCAAGCTCTCCACCTTGTCAGGAGAAAAGGATACAGAGTCCAGGGACAGTTGGGTGCGACTGGGTAAAGTGGGTAGAGATAGTGATGGGTTTGGGACACAAGATTTAGCTGCAAACACCGAGTTTAGACATTCAGCTTTATCACGTGTGGAATCAGCAGTGCGGCCATTTGAGGTAAGGGAGGGGATGGAGGGGGAACATACACCAGAAACAGATTTGATTAAACGCCACCAGGATTTTGAGGAGGGAGAGAGGTTTGAGAGTTCAGACTTGAGATGAGAAAGATGTTGTTTTCTGGCTCTCCTGAGGGTAGCTACACACTTGTTCCGAGCTTTGTGGAAAGAACTGAGATTGCTCCTCAGTTGGGTTTGCTTTCCATGAGGCAAAGGCAAGTTGTTTCAGGACAACTGCCTCGCCACAAGCTTCAGTAAACCAAGGGCGGGAGGAAGGGTAAGACAACTGAACACGAGAGGGGATAAATCTGTGCATGAGGGAGAGCAAGTTTCTTTGAAAGAATTCCCAGGATGAGTTGATGTTTGAGAAAGTAGTGATAGGAGACCAGTCTGTAAGTTTGATGGCTGCTCGGAGACCCTGCCAGTCGGCTTGAGTGAAATGCCAGACTCGACGGCGGTGAGGTGGTTCTCTGATAACAGCCAGAGAGATGTCCACTTTAATAAGGACGTGGTCAGAAGAACCAATTGGAGCGAAGGAAGAGCAGCAGATATTGTCAGGGAAATTTGTCAAAATCAGATCCAGAAGAGATGGAGTACCATTGGTTGAGATCCGGGTCGGGAAGTGGACCGATTGAGTCAGTCCCAATGAGTCACAGAAAGCTTTTGCTGATGTCCCATGGCAGGTGAGAGAGGTACCCACACCTAGCCAACTGGCGTGATGACAATTGAAGTCGCCACAAAAGAGGAAGAGAGAGTTTGGATGAGAAGATAGAAGATGGTCCATGTTTTCGGAGAGTGAGGTGTAGATGGAGTCATCACTGTTCGGTGGACGGTACAGTACACATATAAACATGAGGTGGGAGTGGAGGGGAAGCCGAAGCCAGAGGTATTCCTGGGGGTGTGGGGGAGTGAGAGCAGTGCAGGGAGAGTGAGGAATAGAGTCTTTGATGAAGAGAGCAACACCTCCACCAGGACGAGGCTCAGGTCTGTCATACCGTAAGAGGGAGTAACCAGGGAGAGATACTTGGGAGTCAGACACGCCTTGGGAGAGGAAAGTTTCTGTTAGGCAGATAATGTCTGGTTTGTCAGTGGAAACCTGCATGGAAAGATCTGAAAGGTTTGAGCGAAGGCCCCGGATATTTGAGGTCCACACTTTTAATGAAGAGGTAGGGGAGGAGGCTTTGGTGCAGGAGGTGGAGGGGCGGGGGAGGGTCGGACGAGGGACGAGGGGGGAGGTAAGGAGGGTTGCTGAAGGAGTGTGGGGTATTGCAGAATAGCGAGGGAGGGGGCCGAATGAGGAGGAGAAAAGGCTCTGTGGTGCTGTGGAGAGAGGGGGGACAAGAGACAAGGAAGATGGCAGTTGAGGATTTGAGGAGGTGGAGTGAAGAGATGGAGGTGAGAGGGCAGTGGAGGGAGGCAGGTTGGTGGATGAGAGGGGGGCAACTTAGAGAAGGAAGAGTGAGGGGGATGAAAGGTGGGAGAAAGGTGAGGGGGAATTTTTGAAAGAGGTGAGAGGGAGGCTTGGAGGGAGAAGAGTGGGATGGTTGCTTTGAGAGTGAGAGTGAGGGGTGAGGGGGGTGAGTTGGCACTGAAGTTGGAAAAAAGAATGGTTGATGGAAAGCTTAGCATCCATGGCAAACTGTGGTTTTTAAAAGTTTTAGGTCAGAGATACGATTTAACACAATTCTTGATGGATGCAATGAAGGCGAATTCAGAGCATGGAGAGAAGAAGCGCTGTAATAGTTGGATTTTTTAGGCAAGGAATGAAGGAGAGGTCGAAATGAGAGCAGTCTGTTAAAATAGCAGAAGAGTAGTGCATTGTGAAACAGTAAAGAGTACCACATGTGTGAGAGAGGAAGATGAAGCATTATAAGATCGTTTTTGTTGTTAATATTAATGTATGAGAGAGTTCAACAGATTAGGTCATGGAAGTGTAGAAAAAAAAAAGAAATCGAGGAAGACGAGGAGGAAGTTAAGAGGAAGAAGAAGT
>NC_140963.1:107802473-107849973 GCF_056783735.1 Eptatretus burgeri
GGGTCCCACACGCCCGCTCGGGCGTCCGACCAGCGCCGATCAATGCGTTTGTTCCACACGCGCCAACGTGGCCCGCGCTGTACATTCTCAGGCTCAAACGCAGCCTCGCTGGCCGCAGAGACGCGAAGACGTTCACCATCCATGGAGCGGCATATGTGTCTGCTTTCGAGCACATTCCATACAATGCACACGGTTCCGCCATAACGCAAGTGGCCGGCGCTCATGTTCACACGACTCCACCAGCGTGTGCGTGGGGCGAACACCAATATGTGTCAGATATTGAGGTTAAACAAAAAACAAGCCGCTTCTACCCACACACTCGTATCCTGCCCAACAGTGTGGAGTCAGCTTTATTGGCATCTGTACGTGTTTCGCGTGGCGTGGATCGTCGTGCTGTGAACACTCAAACATGCTGTGGTGAATGAGACGAGGGGCAAGCGGGGCAGAGGGTACCGTGGATTGTCATGCTGTGAAAAACACCATTCGTGCAGCCTCTTAAGAGGTATTTGGTCGCATGCCTTTCTAATGCAATCGGCAATTCTCCCCAGACATTCGGAAGCTTGAGTCAATGGTCCAGCAACAACTAGCGCACCACTCGCCGCACACGCCGGGTTTTGGGCTCGCCCGGGAACGAGGATCTCTGGGCAGCGGATCCCTCACCGCGGCGCTGCCATTTCCCCCACCTTACAGCGAAGGCGCACGTGGCTGATTTACCTCAGGAATAATCAGAAAAGAATAAGAGCGGGGATGAATGAAGAAGAAAAATGATTTAAGCAACCCTAGCTATTAAATAATCACAACGCACTCCCTTGCCGTCCCGCTTAACAAAAGGAAGGGGACTATCTAAACGTATAATAATGGAATAACTGCCTTGGGACACCTATCTGTTGTATGCATGCGGTTCCGAGAACCGCAACACTATCCCCCTCCCTTTTACCAGACTCGACCCGAGTTGTTAACGTTCGTGTGGCATGCAGGTGTAGGTTCCCCTCGTACATTTTACTTTCGGATCCCGGAGTGTGACATTTCAAATAGATGTCCCAAAAATAAATAACCTAGTGCGTTGCGTAACTGAACTAACAGACTCGTACTGACAACTTATCTACATTGCTGGAATTTGAAACTAAACAAACAAACATGTGGGTTAGAACTATATACATTTCTAATATTTACATTACCCATGGCCCAGGACCTGTGACTTCAGGAGAGAACACAATAAAGGCAACATTCGGGGATGGGTGCAGCAGCAGGCAATCAATGATCAGGCATCTTCAGGGACCTCAATGGTCCTTTTTTTTTCTTTTCCTGGCTGCTGGAGGCAACTCTCCCTAACATGGCAGGCCACACACCGTCTCACAGTCCATTTGAACTGGCCTTTAAACAACAAGGAGATAGATGTCCGGGCTGCACAAATGCAGTCCCCGGAAACGCGGCTGCCTGCAGGGCAGTCCTTGCAAACACTTCCACACAGATAATCCTGGCACACATAGTGAAGTTGAGTGATATGGCAAGGCAAATAAAAGCATGGGGAGGTATAGCAAATGGAGTCAAGGCAAAGGCAGATAAAGGCATGGCAAATGCAGACCAGGTAAGGTGCAGTACAACAGGTCGGCACATGAAGCTGGCCGGCCTCGGTGTGGTCTCGTGAGGTTGTGGAGGGAGTGTGGTGGTGCTGGCCGGTCCGAAGACGGGCTCGGTCCTACCCTACGGTCTCCCCCCAACCTAATATATTGCCGATGCCTGTCCTTGTCCATACCCACCCCCATTCGGTTGTCACAAAAAACATAATTATGTGTGTTTCTAACCCCCTTATCGTCTTTGTTCGACGAACCTGTCCAAACTATCTATTCCCAATCCCTAAGATCCCTTTTGAAAGGATTGAGGAAGAGACAAGTGAATGTCTCGAGGCCCAATGCAGCCTCAGAATAGCTCCCACAGGTTTCAGCATTTTCCAAGATGAGTCCAGCGGCCTACGAAAAGCGAAGGGATGGATGGTGCTGAGGGGTACACCGGTAGATGTTTCCTATCTATCCTACCATTTATTAAACGCTAATCTATCCCGGGGGCTTTTCAACATACCTGTCTCATTAAATTATTGGTTCTCGCAACCACGATTCCCGTCACCTGTGTTGGTGTTCTTATTAATTTGGGCTTGGCCCGCAAACTTTCTCACGTGCACTTGCACAATTTCGTGGCTGGGCAGCGTGGCTCCACTGGCAGGTCTACCCACCTGCTGAACTCAATCTTCAGCATCCCCGGGTCTCTGAGGCTGTCTCCGACCCTATGAACGTGGGGAATGCCCTTCCTGGCATTTTCCCTGTCGATGCCCACGTGGCATTTTGGCGCTCCGGGTCACTTTCCCCTGGGTACCCGTGCCCATTCCACAAACTCGGTCGCTAGGACCCATGGCCTACTCTGGCCGACTACTTCGGTGCCCTCTACTCAGTATGCATGTTTCACCAGCATAGTCAGGTAATAGTCTGGTAATTTCTGGTAATATTACTCTCAGTCAGGTAATAGTCTCCTGCACCCTACAAAAGGTTTCGTGCCTTCGTTCAACACCTTCAACAAACTGACATCCTTTTGGTTAATTTAACTAACCTGCTAACTATTATTACACTAACCCCGGTTTCCCTTGGATGGGATTCACTCCTCCCCCCAATCATTCATTAGCACCATGCACTCCATTCACACTCGGGCCCGCTGACCCACGTTCACTCATCATATTTCTTTCTTGTTTTTTGTTTTTTTTAACATCACACTGACGCTCTACTAACTACGTTCCCCAAACTAACTCGTGCTTCCCGTCATCCCTTATTCTAATGCACGTTCCATTTAACTCTATCGCTAAACTACGTCCTCGCTACACGTTCCATGTCTGTCCATGTCTCCAATCCATTTCTAAATTCTAACCTAAATTTCCCCTAACTCGTGTGACCAGGCCCCATGGAGGACTGCTCATGCCCCCATGAGGCCGGTCTATCTAACGCTAAACCTTTCCCCTAACTAATGCTCCTTTAACAGGCGAGGTTTGCTCCATCCTGGCCGGGCATCGTCTACTCGTGGCAAGGCTCGGCGAATCTTACGCCTCTGCGGGGGCGGCAGCCTACAGCACGCTCGTCCCCTCCGTTTGGCCAATACATGAGGGAGTAATGTCAACCCGTTAATCGCATTAAATGCTCACTTTCGGGCTATCCCCCATGTGAACCACCGTGCGTTACACACCTGGCCTTCATGCTGCGAGATCCCCACTGACGTCACTCGCATATGGCCCGCTCCGCGAGGTTTGCCATGCACACAGGCCCGGCGGTGTCACCGTCAGGACTCGTTCCATGCGTCCCGTGAACACCACTCGCAGTGCGCAGTACGTCGGGCCCGTACACGTGCTCACACGGGGATATACTTATTCCAAATTCACTCGATCCCTCAATTTGCCTCGTTTTGGCCGTCCGCGCTCTCGTGTTCTACCCGGCGAGGATCGTTTTAACGCCGGCTTCCCATCATGCAATCATCCGCGCTCGGGCGGTTTGCAAAACACGGACCGGATCTTGCACGCAGAGTCCCGTGGAGCCGGCACGGTTTCCGAAATAACTTTATCCTGCTCAGCACTCGCCACTCTCGTCTGTTACATGACCCACGACTCCCGTCTGGGTCGGTCCGTGTCCTATTTTCTCACGTGCACTCATCCATGCCATGTCATTTGCACTCCACTCACGTTCTGACACACACTCCGGCACAATCACACTGGGTACTTGGGTTAGCCCACGAGATCCCGGGGCTTCTATCCCCCCTAAACTTGGCATGTACCCTTTCGCATCATGCGCCTGCTTCACCTCACACAGCCTTACCTACACTGGACCCACCTGGTCACTGTCTGCTTCGAGGGAGCGTATTCTCTCCCTCTGTTCCTGAAGGAGGCCATCCTGACCCTTACATCGGGTCTCAAGACACTCCACCTTAATGTCCCTTACCTTCCCCTCCATCTGTGTTTGCTCCTCTTTTACTTTATGTAATTCATCCTTTACCCATTCTCTCTCCCTTTGTGTCTCTGTTAATTCCCCCTTTGCTATGTTAAAATACTCCTTTGTCTCGTCCTCGTATTTCTTTAATCGCTTCCCCATTTCCTGGTTCTTCGTCTCAACCTTCCGTCCCATCTCTTTAACCATTTTCGTCATTTCTTCGTGTCTCATTTCACACATCCTTTTCGGCCCCCAATTCCCCCTTTGTTTCCTGTTGGCCTTGTTTTAAATTTTGTATTGAGTTTGTGTTTTTCCCAATCTCCACTTTTAATTGCCCTTGTCCTTTCTTTATTTCCGTCATCCCCTGTCCGAGTTTATCCATCACTTCTTCCTTACCTGTCTTCATTGCGGTCCAAACACCTTCCACACTCCCCCTCAACTCGGTCATTTCTTCACATACAGTACTGATCTCATTTGTAAAATTCCGGTCCATTTTTTTCATATCACCTCTCAGTGTTTGCATATCACTCCTCTGTTGGTTTTGCCCCAGTTCCATGCGTTCCATCATTTGTTTCATCATCTCCATCAACTGGTCCATGTCCAATGGCTTTGGCGGAGCCGATCTGCTATGATTGGATGTGGATCCGAAAGGGATCGCGAGGTCCTCTGTGAGGGAAATTTGATGCAGGGGGTCCTCAAGCATTGTTATAGACACGGTTGCCCCCATTACCTCTGGGTATGGCTGCAGGGAATGATCTCCCTCAAAACTGTTGTCCTGAGCTGCGGTGTCCTCCAATATTGTACTCTCAAAGCCCACCTGAACCAGCTCGTCTTGGTCCGCCATGGTCCGTACCGATAATTAAATAAAATTTGAATCCTGCTCTTAATTTCGAGGGGGGAGGGGGGAGGGTTGCGAAGAGCACCCCTGGCTTGAATCCCTTTCCAGATACCAAATTGTTACGGGTTCAAATCCCGTAAGTTTTTATGGGTCCGTACCACTCCTGACACCAAACTGTTGCGGATTTGAATCCCGCAAATTTTTTATGGGTCCATCCCACGACTGACACCAAACTGGCTATGATCTCGGTACCTGTGCGCCCGATGGCATGCCGTGCCACCAATACGTTTCAGGGAGGGGGGATGGTGCGGTGCTCCGTGGTGCGGTACCCGACAGTGGGCGTGTTGCCTCTGGTCCAAGCCGCACGTGTGGATACTGTGATCATGAAGGAGGAGCTTGAGTGGAGAAGGGGCGGAGTTCAGAGGGCGAGGGTGGAGTAGTAGGTCGGCGGGTGGGGTCGACGTGGTGTGGGCGGAGACGAGGAGGCAGAGTCGAGGAGCAGGGGGCGAGTCGTGTCGATGTTGACGAGGCATGGGCAGAGACAAGAAGGCGGAGACGAGAAGCAGGAAACCACAGACCATCCAGGCCAGAGGGACTGCCGCAACTTTTATAGGGCCCGCTGCTCGGGGGGAGGGGCCATGCCGAATCCAAACGTCATCACCCAAATCGGGCGCTCCGATTGGCCCAAACCCCTCACGTGTCCTGCCAGCTTGGGCCAGAAACCGCCTCACTTCGTTTCCGGCAAGGCCACCCCAAAGATCGGCAATATTGCGCTCCAAACCCACGAGATGACATGAATTGCCCACACCGAAATTGTCATGCGAATCATCCTGCAAACCTCCCCCCCCCCCCCGAGAGAGCGGTCGAGGCTCCCGCACGTCCGCTCGGGCGTCCGACCAGCAGCGATCAATGCGTTCGTTTCGCACGCGCCAACATGGCCCGCACTGTACATTCCCTGGCTCGATCGCAGCCTCGCTGGCCGCAGAGACGAGAAGACGTTCACCATCCATGGAGAATCCACCGCTGGCAGCGAAGACCGAAGGTACATCTCCATAGATAAATCCATGCACGTTTCACGAGCGGCGTACGTGTTTGCTTTCGAGCACATTCCATACAGTGCACGCAGTTCCGGCATTACGCACGTGGCCAGCGCTTGCGTTCACACGACTCCGCTAGCGTGTGCGCGGGGCGAACACCAACATGCGTCGGGTATTGAGGTTAAAAAAGAACAAGCCGCTTCTACCCGCACACTCGTATCCTGCCTAACATGGCATAGAGTTGGCTTTATTGGCCTCTGTACGTGTTTCGTGCGGCGTGGATCGTCGTACTGTGAACACTCAAACACGCTGTGGAAAACGAGACGAGGGGCAAGCGGGGCAGAGGGTACCGTGGATTGTCATGCTGTGAACACTCCAACACGCTGTGGTAAACGAGACGAGGGGCAAGCGGGGCAGTGGGTACCGTGGATTGTCGTGCTATGAACACTCAACCACGCTGTGGTAAACGAGACGAGACCTGGCCGCCGAGTTTCATCCGAATCAGTCCACAATTTAAGATATCGTGCTATATATCGGTTTAGCCCTATCTCTCAATGGTGAAGAATCACTTAAAAAAAATAATCGTAGCTGGATCCGGATACAGATCTTCACCAAAATCTAATCAGTTTGTCCTTGTCACACACTGAATCTGTCCACAAAATTTCATTTGTATCCGTCCACAACTTTTTGAGGTATCCTATACACAAACAAACAGACAACGGTTCTTTCTCACACATAACTAGGACATACCATGAACCTACCATACCAGTTTCATGTATATCTGACTCATAGTCTCTGAGATATCACGAACTTCGTTTTTTTATTGTTTTCGACCAGGGTTCATTCAAAGTCTATCTTCTCCGACAGTTTTCATAGGATCCGGCTGGAAATTTTTGACAATATGGCTGAATGTATTGCCCACAGTCACTCGTGGCCCGATTTTTGAAAAAAATAATTTGAGATTTGTTTTAAAATTTCTAAGGTCCGTTGCTAGGCAACGGATGGGTCCATAGCAACGGTTCTCATTTGCTCACAACTAGATCATGGTATGAACCTACCAACCAAGTTTCATCGAAATCGCCATGGTATTAAAGGAGCACTGGACCGAACAGACATACAGACAGACAGAGACAAACATATCGACAGAAATACTGATAACAGAAAGGGGTGAAAACATAACCTCCTTCACCTGCAGTGGCGGAGGTAAATATAATGCTGTATATAGTTTTTGGCCCGATATCTCAATGGTGAAGAATCACTTAAAAAAATTAAATAATTCTCGTATCCTGATCTGGTTTTTCACCAAAATCAAATCAATTCATCCTTGCCACACATCTAACCTGTCCACCAAGTTTTGACCAAATCCATCTTCAACTTTTTGAGATCGTACTATATACCGGTTTAGCCCCATCTCTCGATGGCGAAGAATCACTTAAAAATATTCTCACATCCAAATCCAGATCTTCACCAAAATCTAATCAGTTCGTCCTCGTCATACACCGAACCTGTCCACAAAATTTCATCCGGATCCGTCCACACCTTTTTGAGATATCCTGAACACAAACAAACAAACAAAGACACAGAAAGGAGTGAAAATATAACCTCCTTCACCTCCGGTGGTGGAGGTAACAATGCTGCCCCTCAGAGTATATGAATTCCATTAGATCTGAGAATGAAACATCTATAGCAGAGGAGATCTGCATGCAGGTGGGCAAGCATAAACTCGAGCACATGCACCTTGGCAAGCCTGTATGGTTTGTCAAGCAACTACAGTGGATCGATTTCCTGAATCAACATAATTAACTCCAGAGGTCACAGATCCTTCAATAAACAGGTGTCAAATCGAACATCTTATTAATGCAGTTTGTTTATAAAAACAAGTCATCTGTACAATAATGATCATTTCCTTTTCAAGTTAAATCTCTAACCTTTCCTGATATTCCTGCAAACTTTCATACTGCAACAATACATCACCCCCCCCCCCCAATGTTGTTTTTTTGTTGTTTCTTCGGCAGCTGCAGCCTGTGGCTGCTGGTCGCTTCATTTCTGGAAGTGTGACTGTGCTGCTGATGCAGTAACCATTACCAGTAAGCTGGTACTCATTTTGCTGACCTCGGAAGGATGACAGGTTGAATCAACCCACCTGGTGTTATTTCAATGGAACGAAAAGACCTCAAACTCAAGACCCAAAGATCTTAAGCTAGTCACCTTACCCATTAAGCCAACACCAAGATAATCACCTTCCATACTCACAGACCATTAGACCGTTAGATCAAACCTCAAAAGAACCAAGACCTCACTTTTTGCACAATTTGCATCTGCTGGGTTCTTGCAGTTGAAGCACAACTTCCAAAGTCCTTGGTTACTAAAACACATGCCCTATTCAACACCAAAGCAAAATTTCCAAAGGTTTCATCCATCCATCCAATTGGACCATACTCTGTGCAGAGCGTTGGTGCTGCCGAAGTAGTCTCTTTGGCTATTGGGCACAATCCTGGACGGGTAGCCACTCCGACAGTATACCAGGATGCTGGCACTCATTTTGCTGACCTTGGAAAGATGACAGGCAGAGTTAACCCCACCTGGTATTAATCCAACAGCTGAGCAGGATTTGATCTCAGGACCCTGGGATCCCAAGCCCGCCACCCTAACCATTCAGCCAACACCAGGCATAAAGGTTTCATGGAGGAGCTTATAAATATAACCCAACCAGCTAGCCACAAAACCTAATTCCAAAATGCATTTTACATGAAATCAGAGAAGCTGGCAAATTAGTTGTTGAACATTATTTCCTATTCCAGCCTCATCCGCACTCACGGGTCAAAAACATCGCCGTCATCATGGCGGATGGCAGAAGCAGTGACGGCAGGACCTGTGTCTCTTTGATCAGATGGATCCATTTCACCATCCACTTCCTCTTGTCCCAAGTTGTGCACAATACCTCCTGTGAAAAAGATAATGGTAAACAACCAAATGGAATTCTGATTTATTGTGCTCAACCTTTAGAGGTTCCATAGCTGATATCCTTACTTGTGATTTTATTCTACCACCATTTCATGGAGCCTGCCTGGTCCAGTGGAGAGGCTGACCTCCCTCCTGGACCGTACCCAGCCCAACCTTCTTATTTGCAGAGATTGTATCTCTCCCCCACCTCTATCTGAAATTTTGTTTGTTCGTTCCATTTGGTGTTGTGTTCAATTGTGGCTTCTCTGCCTCCGTCAATACGTTGCCTTTTCACCCTCCCTCACCTAACTCAAAGTTACATGAGTTTAAATTTTGTATGAAAGGAGAGGGCGTGGGAAGAGGTGGGGGGCAAAATGTTGGGTGAGATATTGCTAATCGGGGTAGAAAAATAATGGGAAGGGATGGGGGATGATACAGTAGGGGTGATATCCATTAACAAAAGGGGAATTTGTCCATTCGTATGTGTGTTGATGCGTGTCACGCTTCAATTAAAAGGGTTCCTGTTGTCATTGAATAATAAAAATGGTGTTGTTGGAGAGCGAAGAGTCGATTTACTTGGAACAAAAATGTGTATTTATTCATAAAGATGCCCATTTTAAAAGCACGTGTTTTCGTGATCGAGGAAGAAGAAGCGGCACCTCGAGCTTCAATGTTGCGCTTCCTGCTTTCGTAAAATACTGCCGGACCGTGCTAGTCGCAGACCCTGCGTATTCGTGGGTCATAAAGTGTGACCTGTTTCAACATTCATGATCTAATAAATTTATTTATTACTTATTTTTACACTGGTCTTAACCTTAAACACAGAACCCTTATATACACCTGGGAAAATGGAAATCAGCCAACATCACAGCATTACATTAAGCCGCTGTCACACCTTGACGTTTTAGCCAGCGTATGGCAACGTATCAAAATGTATGTAAAACGCTGGCGTACGCTGAACTATTGATGTTTTTAAAAAAAATTTGGGCGTATAATAACGTATTAGTAACGTACACAGAACGTTTTAATCACATATAGATAACTGATACCAACGAATGCTAAGCATGTTGTCGGCGTTCACAACCTATGTCCAACGATAGTCTAACTTATGCATAGCGCGCGGCAGCGTATCGCCGACGATCACGTGGCGTAGGCTATTAATAGGCTGTGGCTCGACGATTCAAATCTTAACCACACAAGACATCGAAGTGTGAAGCCGCTGTCACACCTTGACATTTTAGCCAGCGTATGCCGACGAATGAAAAATATGCCGAACCAAGATGGCACACGTCAAATACGTTATGGGTAAGTTTTGTATACGTTAAGAGCACGCTGGCATTCGTCGTAGTACGCTGGCGTACATCGTAGTACGCTGGCATACGTCATTGTACGCAGAGTATGTCGAGAAATTTTCAGCATGTTGAAAATTTCTCGACGTATGACACACATTCCACATGTGCTGGCATAAGTTGTAGGCACATTACGCGATCGTTGACACACGTTACTTGTACGTTACTCATAAGTCGAAACACGTCAATGTAATGGTTAGCGTCAGTGTTCCAGACGCCCTGGTTTTTTTTTTTGTTTTTTTTTTCTTCGGTATGACGGTTATGATTTAAATCGTTGAGCGGCAGCCTTTTAATTATATGATATTATAACCGCACTATAAATCGAAGTGTCAACATCACAATCATACCGAAGAAAAAAAAAATTAGCCAACATGTGGCACTCATCAGAATCCTTTCATCTCCTCTCACTGCACAAACGACAAAGTCCCCTCATGGTATAAATGTTCATGATCAAAACGTGTTCCAACTCATATAATTCATTCACTTCACTTTTTCAGAATAACATCCTTCACCTTCCTATTGATAAATTCAGGCAGTGTGAGTGTATGGGTATGTGTTTGTGTATGTTTATGAATACAAAAACAGTATGTGAATATGTGCATGTTTTTATATATATATATATATATATATATATATATATATATATATATATATATATATATATATATATATATATATATATATATCTTCTTCTTCTACTTTCGGCTGCTCCCGTTAGGGGTCGCCACAGCGGATCATCCGTATGATCCGCATAGTGATTTGGCACATGTTTTACGCCGGATGCCCTTCCTGACGCAACCCTGGTCGCCTCTTACGACACAGGGATATGGTACACCTATTTTAACCGGGGTATACACCGGCCCAGTATACTGGTACTCACTTCGCCGACCTCGGAAGGATGACAGGCTGAGTCAACCTCCTGGTGTGTATTAATTCAGTGGCTCAACGGGGTTTGAACTCAGGACCTTTTGGATCCCAAGCCGCTGCCCTAACCACTGCGCCAACACCAGGCTTTAATATATATATATATATATATATATATATATATATATATATATATATATATATATATATATATATATATATATATATATATTGTTACGGCTGTGGAAATTCGCATTACACCATAAAGGGCCCTCAGGTGAGATATCTTCATAGGTACATGTGTAGTTAGCCCAAACCCGTTGTATAGAGGGAATTTATGTGATTCATCCGGGCTGCGACGCTTTGAGTTTGCCATTTTTTCTTTTCTGTCGTTATTTTGAACCAACCACGTCTCAACCGCCATCACACAACAACCACCTTAACCACCACGCCAGCCATCGTCACCAACTACAACCATGCTCCAACCCGCAGACAACAACCACAACGCCAACCCTCACCACAGAAGACCCTCCACCACCTTCGCCTTTACCTTCACGAATTCATCCCACATCATCGCTTCTACGGCCATTCCCGCACCACCTGTGAACACTGAACGTCGGGCTGTCTCGGGCCCGTTTGGTGATTGGTGCCGAACGCACCGAGTCGCGAAAGCGAATGGTGGCCTTTCCGAGGGGAAAATTCGGATCAGAAACGCTTCATGCCCACTTCTCCTCCGTCCAATTGGTGAGCACGGGGCGGCGTTTTTTTTTGTTTTCCATCCATTTTGTTTTCCATCTGTTGCGCATTCATATCCATTTTATTTTCCAATGCTTGTTGCATATCCGCATTCATCGCTTGCATCATCAGCATTAGCTATGTGATGACCGATGGCTCAAGCAGGACTGATCCGCCATTATCGGTCATGGTTTCTCTGGGGGCCGGGGAAGGATTTTGACGGAGGAGGGGTAGGGGGGGGTGTCATCCACAGCGGCCCCTGCCGCTGCACCCATTTCTAGCTCTGGGTTCGTTTGTGGGGGGAATTGCTCCTGCACGGAAATGTCCTGCTCAGGGATTTCGCCCTGGGCCATGGGTTCTAACATCTCTACATTCATTTCTAAAAGCCCCTGCTCCCGTTTGCCTTGAACCGCCATCTTGCTTCTCGGAAATAATTTTTACCACTCGCAATTTGATGGGAATCGAGGGTCGCTCCACTCACCCTTGGTCCGATTCCCGTTAATTTAGTTGGAGGCGGTGTGCATTCGAATCCCACTCTCGGACACCAGTGTTACGAATCTACGCCCGCCCGGCGTGCGAATGACCGCGTCAACTAATAGCGGCCGGTTCTCCCACCGAACGAGCAATTCAGTTGTGACTTTCCAGAACAATGCCGGAAACCAGTCACGGGTGGGTTCTTAATCCCACCACGGCCCAGTCCATATTCTACCCGTGCGAAATAGGGTCAATCGCCGAATATCGATATACCCAAGTACTTGCGCAGATAACCTACCGAGGGACCGTACCTCGGCGGAGGCCTGCTTGGACACGAACAGCTCAAGCGGTCCGTTCTGTTCTGAGATAACCGAGCGGGTATTATCGCCCAACCTCGTAGGATCCGGATTCTATTATCGGTATTCAAAACCCAACTAGCATTCCGAAATGCAAGATGGCATTTCAATAAGGGAAAGAGGACACGACGAACGGGTTAACAATTAAAGCAGCACATTTATTACAACTACACACGTATACAGGAACAATCATGCAGTCATGCAGGTATTCAAAAACACAAACATGCACGTATACTGAAAAAGCAATGAATGCGGCACAGCACGCGGGCAAGACAAAGCGCTACAACCATCTATAAGCAATTATCAATGTACTGTCACTTACACAGTTTTACTTACGGGACTCGGCACCACAACATTCATTCAAAAGAAAAGGAAAAGACCCCATCAAAGGCAATGGGGTCAGGCTGGGCCTGTAGACCTTATGGCGTGGGACTTGGCAGACCGAACGAGTCCCACGAGACCGATGCAAGTTACCTGCACCCTCGTGGTGCCTTGTGGTGTGAGCCTCGAGGTCCCGTCCCCACGGCAGCTAGCGTAGCCGCGCCTGAGCTCGGGCCTTCCGCGTGGCTGGCAAGCTCTCTCCGGCTCTCCTCACACGAGCGTGCAGGTTCGCGCGACACCGCTGGCAGAGCTGCGCCTCCAGTCCGTGTCTCCTCCGCGACGCCCGGACTCTCCACCGACTGCAAGCTCCAACGAACGGGTCGCTCCACGGACTGCTTCTCCACAGACGAAGACCACCAAGACTTCCACCCGACTCTTTCCACCAAGACCACGAGAAGAGAAGAGGAGAAGAAGAAAAAGAAGACCGACTTGGCGCTCTGCGTGCCCTAATATTCCCCATGCTCCGCCCCTCCGCTCTCGCCCCGCCCTCCTTCCAGAAGATGCGGGAAACTTCCAGAAGGAAGCTTTTTCCACTTCAAACGCCTCTCTCCTCCCCTTGCACGGGAAAAACAGGCGGAAAAATCCGCGCGCCATCGGAATACCTTCTTTTTCATGGCGTTATTTGAATCCCTTGTTCCTTTTCCTTGGTAGAGATGGTTTTATAAGCGGAGAGGGTTGCAGCGGGGTTGTGGAGAAGGTGATCGGTAGTGGGCGTAGCGGGGAAGGTGGTTAGGTGAGTGGCGTAATTGTGGTTGGCGTGGTGGTTGAGGTGATCAGGATGGCATGGTTTGTTGAGAGGCGCGTGTGGTTGTGGTGGTGGAAGGACGGTGGGTCTGAAGCGGTTGTTTGAGAGCGATGTTGGTGGTGGTGGTCCAAAATAACGACAGTGAAAGAAAAACGGCCATCTCAAAGATCACAGCCCAGTCCACACGGATAAATCCCATTCAACAACGGTGGGTAAATCTAACTGAACACGGACTTATCGGCAAAACTAACTAAGCACCTTTATGGTGTTCTGCGAATTTCCACAGCCGTAACAATATACGGCCACGTAACTCGAATCGCGGCACTTCGCCCACCGGACGGACAATTCAGTCATGACCCTCTCGGAACAACGCCGGGAGCTAGTCACGGGTGGGGGTTTAACCTCACCACGATCGTGCCAATTGCCCACCCACGCAGGATAGGGTTGCTCGCCAAATTCGATCTACCTAAGTACCTGCGCGAATGGTTGACCGGGCGCTCGTACCACGCCACAGGCCGACTCCGGACACGAACAGCTTCAGCGGTCCGTTCCGTGCGACAGTGATTACCGAGCGGTGTTATCGGCGGCCTTAACAGTTCCGATTAATTACCGGGATGTTGCAAACCACTACGAACCCCTTACGTGATGCAAGATGGAGAGTCAAACAAAGGAAAGGACGCAGCGAAACGGGGAACAAGTTCACACAAGCACGTTTAATTCACACAGACCAGCACGGAAGGCACGTATTTACTGTCACAATAATCAAAATGCACATATAAAGCGAAAGAAAGAGTTAAAACCGAATACGCGTACACACGGCAACACTTAAACAGTTCTACTTGTCGGACAGGCGTCACCCACAGTCATTTACACAAACCCAAAGAAAAGAAAGGACTTCCCTTGGTGCGGCCGACGAGTCCTCCTCCCACGACCTCCACTCCGAGCTCCGTCTCCTCCGCCGTCCTCCACTGCCGACTCGACGACGACACAGCTCGACTTCAACGAGCTCCTCGGGCTCCGCGCGCTCCACAACGACGCGGAGGCACTTGACCACAGAAGACCAACTCTCGACCAACCCAACAACGACTTCAGACGAATTTCACGAGTCAGAGCGAGAGGAAGAGGGAGAGAGAGCAGGAGGAGGGAGAGAACGCAGGATGAGGGAGAGAACGCAGGATGAGGGAGAGAACGCAGGATGAGGGAGAGAACGCAGGATGAGGGAGAGAACGCAGGATGAGGGAGAGAACGCAGGATGAGGGAGAGAACGCAGGATGAGGGAGAGAACGCAGGATGAGGGAGAGAACGCAGGATGAGGGCGAGAACGCAGGATGAGGGAGAGAACGCAGGATGAGGGAGAGAACGCGCCCCGCCCGTGTCCGACTTTTATAGCGCGGGGCTCCGCCCTTCACTCCGCCCCGTTTTCGGCTCCACCCTCCTTCGAGAGGGTTCTCGAAAAGGGGCTTTCCCTCACCACAACCGCATCACGCTGTCCATTCACCAATCGGCGGCGAGCCGCCCTTCCCCCCTTCCCTCGCAAGCACGGGGAAAAGCCCACCAGCATCCTTGGCAGTTTTTGTTCGTTTGAAATCAAAGATAGGGAAAGAAAAACGACTAACTGGAGGATCGCAGCCCGAATGGATCACATAAATTCCCTCTATACAACGGGTTTGGGCTAACTACACATGTACCTATCGAGATATCTCACCTGAGGGCCCTTTATGGTGCAATGCGAATTTCCACAGCTGTAACACTACCCCCTCCCCTTTTTACAGACTCGTCCCGAGTCGTCAAATTATCGTGTGCCATCATGTGTAGTTCTCCCCTAGTACGTTTTACCTACGGATCCCTGAGTGTGACATTCATGGTATTCGTTTCCCCAAAATAAATAACCTGAGGGCTGAGTAACGAACTAACAAACACACTCATTCAGACGACTTAAATAAAATTGCCGGTGCTAGACAGACATGCCGGGGGCGCACTCATATTTACAGTACATCTTAACCTTAACTTACAAATTTTACACGAACCATGGCCCAGGATCAATGGACTCTCCAAGAACTAAGTCAACCGGCGCACGGGCCGCCACTGCAGGCCCCTGTTGTAGCTGCCAACAGGACAGTTCTTGCAGCTTGCAAGCTGTTGCCTTCACGATGATCCCGGCGTGCATGGAAATGAACGGGGGGGGGGGATCAAAACAGGACGGGGCTGGTGAACATGGGCAGTGGGCATGGCATGGCAAAGGCAGCAGGCAAACACAGCCTGCAGAACAAGGCCGTTGCAGGCAAACACAGCCGGCAGACGATCCGACCGGCACAGGCCTTGCAGAAAACAGCTGCAGATGATCCGGCTGGTACAGGCCTCGCAGCCAAACACAGCCAGCAGATGAAGCTGGCCAGCATTTCGCCTTGAGGTGGAGGTTGGTGGAGGGAGTGTGGTGGTGCTGGCCACTCAGAAGGCAGGCTCAGACCTACCTACTGTCTCCCTCCCACCTATCGCCTTTGCCTGTCACTGTACCAACCCACTCCCTTAATTTGTAAAAAACCAACTGAGCTCCAATTAATTTTTTTGTTTTATTTTCTATTAATTTCTATACCTCCCACTATAATTGGTCCCCTAACCCCCTTTAACGTCATTGTTCGCGTCACCTACTGTCTCCTAGCCTACTCCCAACCACTACGTTCCCTTCCTGGAGGAGAATAAGGGAGAGCTTGCATCCTGTGTCGAGGCCCAACGAAGCCTCAGGATGGCCTCCCCAGACTTCAGCGATCTTTAACCCAAAGTGGGTCCAGCGGCCCACAACGAGAGCGAAGGGATGGATGGTGCGGAGGGGTACACTTCCTATCTACCCTATCCATTAACCTTTAAACTACCCCGGGGCTTCCAACAAGCACCTCTTGCTTAAACTATTGGTTCTATCCACCCAGATTCCCATCGCCTGTGTTGGTGTCCTCACAATTTTGGGCCTCGCGCCCCAATTTTCTTTCTGTGCCCTCACACGGTCTCATGGCTGGGACGCGTGGCTCCCTTGGCAGGCACGACCCTCTGCCGATTCGCTGACGATGGCACCCCCGGGCACTACACTGCCTCCGAGCCTACCAGCTCCCGAAACACCGGGGAGTGCCCTCTCTGGCGACTCCCCTGAAACGCTCATGTGGCAGGCTGGTGCCCCGGGCCTCTTCCCTGTGTGTCCGTGCCCAATGCACTGCCAACGCGGCCAATGGCATCCCGGGCCCCGCATCATGCGGGCGCACCCGTGCCCACTACGCTATCCTGGCCCCCCGTGGGCCCTTGGCCTTTCGCGGCCGACTAGCCCGGTGCCCGGGGTACCCACTCAGCGATACTCACCTTTCGCAGCCACGCTCCCAGCCCGTCAACAGGGCTCCTGCACCCCTCCAAATAGGTATCGAGCCTACACTCCCACCAACAGCAAAACGACCTCCATTTTGTCAATTTGCAAAGGGGGTCCCTTGGGCGGGAGTCACTCCTCCCCACAATCACTCATCGCACCATGCATACCACATTCACTCCATACACTCAGGCCCGCTGGCCTCACTCACTCAACATGCTTCCGTTCATTTCACCACTTCATCGCTGATCACTGCCATTCTTCTCACAAAATCCCTGAACTACCTCATGCTCCCTCTTCGTCCCTGAAACTCGTAGCACATCCTTTTAATTTACGTTGCTAAACTACGTCCCTTCTACACATCCAAAGTCTGTCTCTGTCCTCAAATCCTCAAAAATCCATTTCCCATCCAAAGTCTAAACTGAATCCCTCTAACTAATCCATTCCACGGGCTCCATGAAGACTTACCCCTGCCCCATGAAGTCGGACTCGGTAAGCTCACCCTTCCCCCTAATTAGTGTCATCCTGTGCCCTGGCAGGGGATCTTCCACCCCATGCCTGGGAATCCTGTTCACCCGAAAGCGAGGCTTGCTTTTTTTTTCTTTTTTTAAATGCGCAGCACCAGCGCGGCAACTCGCAACCTGCGCACCAGCGCGACAATTCGCAGCCGCGCACCTTTGGCGTGACGTCGTGGCAGCTGTTCGCGTCCCTCGTCCCTCTTGGACGGTACCATCTGGCAGGGATTCACCCTCCTGCCGGATTCCAACCATACACGCAACCATGATGTCACCCGGCGCATATAAAAAAAAAACACAAACCTCGCGTCTCGAGGGGTTCCCCACGCGAACACATGTGCTCTGCCCGTTGGAGCTTAACACACACGCCCGCGTGGAGAACCCATCCGGTCCAAATCCGTTGTCCTACCTAAACTTTGTCCGTCGCGGGATCGGCAACATTCACCGCGCTCGTTTCCGGACCGGGCTTCACTCCCGCAAGCGAGCAAGTGGCGGCCTCGTGCGTTGCACGGCCCGAACCTCGCGCTCGCTGCTGGGTAAACCCGGCGCGGTCCCTATTGAAACTACGGCCGCGACTCGGCCCTTGTCTCTTAATCATCGCAGTCGTCTCCGTCGCACTCTCGCGCTCAAGCTCCATTCAACCCATGCACACCTGCGTGTCACGACACTCGCATATCTCGCCATTACACTCACTCTTGGAGATGCGGCTGCGTGCTCCCGCATGCCCACCGTCATCTCCCTCACATACCGCGACCTCACACACGCTGTCCCTCTCACACACCATGTGCTGGGAGGCACGCACTTCGGCACACTCGTCACCACACCACTCACACACGGGGGCGCACTCACACCTTGCACCACACACACCGGGACAACCACACTGGGGATTCGTGTCCCCACAAGGGGTTCCAGGGCCTCTATACCCCCCAAGCTCGGCGTGCACCTGTCCACAGCACTCGTCCCCTCGAACTGGCGAAGCACGACCGAACTCACCTGGTCGTGATCAGCTTCAAGGGAGCATCCTCCCTCCCCTCGTTCCTGGAGGAGGCCATCCAGCTGCTCGCACCGGGTCACGACACATTCAGCCAGCTCACCCCCATTATCCTCCACTAACTCCATGTGTGTGTGCTCGTTTTTAACCCCGTCCAATTCACCCTCTATCTCCCGTGTCTCTGTACATTTATTAGTTTCTGTTTCTTTCTGGCTCCCTTTTCCTTCCCATTGGAGTCGTTCTTCCTCTCTGAGCCCCATTAGCTGTTCGTTATCCTTCCAGAGTTTTTGCATCTCTCTGGACTTTAATTTTACTCTCTCCTTGAGTTCATTAATTTCAACCTCATTTTGTTTTTGTTTTCCATCCCACAGTCTCTCACGCTCTTCATTTTCCAGACTCATAGTTTCTTTCAATTGGCTCATTCGCTGTTCTCTCACTACTCTTCCTTGTTTTCTCTCCTGTCCTTCCTTCTCCAGTTTCGTGGGTTCGTTAATTTTGGTTCATTTGATTAATCTCCCTTTTGTGTTTCATTTGCTGTTCTCTCACTACTCTTCCTTGTTTCCTCTCCTGTCTTTCCTTCTCCAATTTCATAGTTTTCTTCATTTGGTTAATCTCCTTTTTGTGTTTCATTCGCTCTTCCTTCATTGCCCTTTCTTGCATCTCATCCTTTAATCTGGCCTTTGCTTCCAGCTGTTCGATCTGTACAGTGTGGTTCCTTAACATTTCATTCTCTGCTGTCGTTCTTTCTTCTCTCACCATCCTCACTTCGTTTTGTAATTTCCTCTCCTTGTTTTGGTATTTCTGGAACTCAGAAGCTTTCTCTTCCAATTATTTTCTCATCTCCGCACACTCCAACCTTGCTTTGGCTTCTAACTGTTCTTCTGGCTTGCCCTTGTAGTTTTCTACCCGTCTTCCCAGTTCCTCTGTCTCCATTTTTACCTCCAGTCCCAGCTTATCAACTCTCTTCGTCATGTCTTGAAGTCTTACCGAATATTCGGTTGAACCCTAACCGAATACGTGTACACACGGCAACACTTAAACAGTTCTACTTGTCGGACAGGCGCCACCCACAGTCATTTACACAAACCCAAAGAAAAGAAAGGACTTCCCTTGGTGCGGCCGTCGAGTCCTCCTCCCACGACCTCCACTCCGAGCTCCGTCTCCTCCGCCGTCCTCCACTGCCGACTCGACCAGGCTCGCCGATGGCACAGCTCGACTTCAACGAGCTCCTCGGGCTCCGCGCACTCCACGAGCTCCACACCGACGCGGAGGCACTCGACCACAGAAGACCAACTCTCGACCAACCCAACAACGACTTCAGACGAATTTCACGAGTCAGAGCGAGAGGAAGAGGGAGAGAGAGCAGGAGGGAGAGAACGCAGGATGAGGGAGAGAACGCAGGATGAGGGAGAGAACGCAGGATGAGGGAGAGAACGCAGGATGAGGGCGAGAACGCAGGATGAGGGAGAGAACGCGCTCCGCCCGTGTCCAACTTTTATAGCACGGGGCTCCGCCCTTCACTCCGTCCCGTTTTCGGCTCCACCCTCACACCAAGCGCGGGAAAGAATGGCAGGGAAAAGCCCACCAGCATCCTTGGCAGTTTTTGTTCGTTTGAAATCAAAGATAGGGAAAGAAAAACGACGAACTGGAAGATCGCAGCCCGAATGGATCACATAAATTCCCTCTATACAACGGGTTTGGGCTAACGATGCATGTACTTATCGAGATATCTCACCTGAGGGCCCTTTATAGTGTAATGCGAATGTCCACAGCCGTAACAATACATTGTTACGAATCTGGAAACCATTCGTATTCACACATACAGTTGACCCAAAGTTTAGTTATTTCGTTAAGTATATGTGGATAGTTAGAATCCCTCCCCTATGTCTAATGGGAATTTCATGTGTGCGCTGCGAGTTTCTTTCTCGTCAGTTTTCTACATCAATCCCCTCCACTCCTTCAGCTAGATTACGCACGTGTTCAAGGCCACGAAGGTAGATGGAGTTTCCATCGCTTGAGGGCCGACTCCGCTCCAGCAAGATGGAATGTTCCTCTCGTCCAATCAGGGGTAAGATCGCCTCAGCTCTGACTCTGCCCCATCAAAGAAGAATGTCTCCCCTCTCGACACTGGGGAAGACAAAAGAGCCTCTCTCGGGGGAGGAGCACCGAGACGCCCCTCCTCCTAAAATCGTGGCTGGCCACCACGACACCCAAAAATGCCCTGTCCAATCCGGAGGCGAGTTACCGAGAGCGGATCCCTCCACCCCGCATGGGGGGGGGGGGGGGATAAGGATCGCAAGCTGTATCCGGGTGCTGCGGGGTTCCTTGGAGGTCGTTCCTTGCTTCTGGTCTGCTGGGCTCTCCTGGTCACCGGTCATCGTTCGTGGGATCCTGGCTGCGCTCGTTGGATTCTGGTTTGTGGGTTAGAGTCCCATCGTGGTGGGTTGTGTTGGAGCGCTCGAGCTGGGGATCCCCGTTCCTTTCCACGGACTCCGAGCTCCACAAGTGCGAGTTGGTAAAATCGCACGAGGCTGCCAGGTACCCGACCAAACTCTAACCCCCATCTTGCCTATCCTCCGTGGCTGGAAGGTGCGAATAAAGGCCAACCGGCTCCATTTCTTTTTGGGTGTGTGTGTGTGTGTGTATGTGTCTGTGGCCAGTCTTGCAAGTAAAACTGTTAAGTGATTGCCATTGTACAGTTGACTGCATTTATATTCGTGATTAAGTCTGCTCTGTGTTTCCCTCCCTATTGCCTAATGTAAATAAATCACTGTTAAATGTTCCAGTTCGTTGTCTGTGTTTTATTTCATTGACCTAGTATGGTTTGGGCTTGAGAATTAGGGAGGCCGATTATGCCGTAAATTGTTATTTGGGCCGGCGCGGCTTTGGTAATTTCCACTCGGTTACACCGGATCCGAGTCGGTAACAGCGACTCGGTTCGGACAAAGCCGGGTGAGGGTGTGACTTCCCCGGTAGCTAGACCGTGCGGCTAATTAGGTTAATTGGAATCAGACAAAAAGACTCTTACCGCGCGGTCGAAATATTGGCGTCCACGGTCCATTAAGCGACCCGTCGACGTCGGAGTTATCCGGAGTGACGACCTTCAATTCCGGGTGTTTGGGGGAGGGGGGGGGAGACAGCCCAACTGCTCCATATGGTGGTCGTTCCCCGCCCCCGAACCCGGCACTACAACAATTGGTGTCAGGAGTGCAGATACGGACCCCTCGGCCTCCACAACAAAATTTGCAGGACACCAACCACAACAATTGGTGTCATGCGCGGGACTAGAACCCCTCCACCTCCATAGAGCAATTAACAGGATTCGGATCAGGGATGCGCGGAGCGCCCCCCCCCCCCCCCCGTTCCCTCCAAATTAAGAGCGTTTAAATCATTCTCAACACGATTCATGGCAGGCCAAGACAGGCTGGAGCAGGTGGGTTCAGAACTAAGCTTAGGGGAATCCATGGTCCAGGACGACACCTCCATCCAAGAAGAAGACGCCCCCCCTCCCAAGTGTCAAATTTCCCCACCGATCCCTGCCGGTCCCACACACCATCATGGCGGATCGGCTTCGCAGAGTCCATTTGACTTGAGCCAGTTGGTAGAAATACTAACGAACATGCAAAACCAACAGAGGGGTGACATGCAACGAATGGATGCAAATATGCAAGCACAGAGGAGTGATATGCAAAGAGTGGAAAGCCGAATGGATGCGAATATGCAAGCATGGAGGAGTAATGTGCAAAACTTCCAAAACTGCATGGATGCGACTACGCAGGCACTGAAGGGCGAAATGGAAAACGTGGTCCAGAATTTTACAAATGGGACCAGTACACTACGTGGGGGAACGACCAAGTCAAGGGGAGTGCAATGGCTGCTCGGTCCGCAATGGAGACGGGCGAGGTCGAGGTGACGAGTGATGCTACGGTAGTCACGGGTAAAACTTGTAAACTCGGGCAGGTAGAGACACAGAGCCAGGGATTAAAAGAGGTGACGGGGCCACAGAAATCAAACGAGGGGAACTAATTAAATAAAGTAAAATAGGAGCACACACACATAGAACTGGAAGGGGACATTGGGGTTGAGCGGGTGGAATGTTTCGGGACCCAATGCAGGGGTCAGGTTAACCTCCCACAGGAACGAGGGGAGACGGTATGCTCCCTCGAGGCAGGCCTTGACGAGATGAGTCCGGTAAGGCCGTGCGAGGTCGAGCGGGTGCATGGGGCGAATGAGCACATGCAGAGCTTGGGGGGGGGTATAGAATCCCCAGGATCTTTTGGGTTTACCCAAGCACCTGATGTGAATGTCCTAGAATGTGTGTTGGAATGTGTGAGTGATACCAATGACATGGAATGTGTGGAAATGGGACGCGGACCGATCCAGACGGGAGACGCGGGTCGTGTAATGGACTTGGATATTTTGGAAACCACGCCGGCTCCGCGGGACGCTGTGTGCGAGGTCCGTTCTATGTTTTGCGGGCAGCCCAAGCGTGCACGACTTCGGATTGGGAAGCCGGCGCTGAAACTTCTCATGCTTGGTACAAAACCAGCATGCGCACGGTTAAAATGGCGACGATGGTGTGGATTTGGAAAGCACGTGGCCCGATGTGAGCCCGTGTACAGAGGCCCACGTGCTGCTCGCCGCGAGTCCTGTTCGCGGGACGCGCGGAGTGGGTCCCCGGGACGACACAGCCGGCCCCGCTTGCGTTGCAAGCCTCGCGGTGCGGTTCGTGTGCGAGCGACGTCACCGGGGATCTCACAGCACGAAAGCCAGGTGAGTGGCGCACGGCTCACATGGTGGATGGCTTGAAAGTGAGTGCATGGTGCGATTGATGGGGTGACATTATGCTCCCATGTATCGCCTATACGGAGGGGACGTGCAAATTGTAGACCTCCGCCCTGGTGACGCAAAGATGGCCCGGCCTTGCTCCGAGTACACGATGCCCGGCCAGGATGTGGCAAGCATCGTCGCCCGGGCAAAGGAGCACTAGTTTAGGGGATGGGGTTAGCGTAGATAGACCGGCCTCATGGGGGCATGAGCCGTCCTCCATGGGGCCTGGTGAAATGAGTTAGAGGGAATGTTAGGTTAAATTTAGAAATGGATTGGGAGACACGGACAGACATGGACCGTGTAGTGGACACGTAGCTTAGCAGTAGAGTTAAAAGGAACGTGCATTTGAATAAGGGATGACGGGGAGCATGAGCTAGTTGGTGGAACATAGGTAGAGTGTCAGTGTGATGTGAATTATATTTTTCTTTTTAAAGAGATGAAGAGAATGAAGTACAATGAGTGAATGTGGGACAGCGGACCCAAGTGTGAATGGAGTGAATGTGGAATGCATGGTGCGAATGAATGATTGGGGGGAGGAGTGAATCCCACCCAAGGGAACCCAGGGTCAGTGTAATGTTAGTTAGTGGGTTAGTTAAATTTACCAAAAGGAGGTCGCTTTGTTGTCGGTGTTTGAAGAAGGCACGATACCTCTTTGAAGGGTGCAGGAGTCCATTGACCGGCTGGGAGCGTGGCTGTGGAAAGGTGAGTACTGAGTAGAGGGCACCCCAGGCACGGAGAAGTCGGCCAGAGTAGGCCATGGGACCAAGCGACCGGGATAGTGAAATGGGCATGGGCGACTCTCGGAATGGGACCCGGAGCACCAGAAATTCCACGTGGGCATATACGGGGGAGTAGCCAGGAAGGGCACTCGGAGACAGTCGGCTCGGAGACAGCCTCAGCCGCCCAGGAGTGCCGTAGTTCGAGTTCGGCAGAAGGGAATCCCAGCCAATTGAGCCACGATGCCCAGCCACGAAATTGTGCAAGGGCACGAGAGAAAATTTGAGGGCCAGGCCCAAATTTATAACAGACACCAACACAAACGACGGGGATCATGGTTGCGAGAACCGATAGTTTAAAGAGACAGGCGTGTTGAAAAGCCCCGGGGATAGTTTAAAGTGTAATAAAGGATAGGACAGAGAGGAAATGTGAACCCCTTCGCACCATCCATCCCTTCGCTGCCCGTAGGCCACTGGACCCACCTTGGAAAGATTGCTGAAATCTGTGGAGGCTATTCTGAGGCTCCATTGGGCCTCGAGACAGACCCACCTGTCTCTTCCTTATTCCCCTCAAGGAGCTTAGGGGTTGGGAGTGGGCAGGCAGGATAGGTGAGCCGGACGAGGACAGTAGGAGGGTTAGGGACACTTGGAATTATAAAAGAAAAAAAAGAAAAAGGGGGGGGGAAGGGGAAGTCTAAATTTTGTTATTGCAAACCAAGGGAGTGGGTATGGACAAAGACAGGCAAAGGCGATAGGTTGGGGGGAGAAAGTAGGGTAGGTCCAAGCCAGTTTTCAGAGCGGCCGGCACCACCGCACTCCCTCCAGAACCTCACGGACCAGACTAGAGGCTGGCCAGCTTCATATGCCAGCCTGTTTGTGCTGCATCTGCTGGTCTGCATTCGCATTGCCATGCCTTGTTTGCCTGCCTTTGCCTTGACCCTATGCCTGCCAAGCCCTTGTTTGCATTTCCCCCCCATGTCAACAATCTCTATCATGTGCACCAGGATCATCTCCTCAAGTTTTGCAAGGACTGCCCTGCAGGCAGCCACACCACGGGGACTGCATTTGACCTGCAAAATGATTGATGCTGCTGTGCCTTTTTCCCACAGATCACAGGTCCTGGGCCATGGTTAGTGTAAATAGTAGGAAATGTATATAATCTTTAAAACCCACCTGTTTGTGTGAGCGCCGGCAATCTTATTTAAGTCGTCTGTGTGAGTCTGATAGTTTAGTTACGCAGCACACTAGGTTATTTATATTTGGGGCATGTATTCAAATGTCGCACTCAGGGATCCGTAGGTAAAACGAACTCGGGGAAAAAAAACCTACACCTGCATGGCACACGGAAATTTACGACTCGGTACGAGTCTTTAAAAAGGGGGGAGGGGGGGTGGTCATGTTACGAATCTGGAAACCATTGGCATTCACTCATACAGTTGACCTAAAGTTTAGTTATTCCGTTAAGTACATGTGGATAGTTGGAATCCCTCCCCTATGTCTAATGGGAATTTCACGTGTGCGCTGCGAGTTTCTTTTGAGTTAGTTTTCTATATCAATCCCCTCCACTCCTTCAGCTCCATTACGCACGTGTTCAAGGCCACGAAGGAAGACAGAGTTTCCATCGCTTCATGGCCGACTCCGCTCCAGCAAGATGGAATGTTCCTCCCGTCCAATCAGGGGTGAGATCGCCTCAGCTCTGACTCCGCCCCATCAAAGAAGAACGTCTCCCCTCTCGACACTGGGGAAGACAAAAGAGCCTCTCTCGGGGGAGGAGCACCGAGACGCCGACAAGCCCCTCCTCCTCCAATCGCGGCTGGCCACGACACCCAAAAATGCCCCGTCCAATCCAGAGGCGAGTTACCCGAGAGCGGATCCCTCCATCCCACGTGTTGGGGCGGGGGGGGGGGGCGTTAAGAAGGATCGTGAGCTGTATCCGGGTGTTGCGGGATTCCTTGGTTCCTTGGAGGTCATTCCTTGCTTCTGGTCTGCTGGGCTCTCCTGGTCGTCGGTCATCGTTCGTGGCTGGCCGAGTCATTCGTGGGATCCTGGCTGCGCTCATTGGATTCTGGTTCGTGGGTTCGAGTCCCACCGTGGTGGGTTGTGTTGGAGCGCTCGAGCTGGAGATCCCCGTTCCCTTCCACGGAATCCGAGCTCCACAAGTGTGAGTCAGTAAAACCGCACGAGGCGGCCAGGTACCCGACCAAACTCAAATCCCCAGCTTGCCAATCCTCTGTGGCTGGAGGGTCCAAATAAAGGCCAGCCGGCTCCATTTCTGTTTGGGTGTGTGTGTCTGTGTCTGTGGCCAGTCTTGTAAGTAAAGCTGTGAAGTGATTGCCATTGTACAGTTGACTGCATTTATATTCGTGATTAAGTCTGCTCTGTGTTTCCCTCCCTATTGCCTATTGTAAATAAATAACTGTTAAAATGTTCCAGTTCGTTGTCTGTGTTTTCTTTCATTGACTCAGTGTAATTGGGCTTCAGAATTAGGGAGGCCGATTGCGACGAAAATTGTTATTTGGGCCGGCGCGGCTTTGGTAATTCCCGCTCGGTTATGCCGGATCCAAATTGGTAACAGCGACTCAGTTCGGACAAAGCTGGCGAAGAGGGTGGCTTCCCCGGTAGCTCGACTGCATGGATAATTAGGTAAATTGGAATCAGACAAAAAGACCCTAACCGCGCGGTCGAAATATTGGCGTCCACGGTCCATTAAGCGACCCGTCAACTTCGGAGTTATCCGGAGTGACGATCTTCAATTCCGGGTGTTGGGGGGGGGGCGGCCCAACTGCTCCATGTAGCGGTCGGTCCACACCCCCAAACCCGGCACCACAACAATATATACATATATATATATATATATATATATATATATATATATATATATATATATAATCATCATTTATTTAAGTCAGTATTATCCTCCTTCCAGTGGGGGGGGGGGGTGGTTGCTGACTTTCACTCCTTCCATGACATAACTCCAGCTCTCCACCTTCTTCTATCTTCTGTGGTTTCCACTCCCAATCCCAATTTCTGACTTGCTTTCATAACCGACTCCTTCCAACTCAACTTTGGCCTTCCTCTTCCCCTTTTCCCCTCCATTTCCAAATTCCATACTCTCTTAACTCCCTCATCATCTCTCTTTCTTAGCACGTGACCCAACCATCTCAAGCCACTCCTTGTTACCACCTCCACCATTGTATCTTTCAGACCAATCCTTTCCATCAACTCCTTCGTGTTCTTTCTGTCTAACAACTGCACTCCACACATCTTTCTAATCATTGCTCTTTCTGTTCTTCTCAAGAGACCTTCTTCTACCCATCTCACAGTCCATGCCTCTGACCCATAAACCATTACTGCTCTCACACAGGTGGTATAGATCTTCCCTTTCAACTTCAAAGGCAGTCTTTTACCACATACCACGAATGCAAGCTCGTTGAACTTCATCCTACCCAATCTCGTTCTTCTTGTAACTGCAAGCTCGCTGCCTCCACTACTGTTGATGGTGTCACCCAAATAACAAAATCTGTTTACTCTCTCAAGATCTTTAAATCTTTGCTCCATATCCAGATCCTGATCCTGGTGGCTTAAATTTCTTCTTCTGATGCAGGCTTTACACTCAAAACTACCATTCATTATTTGTGTCACTCTTTTCACATTTGTACATCTACCATGAATCCATTTGTGACAAGAACTGCATCTGATGGCATTACTTACCACAAACTCCACATGGATCTTTCTTGGCCAATTCAATAACCCCTGTTTCTTCACCACATTCCATAATTTTCGTTTTCCCAATGTTAATTTTCAAACCTTTGCCTTCAAACGCCCTCTTCCATTTGTTGAACTGTGATTCCAACTCCTCCATTGATTCTGCAATCAAGACTAAATCATCCGCATAAAAGTGTAGCAGCATAGCAAACCTGTTGTGCATTTTGTGATACAAGCACCAAATTTGGCACAAATGTACATTAATATGTTGCGAACATTTTCAGACATTGGGCCACTTGAAATTCTCTTTATGTCCGCCATATTGGATTTCAAAATGGCCGCCACCTGAAATCTACCTTTGCTATTAAAATCTGGACATAATGCAGCTATTGACTTGATTCTGGAATGTAAATGTATGTTTTTGGGGGCAAGGAATCCAATGGTACCATTTTCAACTTAACATTATCTATCACAGTCTGTTATATAATTTTATTTGGAAATTATCTTGGCAAATATTGGATTCAACACAATACTTTGAAAAGAATGTCTTAGTTCTGTAAATGTCTTAGGTATAATACTGACATGCTACATGGTCTAGTATTTGAGGCTAGGTGTACTGGTATCTGAGGCTAGGTATATACCGGTACTGAAGATACGTGTACATAAACAGTGTCACGTTAACAAGTTCAGCATTGCCACAAGTACATGTATGTTGTTGACTCATCGTCATGTGCAGTCCCCTTCACACACACAGAGGGCTGTGCACTGAAGGGCAGCCTTTTTGCACTTGCAGCGCCTCACACACCCTTTCTTGCACTTGCAAGAAACCAGCTCAATGCAGCTGTGAGCTGCCTCAGTTAGCCTGGTCCAGTAAGGTGTGTACTGTCCTTCTCCAGTCCTTGACCAACCCCAGTTGGTTGGTGGAGGGAGCTCTGGTGCTGGCAGCAGTATCTGACCCCACACATGTCCACCTTGATACACTGCCCTCTTGACATGTTCCTCCAGAGCTGCCTTCGTTGGAGGGATGAGCTGCACATTGTTCTTCCTTGCGAAGAGTTTCCTCCTGGCCTTGTCAATGTCTGTGCATTTGCTGGTTCGATCATACAACAGGATCACGAACCTCTCGATGATGCGGATTGCATCGTCTGGTATGTCACGAGGTGCAGAGGACAGCAGCAGCAGCGCTTCAGTGAGTTCTGGCAGTACCGTCCAGACTGCCCACGCAGTCTTCTTGCCATGTCTATGAAAACTAGACGCAGTGTCGCATCCAGTTAGGGCGTGGAACATTGGCAGTGCACGAGCCTTCTCTCGTCCCAATCCAGATGCTATTTCGTGTGCGGCTAGGTATCGGAAAGTCTGGCCTGTTCCGAATGCCAGCCACAGTTTGTCTTCTGGTTGCAACTCCTGTGCCAGGGACACTGCCAGCACCACAACATCGGTGTCTACAGTCCGGATGAGTATTGCATGGTGTCCATGCTGGACTGCGCGAGATGCATGCAGCAACATCCGACTGTCAGCTTCTTCATGGTTACATGGGGCGAGTGAGGTCAGATCTGGCAGTCGTGGCTTGCTGAGCACTGCCTATCCATCAGTAATGACGAGTTGCTTGTCCTCCTGGTCAAACCATTCCATGAGAGCTGCTGAGAGGAACCTGAACAGCTCGGTCTTGTTGCTGTCCACTCGTAGGAAGTTCTGCCAGTTTCCTGGTATGGCTGCGGCAGCCAGCACACGTCTCCGCACACCTTGTCCCCGCTTTGCACGTGTACTACCTTTCAGTGAATCGGCAAGGTAAGTATCCCAGACCAGATCCAGGCGTGACACTGTTTGCAGCTTCGTGGACATATATGGGATGAAGATCTGTTGTGCATACTCTTCAAAGGTCTTTGATGCAGCCGGCCTCAGCATCTGGACGATGGCTGCTCCATCAAGCACAATACAGGTCGTGAGAGGAGTCTCTGTCTTTGCGTCGGAGACTTCTTCCAAGCATGTGAGGAGATCTCTCTTGGTGCCAGTGCAGAGGCTTCCACCATCAGACAATGCAGAAGGACATGCCTGATTCTCCTGACAAAAGAACTCCTCAAGGTTTCCATCCCTCGTCTGGCAGCCAATGTACAGGCATGCGAAGAGTTCACGGTCATTCTTGATGGAGGCGAGCTGTTGCTGACCTATGCTCTGGCTTCTTGGAGTGGAAGTGCTGAACACCTTCAGCTTGTTACGAGGAATGGGTGCGTCCACTGCCTTTGTTTTGTCCAACAGACACTCTCTTGTGAAAGCCTCGAACTGCTCTTGGCCAATCCTCTTGGCATTCATCACGGTCTCCACAGCAGCAGGATCTGCGATCTCCTTTGTGTCCAGTTTGACTACATCCTGACTCTCCTCTTCGAATGGGTTGCCCATCTCCTCTATGACACCGACGAGAGAGCGAACATCTTTCACAAATGAAGCCTGTACACGATGATGTGTGTCTGCTGTTTGCAGTCTCCAGTGTTGGTTCCCATCCTGGAATTCTTCGATCACCCTGGCAACTTCTGGTCCCGCAACCATCCAGCGACGTAGGGCACTAGGGTTGTCAGTGAGCCCAAATGCTCCACCGTCTCCTTTGATGCAGGCATTATTCTGCTCATGTGCCTGGTCAATTGGGATTGAAGAGAACACCCTCTGTGTTTTCTGAACGGTGAAGTGGCTTTCCCTGAATTTCCTGGCTACATCTGGGTGTTTGATGGTGAGTTCGGCCATGCCCTTCAGGTGTACTGGTATCCACCTAGCATAGTGGGTGTGATCCAGTGCATGGAACCAGGCGACCAGCTCTGTCAGAGCATCGAGGTACATCATTAATGATCCCTGCCTGAGAGAACGCACTTACACTAGAACCAACAGTTCTAGTTCCAGCACGGTTGCCCAGTAGTGAAACTGGGGGATGTCTTCTCCTCTCTGGCAACACCAGTCTTCAAACTCCGGAAGGTCCTCTGCATCCCTGGTTTCTCCCAGACAGTAGTGGTTGTCGGCACGGTGTTGCAGGATGTACAGTGCTGCTGCAGTCACTTGATGTGAATTTATATTTTAGACTGCCATTATATATGAGCTTGTCTGAGTTGTTACTGAGTCTGAGTCTGAGTGATTTAGTATAGTTTTTTTTATTTATATTTACAGAACTAAGACATTCTTTTCAAAGTATTGTGTTGAATCCAATATTTGCCTGGATAATTTCCAAATAAAATTATATAACAGACTGTGATAGATAATATTAAGTTGAAAATGGTACCATTGGATTCCTTGCCCCCAAAAACATACATTTAGATCCCAGAATCAAGTCAATAGCTGCATTACGTCCAGAGATAATAGCAAATGTAGACTTCAAGTGGTGGCTATTTTGAAATCCAATATGGCGGACATAAAGAGAGAATTTCAAGTGGCCCAATATCTGAAAATGTTCGCAACATATTAATGTAAATTTGTGCCAAATTTGGTGCTTGTATCACAAAATGCACAATTCTTTTGAATATTTTGGCTAAGCCACCCCACTATAAAGTAATTCAAACAACACACCTATTCTTTCTGACTCTGACAATACATCGAGTATCGTCACAAACAGGAGTGGCGAAAGCACCGATCCCTGATGAACGCCCACGGCCACATTGAATTTTTCAGAGAAACCACTACCAACTTGAACTCGTGTCGTCGCATCTTCATAAAGTTTCATTACAACCTCCACCAAAGCCTCAGGAACATTTCTTCTGCAGAGCGCCCATACGATGACTTTACTGGGGACTCTGTCAAACGCCTTTTCCAGGTCCACAAAACACATGAACAATTTCTTTTTCTTTTCTTGATAGCACTCCTGCATGCGCCTGACTATGAAGATCGCATCAACCGTATCTTTTCCTGGCATGAAACTATATTGCATCTCATCAATCTTCACCACCTCCCTGAGCCGTTTCTCTAACACTCTTTCCACAAGTTTCATTCCATGTTCCAGTAGTTTCACTCCACGATACGATCCACATTCCATGACACTCCCTTTACCTCTGTAGATGGGTACCAAGGTGCTTTGTTTCCAATCCTCTGGCATGCTCTTACCTTGCATTATCTCATTTGCAACCTGATGTAATACTTCTAATCCATGAGGAGACGATGTAAAATGCTCCTTCAAAATGCTTGATGGACCACCTGCTTTTCCATTCTTCATACTTTCCAAAGCTTTCTTTATTTCTTCCTTTGAGATTTTTCACTGGGCCCTCCGTTCTTTCAGCTTCCACTAAACCATCCCGTTGATTTTCCTGATTCATGATGGATTCCATATATGCTCCTTCCAGATTCTTCTTCCATCTTCATCAACAAAGAAAATCCTCCCATTTTTATCCTTTATACAGTTACTTTCAGTGACGTCATGAGATTCCCTCTTCATTATCTTCAGTTTCTGAAAAATTCCTTGTCTGTTCATCTGCAACTGTTCCAGCTCTTTTTCAGCTTCTTTCTTCATGGCTTCTGCCACCACGTTCTTTGCCTTCTTCTTATCTCTCTTGTATCTTGCTTTGTTTTCTTCCATGTTCTGTTTCTGCATCTTCTTGAAGCTTTCTTTCTTTCGATGGCAAACTTCACCTCTTCGTTACACCACCAGGTTTCACTTTACTAACACCCCAAACTTCATTTGCTGCTTGTTGAGCACAATTCCTGTACTTTGTCCAGATATCTCCGTCTTCTTCCTTTTCCTTCCAGAGAATATCCGTCCTTTCAGCAAATTTTCTTTTTACTTCTCCATCTTTCAGCTTTCAGGTCTTTGTACGCTTACTCTGTTGCTGTTTCTTTTTCTTCACCTCATCTATTTTGTTCACATCCATTACCACCAAGCTGTGCTGGAGTTCACCAGGAATAACTTTCACATTTCAAATTTTCTTTCTCCAACTTTTTCCGACTAACATAAAATCGATCTCTGTTTCTGCTCCACCGGACCTAAATGTTGCCTTTTTCTCATTCTTGAACCAACTGTTCATGGCAACCAGATCCGCCTCCGCGCAAGATTCTCATAAATTTCTTCCTTCATCATTTCTCCTACAAATACTAAAACAGTCATGAACACCTTCATAGCCATCCACATGACCGTTGAAGTCACCAGTGACAATTAAAAATTCTTTTGGCCCCATGCACTCCACTTCTGCTATTAGATCTTCATAAAACTTTTCTTTTTCAACTTCCTCTCATCCCACCTGTGGCGCATATCCACTTATCACATTAATTAATTGCCTACCATGTACCATTACCACCACTAGAATCTTGTCACCAATTATTTTTCAATCAATAACATTACCACTCAGTTCCTCCTTTATCAAAACTCCCACTCCTGCAGCTACATCACCACCTGACCACAAAAACTTATACCTGACCCCCATCGCACCAACGAATCTTGCTCCACCTCCTTTCCATCTTGTTCCTTGCACACAACACACATCCACTTTCCTCTTTCTCAGTTCCAATGCTACTAGTCCAGCAGAGTAGTCTGATATTTCAGATCAATTGTTCAAATTTGCATCAAAGCACCAAAATTGGTACACATGTAGAATAATGTATTCCGAACAATTCTAGATATGGAGCCACCAGAGATTGTGCCTTGGTCATCCAAAGCTGACAATGGCAAAATCTCGGGTGGCTCCATATCTAGAATTGTTTGGAATACATTATTCTACATGTGTACCAATTTTGGTGCTTTGATGCAAATTTGAACAATTGGTTTGATATGCTGCAGTACTATACCTCCATACTTCTTCCCACCATTGAACCAATGTTCCAACTCCCAAACCTCAAGTTTGAACACACATCGGGTCCATGAGAACCATCACAGGGAAGGACAGGCCTTCGCGATCTTGCTTGAGGGTTTGTACCATTCTTTTTGACGTAAGCCGGTACCGCCCATGGCAACCTACGGGCTGATGGCTGCCCATGTTGAAGTTGTCCTGCCATGATGAAGTTAATGGAGCCTAACTTTTTACAGTGAGCATGCCCTTGCTTACCACCAACCTGTAACCCTCGGAGGGAGTGTAAATGGCCATTGGCTCTTCCATGAGCTCCTCTGCCCTTTGACAGGTTTTATTTTTAATCCTGTTGGGTGTCCACACACACCCTCCTCACCCGGTTTAGTCGCCGACGATCCGACCATGAACAGCACAGTACCGGTTTACATGGTTACCGAGTAGCAGGTTACAACCTGGGCTGACAGAAATATATATATATATATATATATATATATATATATATATACATATATATACATACATACATATATATACATACATATATATACATACATACATATATATACATACATACATACATACATACATACATATATAAATATATATATATATATATATATATATATATATACCGTATTTTCACGACCAAAAGGCGCACCGTGCCAAAAGGCGCAGTCTCAGTTGTGTGTGCCGTTCCTGTATTTGACACACACATAAGGCGCTCCTCACGATAGGGCGCGGGTTTTATATGAATATCCTCTACTACGTACGTCCGCCGTACAACAACACACTCACACAAGCACACAAGTGTGCGTATTTAAAAATAGATCGGGAGCAAAATTGAGTTTGGTTGTGCTTTATTAAAGTATTAGTTACAAAAATACTAAAACAATCAAATACCGGTAATAGTCTTTAATCAAATCCATCGAAATCCTCATCCTCTGTTTCGGAATCGAACTGCGCTAAACCCAACCTAGCAGGTCCACCTTCCTCGCCGTCAGAGTCACTTTCTGCACCGTGCGGCTCCTCCGAAATGATGCCGGCTTTAGCGAAAGCTCGGACAACAGTGCCAGCAGACACGTTAGCCCAGGCATCAACAATCCAGTGGCAAACTGTGGCGTAACTCGCCCGGCACTGCCTTCCACCCTTTGTGAAGCTGTGCTCTCCTTCGGTCATCCACCGCTCCCACGCCGCTCGCAGCCTCACTTTGAACGGCCGGTTCACGCCGATGTCCAGCGGTTGGAGTTCCTTTGTCAAGCCTCCCGGAATCACAGCAAGCGTAGCGTTCATCTGCTTCACTTGTATTTTCACGTCGTCGGTGAGATGAGCACGCATAGAGTCATAAATCAGGAGCGAAGGTGATGCGTGGAAAAAACCACCCGGTCTTCTTACATACACCTGCCTCAGCCACTCCTTCATCATTCCCTCGTCCATCCAGCCCTTTTCATTTGCCTTGATAATGACGCCTGCTGGAAACGTCTCTTTAGGCAAAGTCTTCCTCTTGAAAATTACCATCGGCGGCAGTTTCTGTCCATCGGCGTGGCAGCCAAGCACAACAGTAAACGAAGCCTTCTCATACCCCGTTGTGCGTATCGCCACCGTGCTGGTTCCCTTCCTCTCCACCGTGTGACTCACCGGGATGTCGAACGTGAGCGGCACCTCGTCCATGTTGGTGATGTGGCTCGGCTGGATCCGTTTGTCGCAGATGTGCTTGCTGCAGTAGGAGCGGAAGTTTTCCATCATTTCTTGATAATCCGCCGGACGTTGCTGCGCTATCGTAGTCCTGGTCCGGATGGAAAAATGGCACCGTTTCATGAAGCGAAAGCACCAAGACGGACCTCCGTGGAAATGTTCGATTTTCATTTCCTCCGCTATCGATACTGCCTTCAGTCGGATCGTGACCGTCGAAACGCTCCTCCCACTTGCTCTTTGCTCAACGATCCACTGCTCAAGTCTTTCCTCCAACTCTGGCCACCTCGCCTTGTTTCCACGGAAACTCAGCTGCGTCTTCTTCACCTGTCGCAGCTCGTTTTCCAGCTTCCTCCACTTTCGAACCATCGACTCGTTGATCTGGAAATTCCTCGCCGCGGCTCGATTCCCATGTTCCTCCGCATAGCTGATCGCCTTCAGTTTAAACTGAGCTTCATAAGCGTGTCTCTTTGCCATTTTCGGGGTTGTTAAAACAGCAATGTTCTGCATACCGCACATACCTGTTCTTTTATACATAAGCCACGCCCACATTTACCCCCAGTTCTAATGTTCACAAATACGTCCGCCTTACAATGACGACACACAAAGGGCGCACTGCACTATAGGGCGCGTCGCACATTTTGACAAAAATCTAAGACGTTTATATGCGCCTTATAGTCGTGAAAATACGGTACATACATACATACACACTCACACACATACATACATATATATATACACACACTGAATAAAAAAGCAATGTAGGAGTGACAAACTGCAGTCAAAAAAAGGTTCTAAACAAGATAGGGATGATGTTGGTTTCGAGAGTAGCAAACAGTATTGCCATCACATAATCCCTCCTTCACTGCCTCCAGACTATTGTCTTGCTAAAAGCAACAGAAGCTCCTATATAATTTCAGGGAGTTCTTGCAACTTCAGTTGTCTTTCATACGTTTTTTTTTGTTTAAGTTAGACTAACCAATCATAAATGCAGACAAGAAGGGCACTCGGTAGAGCGCATACCTCCGCCACATAATTCCTGATCTATGAGAAGACATCGAGCCCAATACATTTTTGAAGTATCATGCTATATATCGTTTTTCACCTTCTCTCTCAATGGTGAGGATTCACTTTTAAAATTAAATAACTCTCATATCTAGATTCGGATTCATATGTTCACCAAAATCTAATCAATTTGTCCTTGCCACACACCTGTGTCCACCAAGTTTTGTCCGGATCTGTACACAACTTTTTTGAGATATCGTGTTATATATCGGTTTAGCCCTATCTCTCAATGGTGAAGAATCACCGAATAAAAACAAGAAGAGCACTCAGTAGAGTGCATACCGCCGCCCTGTAATGCCTGATCCACGAGAACATATCTGGCCAATTTATTTTTTTTGAAATAACATGCTATATATCGTTTTTGAGCCCAATCTCTCAATGGTGAAGAATCACTTTAAAAAAAAAAATTCTAGTAGTCGGATTCGCATCCAGATCTTCACCAAAATCGAATCAGTTCATCCTCATCACACACCCAACCTGTCCACAAATTTTCATCTGAATCCATCCACAACTTTTTGAGATATCCTGCATGCAGACAAACAAACAAACACAGAAAGGGGTGAAAACAAAACCTCCTTCACCTTTGGTGGCAGAGGTAATAATTATAGATGTGCATGTTGTTTGCAAGAAGTTGATGTTTATGTACTGGTATTAACATTGTAGTCGGGCTGCTAATTTATGGTCTCAATATGTGGCTGCACTACAAGAGTAATCAGGTACTGTTGTGACGAGTGAAGTGTTTGTGGAAGCTTGAACCAATTACAATTGATGAAGTGTAAAGGAGGCAGTGATGTGGGGATTGGTATGTGACGGTAATACTGTTAGCTCCACTCTCAACCATCATCATCCCCATCTTGTTTAAAACTTAATTTTTTTAGACTGGAGTTTGTCTTCCCGACATTGTTTTTTTCATTTAGCAGAAATTTTTTTTATCAACTTGTTTCTGTAAAAAAATTTTTTATATTGAATTACAGAATAGTATGGTACTTCAAGGATACCCAATCTTGGAGCAAAAGTGCCAAGAGATCCTCGTCAGCCATGTCATACACAGCATGTCTGTGTTCGATGGGGTTGTGGTCAGGGCCCTGACTGTACCTTGCAGCTCTGTCATATTGCTCGTTTCCTCAAATAACTAGATGGTATTCATAGAATACATACCCCACGCAGTCTTGAGAAGGACTTGGTGTGAGCCAACTCTTGCTTTTTAAGGTTTTTTTTAATCAAATATGACTGCAAGACCATGTGACCGATGTCATCATCATCAAACTATATTTCCCATGGGTAGTTGATCAATTAAATTTTGTATTGATAGGTTAAGCGGTTTCTCCTACAAAGATTTTCCAAGATTTTCCCTTAGATTCAATATGGCTGCCAGACCACATGACACATGATGGTCATGTTAATAAAAAATCCTGTTCAAATTTCAAGTCAATCAGATTAAAATTGACAATTTTAGAAATTCGGCCGATGTTGACCTTTTGGTCCATGTTGACCTCAAAAATAATTGGTTGAATTCAGTGACTTGATATGCAAATCATATTCAAATTTAGAGTCAATCAGATGAAAATGGAGGATTTTAGAAAATTGGCCTTGTTGACCTCTTAACACTCATGTATACTCTTAACAAAATGCAGACATGTTTCACGTACGACATACGTACATATGCTACCGATCGCTTAACCCAGCCTTTCGCTTCCTCCAGCCTCAGGGCACACAATGACCTGCACTTAGAAATGTTAAAAATCATTACTGTGGATGAGCAGTACAGAGAACATAAACGTGATTAAGCTGAAAAGTGATGTACATAGCCATCTGTGTGACATTATCAGACAAATTTTCATCAACATGCATAGGGGAGTACCTTACCCAATCCAAACTCTCGCTGTTGCATACATACACTGGGGTATTCAGCAAATGTTCTCGAGTAAGAATTTCGTTTTCTGTACCCCATGTACATGCTCTGTCCATACGAGAAGCTCTTATGTAAGCTTCAACACTGGACATACCAGTAGAAAGTACGAATGGCTCAATATCATATATGTGTGCGACAATTGCAGAACGCACAGCTCCATGTTGTTGTTGCGTGCCTGTGATGATACACTACATGACCAAAAGTATGCGGACACCCCTTCCAATTAGTTGATTTGGCTATTTCAGCCACACCCTTTGCTGACAGGTGTACAAAATCAAGCACACAGCCATGCAATCTCCATAGATAAGTATTGGCAGTAGAATGGGCCGCACTGAAGAACTCAGTGACTTTCAACGTGGCAGCGTCATAGGATGACACTTTTCCAACAAGTCAGTTCGTCAAATTTCTGCCATGCTAGAGCTGCCCCAGTCAACTGGAAGTGCTGTTATTGTGAAGTGGAAATGTTTCGGAGCAACAACAGCTCAGCTGCAAAGTGGTAGGCCACACAAGCTCACAGAACAGGGCCACCGAGTGCTGAAGCATGTAGCGTGGAAAAAAATAATAATCTGCCGTCAGTTGCAACGCTCACTACGGAGTTCCAAACTGCCTCTGGAAGCAATGTCAGCACAAGCACTGTTCGTCGAGAGCTTCATTAAATGGGTTTCCATGGCCGAGCAGCCGCACACAAGCTTAAGATCACCATGCACAATGCCAAGCGTTGGCTGGAGTGTTGTAAAACCCACCACCATTGGATTTTTGAGCAGTGGAAACACATTATCTGGAGTGATGAATCACATTTTACCATCTGGCAGTCTGCCAGATGCTACTTGCCTGAATGCGTAGTGCCACATATAAAGTTTGGTGGAGGAGGAATAATGAGCTGGTGCATTTTTTCATGGTTCGGGCTTGGCCCCTTAATTCCAGTGAAGGGAAATCTTAACGCTACAGCATACAATGACCTTCTGGACAATGCTGTGCTTCCATCTTTGTGGCAATCGTTTAGGGAAGGCCCTTTCCTGTTTCAGCATGACAATGCCCCCATGCACAAAGCGAGGTCCATGCAGAAATGGTTTGTCGTGATCGGTGTGGAAGAACTTGACTGGCCTGCACAGAGCCCTGACCACAACCCCATCTAACATCTTTGGGATGAATTGGAACGCCGACTGCGAGCCAGACCTAATCGCACAACATTAGTGCCCGACCTCACGAATGCTCTTGTGGCTGACTGGAAGCAAATCCCCACAGTAATGTTCCAACATCTCGTGGAAAGCCTTCCCAGAAGATTGGAGGCTGTTCTCGCAGCAAAGGAGGGATCAACTCCATATTTATGCCCATGATTTTGGAATGAGATATTGGACGAGCAGGTGTCCACATACTTGTGGCCATGTCGTGTACATGCACATGAGCAAAATAAAGTTAACTGATTAATTGAACATCGACCACTCCACTCGATGCAGTATGCCAAAACAAAGAGGAAAGGAACACTAAATGTCAGTTCCAATATTTATTCAATTCAGAGTTCGAGTGGATAACCCCCTATTGGGCTGTTCTCTCGGATGTGATGCGCCGACGTAGCGAATCTGCTGTCGAGAAACCGTGCCTCAAGAAGGTTCTTGATCAAGTGGTTCGCTTTTACCTTGATGCAGTGACTGGAGGAGGGTTCGTGATTACGTGTGTCCTGTGTGAAGCACTGGTACCTTGCTATTTTATTTTCATAAATACAACACTGAAAAATAAGGGATTTCCCAAGGCATGACATTTCTGCTGATATTTGATGTCCATATGTATGACATTGAGGAAAAAGCATAGTGGCCCCACCCCTATCAGGCTGATTGACAGTTGTGCAGTCCCACCCACCCCTCAGATCCCTGCCTATTCTTTTACAAAGGAACATAAATTTTCTGTACATTTTGTGGAATGCTTTCAAGCGATTAAAATTACAACACCAAAGGAGGATGCACGAAGTAAAACTCTGTTGGATGGTACCAGAATCATTGCCATTGATAGAGGTAGCTTGGAAATATGCCATCTGAAGAAAATTATTATTATTAATAATGAGAAGATGAATTTTCTGTTTTGACCGATCTTGTTTTTTTGCCTTTTTTTGTCTTTTCCATATACTGGAGAACTGAAAAGTGATCTCTGCCTCGACAATCAGCTGAACAAACCAAGTAGGTCAGGTCAGGTATGGGAGCATGTGCCAGAACAGCGCGTCCAAGTAGGTTCTCATATATAGCAAAAGCGACTTTTGAAGAGGAGATACTCCAACTTTAGTTTGTATGTAGCAGATGGGGTAGCCATTTTTTTTCCCATGCCATCCCGACAAAGAGGATATCCCCTACGTACTCTCAGATTTATTTTTAATGCCTGCACGCCCAACACTCCTAATTTCCAAGCTGCATCTCAGAGCTGGCTGGGACTTTTAGAATGAAATTTTACATCAATAATGGAAATAGACAGTAAGCAGGGATGATAATTTTCTTGACCTGACCCAATTTTAAGGTCATGACGTAATTATAGACATTTCAACATAATTTGACTAATCTTTGGCCAATCAGAATGAAATTGCCCTCTCTAAATAGCCCACGAGCAAGGCGCATTAAACTTAATTTGCATCATACCGCTCCAGGTTAAAGGTCAGGGTCTTACACACCTATTAAAACAATTTTTTTGCCAATGTCTGAGGACTTTCAGAATGAAATTGTCCTCAATAATGTGAAAACAAAGTATGCGGGGTTGACAATTTTTTTGCCCTCGACCTAATTTAGGTCATTACCCAATTATAGACATTTTAATATTTTTCACCAAAACTTCACGGAGGTTTAGCCAATTAGAATGAAATTGCCCTCGCAAGATAGCCTCGAGTAGTAAAGCGCATTCACTTTTAATTTACATCATACCCCACTAAATTGAAGGTCAAGGTCAAATGGCGGTGTGAAAAAAACAATGCGTTCTTTTTGTCGTTTCTCAATTTTGCCAATGTGGATGGAATCTCAAAGACCACTCGGCCTTCCAAGATGTTCTTGCATCATAATAGTTCGTGTACCTACACTGAAGTTGTGCACCTGATATTTGAAATTAGTGTCCTTCATCTACTTTTTCGGAATGTGACCGAATTCACAACTTGAAAAATTTTCCTCCGATTTTCATGATGTTGAATTTTACAGATCGTTTGTAGATGGGGACACATTTTAATTTACACTCTATTCCTAAATTTTGAAGATTAAGGTCATGTGGTAGTTTGGAAAAAAAAACAAAAAACAAGGCTATCAATAGAGATCACTGACCAAGGCTGGGGGAGTTAAATATACTTTGTGATCACAGATATCTAGTTAAATATACTTGGTCTCAGGGTGAATTCTGGTCGTAGTGGTTACTCTCATTGGTAATTAAGGAAATCCCATTGAGGGTTAAATGGCTGTGGCAATTAAACGTCCCACATAAAGAGTGTTCCACACGTATCCAGCTTCGCTCGGCCTAATTAAAGATGAGGCGTGAGGTGCTAATTAGTGTAACGAATGGCTGATTTGGTGGTAGGTAGCCTCAACCACACAGTATCGTGAAAATCGGACACATGATTTGGCTGGGGGTCTTAGAATCAGTTGACCATTACGGCCACACTGAGGCAACTTGCTGGACTCGTACCAGACAACTAGAATGAACCATGTGACGATCACAGTATTTTACAGAAATAGACCTATTGTTATAGTACATACTTTATAGATGCACTCACATTCTTAATACACATACAATAAGATCTGGCTTACCGTGGTCCCGGTTCACATCGTTTCATCATGACGTCACTCATCTATTGGAGAACGTACTCGTTTAATGTCGGACAACGTTCCATCATAAATATCATGTTCAGTCGATAACTACCGTGTATGCTCATCTGCATCAAAATGCCTTAAAACCTCGAATTTATTGCCAAACTAACGGTTTTCCTGGTTTTAAAAAAGTTGGAGTATAAGCCGTACCGCAAATACAGGTGTACAAGCCGTACCATAATCCTGGTGTTGGCTTAACAGTTCAGGAGGATGGCTTAAGATTTTAGGGTTTTGAATTTGAGCCCCTATAGTGCTGTTAAATAACAGCAGGTGGGGTGACAGACTGTCATCCTTCTGAGGTCGGCAAAATTAATACCAGCTTACCAGAAACAGGGAGCACTCAATCAGCGGCACAGCCATGCTCCCAACAGTGACACAACCAGCAGCCACAGGCTGCATACAAAATAAGATGTACCATAAATACCGGTGTACAAGCCCACTCAGAGTACATATATATATATATATATATATATATATATATATATATATATATATATATATATATATATATATATATATATATAGCACAAGCTCACTGCGGCAGCCACTGTTGTTCACGTTGCATTGGTAGAAGTGTTTTTTATGTTGTTTTTCTTTTTTTAATCATGATTGTATCTCCCTACATCATGAGTCAAATGCCAGGCAGGTGAGTGGAATGCCAAGCTTTAGTAAAACCAAGACAACCATTAGTTTGGCTGCAAAATTAGACGTGTTGAGGCATTTTAATGCAGGAGAGCACACGATTGACATTGGCGTCACTTTTTGTCTTACTCCAACCACTATGAGAACAATTAACATCGGTAGGGCAATGAAGTTATCCCGGTGTGCATGAAAATTATTTGGCCGAGGCCGAGTGAAGCAAGATCATTAATACCTGACACATGAAACACCCTGCAACCCATGCCGACAGAAAACAAGACTTTTTGAAATGCCAACCACATTTTCCATCCAATCATCATGCAACTTTGTTTAAAAAAATCCCATTAGAGTAAGTGCAATTAGGTTGAAAGTTCCATATCAATCGCTCAAGAGGTTGTGGAGAAAACAAATTAAAAAGCAAATAAAGGTGAAAAGGTGAGCGTGGACGAAAAAAAAAAAGTGAGGGCCTCGGCTGACATACCATAACATGGTGAAGGATCGTGTGGATGTCTATTACTCGTTTAAAACTTGTACCATATATGTATATAATGTCATTTTTCTGGACATATTTTTTCCTGGAATCTAACCTCCACCACTCCCTCCTATTTGCATAAATTATTATGGGGAAATTGGATTCGCTTAAAGTCGCACTTTTCAAGAACGTAACCACAATTTTAAGCGAGGACTTGAAGAACTCGCATTCTAATTGCACATATTTTATCAACGTACTCGGTTGTAAAAAAACAGATAATGTGTAACAATGGCTACCACCAGATGCCGTTTATGGCTTAGGTTAGCACAACATGTGAGAACAGGCAAACAAACAGACACAAATGCAATACCCTGTCCTCTAATGAGGGTAATACTGTATGTGCGAATAACCTGAACTTGTTGGTGAAAAAAACTGGAAAACGGGTGAGAACATTGTGCCTTGAACCTCAGTCTTTGGTACATTGCTGGCATCACAGATGCTCACAGATTTCTGGTGCTGTGGCTTGAGGCTTCCATCTGGTGGAGAAGGGAAGGGTGTATGGCATGGGTAAGGTTAGTGGAAAGCATTCCTTTCCACAACAATCTTTGATGAAGGAACAACAAAAAATACCCATAATGGCTGGCAAATGGAAAGGACAAACCACAACCACAAGGTGTTGTTTATATTTATACCATCAATCAACTACATAACTGTGGGAGGACTTTTGAAAATTGAGTTGCAGATTCACTCTATAAATAGCAAAGTTACCTCTTTAATCCAAACAGCATTCTTCATTTTCATGTAATCCAGTTGGATGGTGCAGAGGTAGTGGACTTATATTTAAGCTTTGTCTGGGTTCAAATCCTGATCTGATTATAAACTGTCGGACTGCTGCTCCACTCACAGGCAGGGTGTTGCGTCACATAGTGTGCTGTCCCTCAGATGAACGTTAAAGCGGATATCCCGTCTGTTAGCACAAGTTAATATCCCAGGTTAAATATCCCAGGGTGTGGTACACACAAACATTTACTGGCACGCTGTTCATCATATTACAAATTCCTGCCATAAAAAGTTTCAGTTGAAGATTAGGCCTGGTCAGCCAGTTCTGAAGACCAATGGACCTCCTACGGCCAACCCGACAATAAAGTGTGATTAATCACGGTCGTTATAGTCATAGTAGTAGTAGTCGATTGTATATGTTCGTGTTTATTGTGAAAGGTTTGGCAAAAATTTTTAAAAAAAAAAATGCACATTATGAATGGTTATGCTTTTATTTTTGAGGAATTCATCAAAACACTTACATCTGAAGTTGAATTGAATAACTGCAGATTCTGAAAAATCTGAGGAAGTAATTTTAATAATTTTTTAATGTAAAGAGGTCCCATTGCTTTGGGATAGTTGGAAGAAATGTGGTGGGGGATAAAGAAGTGATAGATAACATACAGAAAGGTAAGATACAATTGTCTCTCAGTTTTGAAGCTGTGCATATCGCTAACATACATGTCTACAAAGGACATTTTTAAATTTAGCTGTAGAAACTATATAGTTTTTTTTTCACAAAAACAGCTTGCTATCTTCACTGGATGCACTATCTTCAATGGATAATTTTTTCTTCATTAATTTTTTTATTCTCTTTAATTTTTGATAATTTAATGATAAATCTTTATTAATTTTAAATTAATAAAACGCGTCTGTTTAATACACAAGTAAATAATATTCATTACTGGTTGCCCTTCATAGCCAAAGACAGCCGCACACGTGACACCCAAACCACCTGGGAACGTAAACGTTTTAATAGTGTAGGAGCTGCTGTCGAGACAACACCCCACACTGAGATAGCAAGCAGTGTAACCTGGTACCCAGGGATTATCGAAAAGACCAGACTACTTGCTACCTCAAGTTTGTCTACTGTTCAGGGTGTCGGTGATAACTCACCTACCCTTCATGGGAGAGAGCGTGGGATTTTTAACCTCCACCAATGACCAGTGCTAGCAGATGGGTCTTACAGCTCAATGTCTTTTCGAATGACGGTGGACACATTGACACTTCACCCTGCCTGCAAGACACTAGTGATGGTTTATACCTGCCCGAGATTCAAATCCAGGTGAGACAGCTCAAAGGCGTGTTTGCACACATCTCAGCTATCCTGCCTGCCGTTACACAAGAATGTAGGAAAATATTTTTCTTACCAATCACATACCTGCACAGTACATTGAAAAAAAAGAATAAAAAAAAAAAGAAGAAAAAAAAAAAAGAAGAAAGAAAACAAAGTTGATGTCGATTGGAGCATTGTGAGTTTGGCTCAAACAACTTACAAATGCCCAGGTTTGATTCCATTTTCTGCTTTTAGGAGAAGGTACCTGGTCGAGCCCCTTGATTTTACGATTGTTTCGTTTCATAAGTGTAAAATCGAAATTATTGCAGTTGTAACGAAATTCTAAGCCTTAATGGCAGCATTCCTTCAAGAATCCCAAATAAAGTATTCATGTGTGCCATATGATAGTGATGTTTTCCTCAAATTAAAACACGATATTCAAACCAGCAAGATACCGTCATGTTTGCTATTAAGCACTCCATGCAGCATCACATTCCTTCACAATACATGTGCAAACTAATGTATAAATGCAATTTTTAATCAATATAAAATATATGAGCAAGGTGTGTGTGTGTGTGTGTGTGTGTGTGTGTGTGTGTGTGTGTGTGTGTGTGTGTGTGTGTGTGTGTGTGTGTGTGTGTGTGTGTGTGTGTGTGTGTGTGTGTGTGTGTGTGTGTGTAAGAAAGTTGCTGTTGACTGCTGCCTCCACACATGGGGTGGGTTTTAGGAGATAGAAAGGAGACCGACCAGGTCTCAAATTATTCACCTCCATAGTGTGTCAGTGTGTGAATCATTTTCTTTGATTTGTGTACAATTCCACATCCCTGGCCCAATCTGCACCAAATTTTGAATATGTGCTGGGTGGACCCAGGGTCAGGTAATGGGGATAACATCCCCCTTCCATCCTCCCCCCCCCAACAAGGAAAGTGTCTGTATGTATGCTTTAAAATCATAGGGGGGGGGGGGACACAGCTGGCCCAATCCGCACCAGATTTTGTAAACTGCATACCCAGGGTCAGGTCATGAGCACAAACGCCACCCATACCCAAAGGAAATTCTTTGTATGTACGTGTTTGTGTGTCTGAAAAAACAGGAAACCGACCTCAAACATGGAAATTAGGTAATTTGCCCATCATTGCTGTGGTGCACTCTCACGATAATTTTTGTTACAGCTTTAAACATCAATCTTCTTGACGGTTTACTGAAGTCTAAATAATCCAATCTTGATCGGGTGACTCCCCTTGTTACACATATGCACAAAGATTGCAGACGCTAAGGACATCTGGTTGCTACCCCAGCACAAGCACAATCTAAATACACTGAAATGTTGACCAATTTCAAAGGTGGTTATTTATAGTTTCTAAGAATCTTCATACGATCATTCGGCTGCAAAATCAAGAACAGCTGAGTTACACTTGAGCAAAACTTGCCTTTGTTTACTTGCTTTGTTTTTCTGACTCTTGGTTGGGCAGCCTTCGGGGATGATGCAGTCCATGCAGTGAAAGACACACGGCGAGCCACTCTTTGTTTTGGTTCAATGGTGTGCTCATTTCTTCGTACGGTCACATTTTCTGTCTGACATAATGTAGCTTCACACTCACCATAATGTAAAATTTTACATAATCAGATGTAAAATAAATAAATATACTTTTTGGAATTGTCAGTTCTTTGAGTTTTAAAATTGTCATTTTGCTGACAACATTGATTTCCTCAACCATCATCGCAAGAAAATTACAGCTGTCCTGAAGCCTCTGGCATAACTGTTGAAGGGAATAAAAAAAAAAAACATAGGGGCAATACTCACCTGATAGTGCTGGATAAGATAACCAGGGAACCACTGGTAGGCTTGGATGACCCACAAAATATGTAATGGAGAAGAAAGTAAATACCAATGGAATTTTTAATGCCGTGAACAAACTTTGGTACATCACGGGTGATAAAGGTTGTGGTCAAGTTTCATCTAAATTGTGCATGTGGTTTCAGAGAAGAAAGCAAATAAATATTTTTGGGGGAAACCTCCGTAAACCTCCTAGACCCCCTTTTTTAAACGTGGTGAATATAATCTTTGGTGCATCACAGGTGATGAAGGTTGTCATCAAATTTCATCAGAATTGTGTGTGTAATTTCTGAGAAGAAAGCAAATACCTCTTTAGCAAGGGGGGGGAGGAGGCAATCCCCCATAAAATTACTCTGTCGACCCCCTCAGAGCACGATTTTTTTTTTAAAGCCGTGAGCAAACTTTAGTACATTGTGGGTGATGAAGGTTGGCG
>NC_140963.1:107854973-107904973 GCF_056783735.1 Eptatretus burgeri
TATATATATATATATATATATATACACATACACACGAGCAGGGATACCCGTGCTCCGCACAGGAATCCCGTGGATGACGGCGGGTCTGAAGGAGTACATGTCACAATTAATTGTAAAATTGTAGAGGCTGCCACCATTATTATTATTTTTTTTTTTTTTTCATCACCACTATAATATTATATTTTCCCCGCCATGTTTTAGATACAGAAGACTCGAGTTCAAAAATGTTAAGATTTATTTCCGCATCAGATAAAAAACCATAATGCATCAACAATGCGAGGCTGGTTTCACGTCATCATTTGCGACTTAATTTATACGTCGGGCATGACCCAGCCTGGGCCAGTGTATTTGATTTATTTACGTCTGTTATCCTGATAAAAAATTATGTTATATTATATGTATACGTATATTATATATATACGTATACGTATGTTATATGTATATGTATATGTATATGTATGTTATATTATATGTATATTATATGTATATTAAAAAAATTATATGTATACGAAGTTACAACGTACCTACGCCCAAAACCATTCTATAAAATATCTACATAGCTCATAACCATTTAATTATAAAATATTATACACATACGCCATACGCCATCACCATTCTATTTATATCTGTAATATGTATATATACAAACCACCACCACCATTTTTTTTATTTCCCACCACCATTTTTATTTTTCACCAGCAACATGTATTTCCTTCATCGCACATCCTATTCCCGTTAATGAAATAACTGAAGTAGCTCAATAATTTTCGTGGAGTGCTCGAGGATAAACAATATTTGATGTCTTCCCCTCTGGGGCCAATATGTATAAAGCCTCCGATGATCCTACTCTGGAGCATCCCACATATAGCTGACCATGGGAAAAGCAAGGAGTGGATAATTCCAGCCCTGCTACTTTCAATGACTGTCCTTGTGCCTTATTGATAAACATCGCAAAGCACAGGCATACAGGAAATTGTAGTCTCTTCAATTAAATCGTTGAATTTGATGAAATGAGTGGAATTCGCGGAATGAATACATCTTCTCCTTTCGCATATCCTGTCATGATAGTGGCCTCATTTACATGTGGTAGTAGTCTTTTCACAATCATTTTAGTTCCGTTGCAAAGTTTTGGTGCATCTAGATTACGTAATAACATCATAGGGCATCCAACTTTTAACGACAGATTGTACGGAGGCAATGCTGGTAATTCCAATGAGTTTAGAAATTCTGTGGGATAATGTATGGCTTGCTCAGTATCCAGTGTGGTGTCAATAGACTTGTGACTATGTTGTTCGCCTGGAACTACTTGTAATAACTGATGGTTTATTACACGGACTGTTTCATTAAGTGAAGCCAGGATTGTTCTTTCACAGAGCCACTGTATGTTTTTGTAATTAGTTGCTAAATTGGGATACACATGAGCCTCTAATTCTTCCATAGATGAAACTATTGTACCAGTCATCGGGAATAGATAATTACATCGTTTGTGTTTGGGATTTCACCATTTCCAAGTTTGAGAAGTAATTGTGCGAAATTGCCAGCATCTAAATCACCATATAATTTGGCCCTCATATTTGTTGTTAGATGGATAGTTTGTACGAATGTCCAGAGGTATGAAGATTTTATCCTGGCTTTCATTTCATCAGCTGGAGTGTCACGGGGTACAACAGGTAAAGTTTGTCTGAAATCGCCAGAAATAACCAGCATAACTCCACCTATAGTCAGGTCTACTCCTGTTAAATCTCGCATAGTTCTATCTAATGCTTTGAATGCATCCTTAGACGACATCGTACCTTCATCCCAAACTATGAGGTCGCAATTCTTCAGCACTTTTGCTGCTTCAGTTTGTTTGCCAATGTCACAAACCGGATATTCCATTGTAGCTAAGTCGAGAGGCAATTTGAAAGCAGAATGCGCTGTGCGGCCACCTGAAAGTAGTGTTGCGGCTATACCGGATGAAGCAACGGCTAATGCGATCTTTTTCTGTCTCCTCATCTTCGCAAGCAAAAGGTTGAGGACAAATGTTTTGCCAGTACCACCCGGGGCATCCAAGAAAAATATCACACCACTTCTCTCTTGAACCGCTTCAGAAATCAGTTCATATGCATTACTCTGATCCTGTACCAGAAGCGGCTCATTGTCAGAAACAAACTTTGTGAGAGTATCTGTGTTGCAGTTTGTTTCACGGAACCATTCTCTACTGATGGTTGCGCTTTCAGACCTATTAGAAGAGGGAAGTCCCCACTCAGTTAAATCTTTCCCGCTCATGTATAATACCAAATCTTCAATGTATATCAGAGCCTCATTGAACAGATCTGGTGTGCACTGGATACGGTATCATATACATACGGTAATTTTTGCATAGGCCTATACACTATAAATAAAGGTTGGTCGACTTACGACCAAATCGACTTACAATTGGTCAGTCGGAACCGATCGTGGTCGTAAGTCGACGACTACCTGTATGTACAATAAAATATGACTTGTGTTAAGGCCCGGTCACACCTTGACGTTTTAGCCAGCGATGGCAACGTGTTAAAATTTATGTAAAACGCTGGCTTACGTTGAACTTTTGATGTTTTTTTTAAAGATTCGGACGTATTCATAACGAGTTGGTCTTATGTATAACGCATTGGTAACTACACAGAACGTTTCGTTGTGTTATAGATAACTTATACCAACGAATGCTGAACCTGTTGTCGGCCTACACAACCGATGCCCAACGATAGTCTAACTCAGGCATAGCGCGTTGCACGCATCGCCGACGATGACGTGACGTAGCCTATTAAAAGGCTGACGCACAACGATTCAAATCATAACTGCCGTAGAAATGGAAGGGTCAAAATCGCGGTCACACCTTGGCGATCTTGCCAGCGTATGCCGACGTAACAAAAAGTGTGTCTAAAACGTTGGGGCACGTCGAATACGGTATGGGTAAGTTTGGTATGCGCGAGTAGAACGCTAAATACGCTATCATAAGTCGTAGTAAGTAGAGTACGTCAAGAAATTTTGAACATGTTCAAAATTTTACGACGTACTCGGCGTATGACACACGTTCGCATGCGATGAGGATAAGTTTTACACACGATATGTGGACGCTTACACACGTCCACAAAGGCTACTTATAAGCTACTCATAAGTCGAAACACGTCGCGGTAATGTCTTTTTTTACGCGAAACTTATTTCTAACTTATGTTTGACGTGCTTTGAACCAATTCTTTACGTAGTCCCAACACACATCGACGTATGTAGACGTATTCCAATGACGTCTTCCGGTCGACAAAAAAAAAAATGAACGTGTTTCTAGGTTACAACTGCCATATAAAGACGTGTTCCCAGCGGTTTTGGGAATTGGTATATAAAAATGGTGTTCATAAAAGGGGAACCCAACAGTGTTTTCGAGTTCCTTTTTGAGTCGATGTCCATGTCAGCAGTAACAGTATCAGTATCAGTATTACTATTAGTATTAGTATTAGTAGTAGTTTGTTCATGTTGGCAGTATTAGGTGGGTGTGAGGGGGAGGGTGTGGGTTATGATGGATCGTCCTTGCGTCCGCGTGTCCACGGGTAGGTTCATAGGCTGCCACTCAACGATTTAAATGGCTGCATCTCCACTATTGAAAGTAGACGCTTGCGCTCAACAATTGGATTTTTTTACACTCAACGACTTTTAAACGGTACCACTCAGCTAGTTTCATTGTTTACAATGAACGATTTAAATTGCTGTCACTCGCCTTTGTTTTTATTTATTTATTTATTTATTTTGACGCTGGGGTTTGGAAATTTGAAACGTTTCTTCTGAACGTGTTAAAACGCTCAAACTCGACTATTTTAAATAGACACTGCCGATGGACAATTGGAATCATAGCCAAGCTAGACATCGAAGTGTGAACATCCTCGTCATGCCGAAGAAAAGTTTGAAGAATGCTGCAAATAAGTGTCCTGGCCGTGGCCGTGGACGCTGACGCAAGGACGATCCATTATACCGACGTCTTTCAGCCTATGAGTAACTTAAAAGTAACGTCTGTCGACGTGTGGCAACGATCGCGTAACGTGCCAACAACACGTTAATCATAGGTAGGAAATAAGTTTCGGGTACTCTAAACACTACCTCGGCGTGTCTCAACTTATGATTAACTTACAAGTAGCATGTGTTGACGTCTGTCAACGATCGCAGACCGTGCCTACAACTTGTGGCCAGCGTAGCGGAACGTGTGAGTCGTACGCCGGCATACGTCGTGAAATTTCAAGCATGAAAAAATTTGAGGACAACCGAAAAGTACAACGTTTAAAGCCAACGTACAACGACGTATGGCAACGTACTACGACGTATGCCAGCGTGCTCTCAATGTTATCAAAACTTACCCATAACGTATTCAACGTGTGCCAGCGTTTTAGAAAAAAAAATTCAAAAATCGGCATACGTTGGCTAAAACGTCAAGGTGTGACCGGGCCTTTAATCATGCATTAAAAGAGGCGTTTGTTGATGTGGATAGGGCCTATGATAAGTGTGTCGAATGCATAAGTCATAATTCGGAAACGGGAATTCGGAATGAACTGTAGCACTATTTTTTCATTCTTTTGCAAATGCCATTGGCCCCATGTCAATCGGCTGAACTTGAAAAATTAACGTTACGAAAAGTATTGAATGCATAAGTCATAATTCGGAAACCGGGAAGTCGGAAGTCATTGTCTTCAATTGACTGGAGCATTATTTTTTCATTCTATTGCAAATGGCGTTGGCCCCATGTCAATCGGCTGAACTTGAAAAATTAACGTTCCGCAATCAGGTGATGACGTCATAATTCAGAAACCGGGAAGTCGGAAGTCATTGTCTTCAATTGACTGTAGCATTATTTTTTCATTCTATTGCAAATGGCGTTGGCCCCATGTCAATCGGCTGAACTTGAAAAATTAACGTTACGAAATCAGGTGATGACGTCATAATTCGGAAACCGGAAGTCCAATTCTTTTACGTCGGGACACTCCCGGGTACATGTTCTGTCAGCATGTGAAGTTTGGTGAGGATCAGTCCAGTACTTTTTGCGTGCATAGGTCACAGAGAAACACACACACAGACACTTTCAACTATATATATATATATATATATATATATATATATATATATATATATATATATATATATATATATATATATATATATATATATATATATATATATATTATTTTTTTGCTTTACAAGATTGAGGATCATTGAAGAGCAAGGAGACAGACTGTGTAAACTGACAGTGAGGCAACAGTAAACAAGAATATGAATGAACATGAAAAGAGGAAAGAGAGAAGAGGGAGGAAACACAGTAATCTGCCGCGACACAAACTTATTCGTGGGCAACGGCCTTGATTCCCGGTGAGTACAGGGAGAAACCAGGGATATCCCCACCCTTGCAGTACACCCATGACCCCAGGTCCGCAACAATACCATAGCAGTGTACTCACCCAACGGGAAAGCTAGTTCCAAGCGTGCAACAAATTATTCGGACACATCCCTTTATTTGGCCAGTGTATAGGAAACAAATCACTGCCTCGATCGCTCCCGAAAATAAAATTAACCTGGGTTAAGTATATGAAGCGAAAACATGTGTACTGCTTATGTGCATAAATAATACATTGTGGTTATATAGCTCGGCTAATTCCAATTGCACTCCTTTCGCCAAAGGAAGAAAATGCCAGGATGGACAAAAAAATTTTTTTTTTTTTTTAAATATCAAATGAAACTTGCACAACTTTAGGGTGCCCTCATTCATCCTTGAAAGTTTCAACTTCCTTGGTCAAATGCTCTCGGAGGAGTACATGAAAAATACAACACACATAAGAGCGAGGAATTCAAATGTAGACTTGCACCATTAAATATAGATGCCTTTCAATTGTGCGAATGAATCAATTATACAGGAAAAGGAATTTCATTAGCAAAGCTGAAATTATCACAATAAATAGGCCGACAAGAGGCAGGAATTTAAAGGCGGTGCATTACCTACAAATACAGCCTTTATCATCATGTCAGCTGCCTTGGCAATATAAAATTATAAAGTACTGATTTTGCTAATGTTTCATTTCTCGACAATGTTTGTCTGGTTGTCACAAGTGGAAGAACATCATCTACTATCTGCAACTCACCACCCTCTTCTTGAGCTGCTTGTCCGTCTCAGAAGGCTTTGAAAGGCGTGGATTTGATGTTGAAGGCCGACCTTTTGTTTTCACAATCTCCAGCTTTCTGCTGCGAAGCTCCATTGTCTAAATGATGTCCTGAAACACAGGGAGGGTACATTTTTCCATTGAACTTCTTTTTCTGTATGCTGCACAAGGCTACAAGGTAGCATAATTAGCTGAGAGCACAGCTGTGCCGCTGATAATGCCCTCTGTAGGTTTGGGGCAGGAATTTGTAATTTGTTCAGGGTGTCAGCGATAGCTCGCAAAAGACACCATGGGATATTTAACATCCGCCAACTAATGCCAGCAGATGGGACGTGCGGTTTAACGTCCATCCGAGGGAGGGAACACACATTGATGAATCACCCTACCTGTAAAACACCAGGATGACAGTTTATCGTTCAGTCATGATTGAAACCCAGGCGAGACAGCTTAGAGGTGAGTGTGCGTACCTCTAAGCCATCCTGCCAGCCCTTACACTGAACTATCCCACATGACGGTACTTCCCCGATACTATCAATCTCAGAACATTGTACTGAATGAAAGTGAGAGGGGACATCTGGCTTAGCACTCCCCATTGGTGGCACAGCATGCTCCACAATGAAAACACAGCATTCAGAAACCAAAGACAGATATATAAACGGATCCACTTTTCCCAATCAAATACTGAAACACAGTGCCATCTTTTTGAAAAGGCAGCGTATGGAACCGTTTCACGCCGAGAGGACAGCCAATATGTCCGACAACTTACAGGAAGGGAAATTATTCAACCATGAGAGATACATTGCAAAAGGAGAATTGCTTGGCTACACTTAATGCTGACAGTGTAAATGAGAACAATGTCAGATTGAAGCAGAAACCATTCTCAATGGTCAGTCGGCATGTTCCCATCAACAAGATGAGAAGTCCAAGGTCAAAACCAGATTGGATGACAGCAAAAACTTCCAGACCTGTGAAGGCAAAGAAGAATGCATGGAGGGAATTCAGGAAAGACCTTCCGATTCAACGTCGATGTTGTGCAAGCGAGCGAGAAAGACACCTGGCAGTAAAGATTGTTCGAGTCAAAGAAGGATTTTGAAAGAAAGCTGGCTAAGAATGAGAAGGCATTCCAAGACTTTCTGGAAATACAGTGCACAGTACAGCGAGATTGAAGCCAAAGACACGATCAACAATAAGAGAGGTAGCTGATGAAAATGGAGGGTTAACTGAATCTACATTAGATACAGTGAAAGTTGGAAACAGATACTTCTCAAGTGTGTTCAGAACAGAGGGCACACTGAACATGCTGGAGGTCGATGTTCCGTCTGTTGAATCACACAACTAGTTGACGTCACCACAAATGCAACAGACATTGTAAAACGGTCGACTAAACTCAATGACAGCAAGGATTGTGAACCAGATGGCATGCATACAAAACTACTTATGAATGTGAAGGATGAGATGGCTATCTCACTACAAATGATCTTCTCAGTCATTGGAAGAAGACGAGGTACCTCAAGACTGGAGAGATATGCCAATGTCATCCAAATCCACAAGAAAGGGAACACCAATGTAACAGGAAACTACAGGTGAGATGAGTAAGGTTGACATCCTGTGTCTACAAAAATAAATCGAAGGTATCATCAGAGATCAAACAAACGAACTGAATGGTAACCAGTTTGGATTCAGATCAGGCAGGTCTTGCATCATTCAACGAGCTGGTTATGTGTAACACTGGTCCAAGCTGCTTGATGACGGCCATTCCTTCGACATACTTGCCTTTGATAGCATCCCACTCCAAAGGTTGAGAACTATTCAAATAGCAGGCAAGGTACTGCAGGGTATAGAGAGTTTCTGATTCCATAGACGTCAGAGAGCCCTCGTTCAGGGATTTACATCAACTTGGGAAAGAGTCTGCAGTGATGTAGCGCAAGGAAGGGTTCTTCGGCCAGAGATATTCATGATATTTATCAATGACATGTCACTAAGAGTCCCATGCCAGACTGGACTATTTGCAGATGATGCCTGGTGTGAGAAGGTGATAAACACACAGAATAAGGTCCACAAGCTGAGAGAAGGTCTGGTGGAACTTGAAATGTGGTTTCAAACCGAGCAACTGAAATTTCACATCAATAAGTGCTGTGATATGCATGTTTGAAGGAACAAACCAAGACACCAATATTTGGAGACCAACCCCAACAGAGAAGCTGTCAGCCTCAGGAGAAGTCGATCTCCAAGGCACATTTTGCTTAGACATGAAGGTCACAAAGAATGTACATATCTTCAAGAAAAAAAGCAAATTGGATTCCGCATCTGGTAAAAAAAGAACATTTAACAATGTGACGAGGGTGGCAGGATGGTGTCGAGGTACGCGAACTCCCCTCTAAGCAGTCTAACCTGGGTTTGAATGACGGTGTTTCACAGGCATCGTGATTCGTCAATGTACGTGTCATCTCTCGAATGGACCTTAAGCTGGGCGTCCCGTCTGACGGCATTCGTTGGAGGACTTTAAAGATCCCACTGTGATATTCGTGAAGAGTAGGCGAGTTATTGTCATCCTGAAAAATAAATTTCTATAATCCTTCCCCGACTTCCTGAGCCGAAGTGATGGATGACCAGACCAGGATTGTCGCCAGCAACTGCTTCGTCAGCACCGACTCTGCAAAGGGTGGTGATGACGATGATGAAAATAGTGTCTCCTGGACAAAAGCTTTATCAGATCAAACTTGGGGTACTCCTGCTCTTATTTGTGGAACTAACTGTCAAAAAGCGAAGCAAGTAAAACAAGAATGGCACTCGGTAGAGCGCATACCTCCGCCACGTAATGACTGATCCATGAGAACATATCAAGCCTAATAAATTTTTGAAATATCATGTTATATTGTTGTGGGCCGGAGTACGGCGGCAATAAACAACCACCAGGGGGAGAAGTAGAGCAGTCTCCCACCGAACACCCGGAATTGCAAGGTCGTAACCCTTGGATAACTCCCAAAGGTCACGGGTTCCCTTAGCGGACCGTGGTCGCCAATATTTTGACGGCGTGGGGTAGGGTTAATTGCCTAATTTCAATATACCTAAGTACCCATGCCGTCTAACTACCGGGGAAGCCACACCCTCGGCCAACTTTGTCCGAACCGAGTCGCTGTTACGGAATCGGATCCAGCGTAACCGAGCGGGAGTTATCAATGCCGCGCCGGTCCAATGACAACTTACGGCACCGACAGCCTCACTAATTCTCAATACGCACCATGCTGGGTCAATGAAAGAAAGTGACAGACAATGAGCTGGTACATTGAACAATTGGGGGGTTTCTTTATCAGGGGGGCATGGGGGGGCACAAAGAGCACTGGAGTTATCCGAATAAAAGCAATGTACAATGAACAAAAACACAACAATTTCTACTTAGACAGGGCCCACGGACGCGCGCGCACGCACGCACGCACGCACGCACACACGCACACACGCACACACGCACACACACACACACGCACACACGCACACACGCGCGCACGCACGCACGCACGCACGCACACACGCACACACGCACACACGCACACACACACACACACACGAAGTGGACCCCGTGGGGTCTTTATTCGGCCCCTCAGCCCAGGAGGGAAAGGTGAGCTGGGGACCAGGGCCTTCAACCACCACGGTGGGACTCGAACCCACGCTCCGAAATCCACGGGCCCATGACCCTGGCTTCTCGGCCTCCACCACCACGATGAGCAACCGCTAAGGACCGCAGACGAAAAGCCACCATGACCAAGACCAAGCCAATCTCCACGATGACTACTGCACACTCCTCCTTATAACCACTCTACTCTTCTTGCCAGGTCCGAGGGATTTCTTACCCTCCCACTCGCCTCCTGATTGGACGAGGGGTTGGCGGGCGATCAGTGGCCTCCTCTCATTGGTCGGGGCGCCTCGGCCTTGCTCGCCCCTCGCCCATTGGCGGGAGGAAACGCTCCATGCCCTTCCTCAGAGCGGAGCCTCGATCTGAAGTTAATGGAGGCTCCGCCCACACCTTCAGCCAAAAACACGTGGGCAATGGAGTAGATGGTGCGGAGAGGTGAAGGGGGTTTGTTGTAAAAAAAAAAAAAAAAAAACTAACTGTAAAAAAAACTTTTCAGCGCACACATGTAATTCCCGTTAGACATAGGGGGTGTGGCCGCAACTATAAACACATACTTGTCGAGATAACTGAGCTACAGGGACTGCTGTCTGTCTGTGTGCAAAAGGCTTCCAGATTCGTAACAGTATATCGTTTTTGGCCCCATCTCTCAATGGTGAAAAAAAAAATCACTTTAATATTTAAATAATTCTCATCTCCAGATCCAGATCCTGATCTTCACCAAAATCGAATCAGTTCGTCCTTGTGACACACCCAACCTGTCCACAACTTTTTGAGATATCCTGCACAAAGACAGACAGACAGACAAACAGAGAGGGGTGAAAACATAAACCTTCTTCACTTTCGGTGGCGGAGGTAATGAAATCAATCCAAAGAAGTCACAATAATAATAATAAAGATAAAGATAATAATAATAATAATAATAATACACAAGGATTCTGTAACAGAACAGAGTGTGAGAGGCTCCAATGTGCTGGAGTTACATCCTTGGGGTGAAGAGTTTTTTCAGACCTATCCCATAATGCCGTGCGCGTCGCCACGCCGGTTGCACACGCTTCCATGGCAACGACAGTGTGGTGAATTGAAGGTCGTGACGTGTGATCACATGATGCCCGGCTCGAGCACAGAAGAGATAAAGCTGAGGTTCGGCTCGGCCGCGGGGCTTTGTCCCTGGGGCATTGTCGTTGTATGTCGCCGGCTCACTTGGTGCTCATTGAATGGTGAGAACACTGATTGATATATAATACTGATTTATTTTGCGGTGATTAGTTGCGCGTGTGTCCCTTACTGCTTGAACTCCATACTGCGTTTGTATTTCCTGGTGTGCCCGTAGAAGCGGCTTCAATCAAATGGAATAAAGCCTAAACTCTGAAGGTTCTTCTCTCGTCTTCACTTCAATAATCCTCACTGTAATATTTAAATAATTCTCGTCTCCAGATCCAGATCCTGATCTTCACCAAAATCGAATCAGTTCGTCCTTGTGACACACCCAACCTGTCCACAACTTTTTGAGATATCCTGCACAAAGACAGACAGACAGACAAACAGAGAGGGGTGAAAACATAAACCTTCTTCACTTTCGGTGGCGGAGGTAATGAAATCAATCCAAGGAAGTCACAATAATAATAAAGATAAAGATAATAATAATAATAATAATACACAAGGATTCTGTAACAGAACAGAGTGTGAGAGGCTCCAATGTGCTGGAGTTACATCCTTGGGGTGAAGTTTTTTTTCAGACCTATCCCATAATGCCGTGCGCGTCGCCACGCCGGTTGCACACGCTTCCATGGCAACGACAGCATCAGCAGCTCTCCAATCGAGCACGTTGAGCTTGCCAACCAATATGGCGCCCAAGCACTGCATATCATGGCAACTGAAATACATTTACAAGTATAAAAGAGAGAAAGAGAGAGGAGATAAGAGAGATAACTGACCGAATCAAAGCGTGCAAGACCTGAAACAATATGGACGAAGATGAAACGAACTTTACAATGATCATCCAGTCAGGGATCATCCCATCCAGGTACCGGCACCGAGTACATTGACAATGAACCTTACACACCGACTCCGTCAACTACTAAACAATAGAAACAGGGAAAAAAAATGAAACAAATTAAAGGGTACTCAGAAAAGTAAAGACAAACAGTTGCTGAAAAACGTTATTTATGGCGCGAAATTCATTCACAGATTTAAGAGGGCGCGCGCCTTTCACAAAAACATCCGGATGCTCTGTGGTGAAAAAACAAAAACAAAAGGTTTACCGTTCAAAAGCTTTTCGGAAGGTTACAAATTTTATAAATATTTTTATATATATATATATATATATGTCCAAGTTCTGTTACAAAAGGGAACTTTCTGCAAATGTAACCGAAAATAAATTGTAACCAATTTGCGTATAATTACAAATCTCTAACGCTCACTACACCCTCGGGATCATTATTCACCGGTCAAAAAGACATAAACTTTCTTACAACGATTTCCTTCATAAATCTATATAAAAATGGACCTGCACAACTGAAAAGAAACTTAAAAAAAAAACTTTAAGTTTACGAACTTAAACAAAAATAAAAACAGGAAACATTTAATCAAAGCGTCCGACAGAGAATAATTAATTTATATTGGTTTGCATCGCAGGTATTTACTTATTAGAGGGATGAATTCCGTGCGACAAAGCCGATCAGATTTTTTTTTATTTCGACATCTTTCATTCAGATACTGTTTCCACGTTCACTTTGAAACAGGTGGAGACGTCTTGTTGGAATAAAAAAAAAATAGTACTTATTAATTCCTGCTTGTCAGTACCAAGCTTTGTACTGTAATGTACTGAAATGGAAGATGCTTAGCAGGCAGACACGAGCGGGAGGACAGTCGAGCCGGGCTGTGTTGTACAAGTGCGAGCGTACTCTGCCCGGCGGCTCTCCTTTATTACGTATGCACACGCACAAGCCGCGTTCGGCTACTGCATTCCTACGACGCCTCAGGCGGCGCGCACACCTTGTATCCCTCGCAGATACGATGACCACCACGACCACTCCTCCCATCATCACGCCCATCATGCATCATCATCATGCCCCTCCCCGTAGGCCCGCAGACTACACCACATGTACTACAAGCATCAAGGTTCCTTCAGATTAATTACATTTAAAAACAACACCAACACAACAACAACAAATTCAGGAGGAAGAAGAACCGCCGCTGTTTCTTTGTCGTCCGTCGGGTGACGTGGAAATGTGAGAGAGCTTCCTTGGTGCCGATTCCGCGCATGCGCACTGCGAGGCACCAACATGGCGGCGGGTTCGGCTTCTCAGGCGGAGATTGACGAGCTGTTTGACGCGAAAACAGCTTTGTACGTGGGCGCCTTTCAGCAATGCTTGAACGAGGCACAAAAGGCAAAGGTATTTACACTTTGTTTGGCGCTTGTTGGGTTTTCCTGTCTCGTACTAACCTTGGGCTGTGTTCAATTACCAAGCAGCGAGCTTGCTAGCGCTTGCCAAGTCAGCCGTTCCTTATGGGCGGTTTCGAATGGGGTGCTTGCTTGAATGCTTAAGCTATTTGGCTTAAGCTATTGCCAACTGAACACAGCCCTGATTCCCAGACACGGCCAGAACCTGTGAAGCAGTTCTGTCATATTGTTGTGGTGCCGGTGTTCGGTTTGTGAGGACGACCACCAGGGGGAGCTGTAGAGCCGTCTCACACCGAACACCGGAATTGAAGGTCGTCACCCTTGGATAACTCCAGAGTCGACGGGTCCCTTAGCGGACTGTGGTCGCCAATATCTAGACCGCGTGGCGTAGGGTTAATTGTCTCGATGTCCAATTTACCTAAGTACCCACGCAGTCTAACTGCCACACCCTCGACGGGCTCTGTCAAACTGAGTCCCTGTTACCTATGCTGTATGTAGATTGGATGTTTGGAGTCACGTGATTGGGTTTTTGATATGTTCTGCCCGCTGGGCGGCGTGTCTGTGCTTCCGTTCCCCGCAATAAACAGGGTTCATGCTTGCTTGCGCTCATGGCCTAATGTTCTTCTTTCCGTCTTGTCCGTGAACACCACACTACCGACTCGGATCCGGCGTAACTGAGCGGGGATTACCAAAGCCTGCCGGACCAAATGAACGATTTACGGCACCGACGGCCTCACTAATTCTCAATACGCACCATGCTGGGTCAATGGGAGAAAGCACAGAAAACGAGCTAGAACATTTAACCGGGGTTTATGACAATAATTGGGAGGGAGACAGAGCAGAGTTATCCGAATATGCAGGTAATTTACAGTGAGCCAAAAGCACTTAACAATTCTACTTATCAGACTGGCGACACACACACACACACACACACACACACACACACACACACACACACACACACACACACACACACACACGAAATGGACCCCTTGGCATCTTTATTCGGTTCGCGGCACCTGACAAAGGCCGTCGGTCCGATCCCCAGTCGCACGTGGGGGACTTGTGGTTCGTGGCGGAGTGCGGGTGGTGAATCGTCGGGGTCCACAGAACTCCTTGTGCCAACACCAACGACAACAACAACCTTCTGGCCACACCACTCCCGTTTTTCCACCCACAACGCCTCAGAGCGTCCCTCGAACTTTATGGACCTCCCTCAGTGGGGAGGGCCTTGGTCAGCACACCTCGCTGTTCGCCTCTAATTGTCCAGGATCCTACGGGCACAGCTTTCCTGGGCGGGTTTCGGCTATGCCCGGAGAAAGCCGCCCCTCCCCTCCACGCGTGTTTGAGGAAGGTGGATGGTGGTGAAGCCACGATTGCATGTGGAACGATCGTGGAAGCCGAGGACTGGGATCGTGAGGCCCCCCTCTCGGCAAGTCAAGGTACGAGCAGCCAATGGTCGTGATGGAGCGTGACAGGCAGGTGGTGAGATGTAATAACCTAACTATAAAAAACATCAACACACATATTCGACTCTCCCACTCGACGAAAGAAAGGGACCTGTCTCACATGTACTTACCAGCATAAATAACTTTGGGACCTGAATGTTGAGTGCACATGATTTCCAGATTCGGAACTATATATATACATACACAAAGTTCCTTCATGAACCATTTAACACTTTAACCTTTAGATGCATGAGTGCAAAAAGATAATGCCAGAAAACGGCTAAACTGGGTCATTTTTGACCCACTAATGCATCTAAGGGTTAAAATGTTCGAAACAAGTTTGTTCTGGCTTCAAGAAGTTCACTCGTGTTCATCCGGTATAAATGCCACCCATCCCCCTTTTATAGGAAATTAAACTTCAGAATAAAATAATCAAAAGCAGGGTAAGAAAGGACTGGGTACAGAAGGGAAACAAGTTTGTGTGGTGAGATAAGTATTGGGAAGGAAGAGACATGTTGAGGTGGATGTGTTGAGATGCTCAAAAATTGCCAATTTGTGTAGCGTACGTAATAAATAAACGGTCCCATGGCAATTTCAGCTTTTGGAAACATCTCAGCCTGTCCCTTGTGGTGCCAAAACGGCCCGCTTCCCGTGTGCTGTAAACTGATTTTATGAAAGTTATATTCAAAACTGATGTAATTTATCAGAGGTTGCCTGTTTTTGAACTTTTGCATGTTGGCTGTTTTGTTTATTGATTTATTTCTTTATTGTGCCCACAACAGCTGTCGAGTTTGGAGAAACAGATTGAAAGGGACGTGTTTCTGTACAGAGCATACATCGCTCAGGTTAGGAACGCTCGTTTTTTGTGCCACTTTGTGTTGTTTGATTTTGAATTTAAGAGAATTAATGACATCGGCCTCGAAGCTGTCGAGCCTGGGTTCGAATCTTGGCCCAGCTAGAAACTGTCGTCTCGGTGTTTCACAGGCAGGGTGATTCATCGGTGTGTGTGCAGTCTCTCGGCCATATGTTTTTGTTGGGTTTTTTTGTCCCGTTTTCTGATTCCTTTTTGATGTTTTATGGTTTCTTTCATGATGTTTGAACTTGCGGTGTCACCAAAGAGGAATTTCCCTGGATACGGGGCAATAAAGATTATTATTAAAGGGGCGTCCCATCTGCTGGCATTAGTTTGTGAACGTTAAAGATTCCATGGTGTCCTTTGCGAAGAGTCTGCAAACTAGCACCGGCACCATGACCAAATTCCAAGTTCCTGCCCTAACTATTGCTGGGAAGGCAATTGCAAACCACCCAGTGTAACCCTTGCCAATCAACGGCTTCGGCAGCACCGACGCTCGCAACAGAGTAAAGCACATCAGAAATCGGAATCGCTTTACAGTTCTTTCTATCACTATTATCTCCTATGTGTGTGCAGCGCAAGTACAGTGTTGTTCTGGATGAGATTGGCAGCAGCAAAGCGCGGGCCCTGCAGTCAGTGCGTATGTTTGCAGAGTTCTTGGCAAACGAGTCACGCAGGTTTGTACACGTGGCAGGTGATGTGCAACCTGCATGTAGGATGTCAAAATCGATGATATTATCTGACATGGAATATACACGGTATGTTCACATGAGTGTTGGACACTACCTAATGAAAGTACCTCTTGTTTGTAGTTTGCAAATTAAACTCGAGTGAATTTGCCATCGTTTCAAAAAATATTTGTTGAGCAAATTTCGATGACTCTGCACAGGTGTTTCATTGTCCAATGAATGCAAGTCATTCTGTTCTTCGTGGGCTTTAACACCATCGGACTTCATTTGAATACAGAGCTTTTGTCTGCCTTTATTTTGAGCATCATCAAGCCGTGGCTCCAAATGATCGGGTGTGTGTGTTAAAGGGATGCCATAATAGCTGAGATGGAGAAGATCTTAGCCAGTGGTGTGGCAGTGGGAGACTCCACAAGTTTGCTTATGGCTGCCGCCATTTTTCTTTGTGATGGAAACACGGACGCATCGCTACGCACACTGCACCAGTCCGACCACCTGGAGTGGTGAGTGCACTTCGGCAAGATTTTTTTTTTGCTAACTTTGCTTGCCTTTGGATTTTGTGCCTTAAAAGTGGTCATTGAGTCCAGCATTTTTTATTTCTCACACAACAGTGACTGCTGTGAATAAAGATTACAGTGATTGGTTTGGACAGGCATGTCGTGTGGAATTTCTGCAAAAAGACAAAAAAACAAACAACTTATTTTACATCTATGGTAATTATCTGTGGTTTCAGTGTCTCGTTTTTTTTTTTTGTTTGTTTTTTTTTTTGTTTTTTTTTTGTTCTCCAACAAAGTCGATGCTCATGGAAGAGCGAGAACACAGAACGGATCAGGACGCAACAGAACAGAAGGAAAAAGAAGACTAAGAGGGTGTGCCAACAACAGTGTTGAGTGATAAAATAAAAGGGTGCAGGTAAGAATGAAGGGTAGACAAACGTACAGTGGATGGTTAAGCTGGATGCAGGATCAAACTGTCAGGAAGGGAAAAAACTGGAAAAGTAGGAGGGAAAGGGGTGTTTATGGGGTGGAAAATATCATGGCCTTGGATGGGGGATGATTTGAGATGGTAACTACTCGCTGACTTGAAGATCTAGAGGGGAGAATGAGATTGAAGAGTTGGTTCCACAGGTGTATGGTGAGGGAGGGAAGTGTTGGGGGGGGGGTGGAGAGAACGAATGAGTGGAGGTGAGTAATGATTCCGGATTTAGGTACTTTCACCAGAAGGGGTTTGATGGTGGATTGCGTGCACCCTTCAGGAACCTGGTGGGGACAAAGCAAGGGAAGAGTGGAGGGTGCAAGACCAGAAAGGATGCATTAGAAGACAGAGAGACCACCAACCTGTCTGCGATGGGAAAGTGATAAGCCCATAGACTCGGCTTCATCATGGGTCATTCCAATAATGTTGAAGGCCTTGGTTTCCATGGCGTCAAGCTAAGCAAGATGTGAGGTTGGAGCACTAGCCCAGAGTGGAGCCATCAAGGTCTGCAACAAATTTTGGAGATGTCAGAGTTAAATGAAGCACTTGAGCTGATTATTTATTGCTTTGCAGTGGCAGTGATAGTGAATGGCACAAATGTAAATTGTGACAAATGCTCAAGCACAAATAGATCGACAGTGGATTGAAAGCAGTTGTCCTGTTTCCCATAAGCTTGATGATTTCGGGTGTCATGATCCAAACCACAATGAAGAATTCTCCATTGAAGTATTTCAATGCTCGAGTGTCTGCCAAACAAGTGAGCTTGATTTTTCAGGGGTTAAGCTGTTTGGCTGATTCGCCCACTGAACTCTAAGGCCTGAATCCCCACGATGATTACTGAAAATTGCAATTAACGGACTTGTCTATCACGAACTCGTCTTGCTCATTAAAGCTAGTGTCATGAAGGTCATGGTGATTAGCATACCTCCATCAACCTTTTGTTGATTCCATCCATCGTATTGCTTAATTATTTGTTTTGTTTTTCTTCTGAATTATCAGAGTGGTGGCTCATAGAGGGTTAAATACGCATTTGAACCTTTTCATGAGATCTCAAACAGGCCTGCTGCTGAGAGTTGGTGTTAACACATTCTCTCCACTGTTTACAAAAATGATTGACATCGTACTGGTGTTGAGGTATCGTTATGTTTCCTGAGTGTTGGTGTGTGGTGTGTGCAGCATGGCGATGATGGTGCAGACTTACTTGCTCCTTGAGCGAGTGGATTTGGCCCGGTGAGAATCCTGCTACGTTTCTCTTTTGATTAAGAAATCGTTTTAACTATCACTTTACTTCCTGCTGATTAAGATGGATTCTGACTAACAGGCAGTACCTGCCATGTGCACACCTGTCTTTGGCCCACACAATCGTTTCCCAGGGCAGTCGAGACAATTGAACATTATAAAAAAAAAAATACCTGGCTGTTTCTCTTCCAGATTTACTCCGGTGAAGTTTTGAAAGTTATTTAGTAGTTTATAATGGGATGTGTCATGGAATAGCCTCCCAAACGATTTGTTCTAGTATGTTCTGAATTATAAATGTTCTGTGACCCAAATACAATGAAAACCTCCATATAAGCAAAGAGCGTTCTGCCGACCGACCCTACCGACCTACTTCTCGTGTAAACGACTAGTAAACTCTCACCTCCCCATTGTTCTCACATCCTCTGAGGCCCTTTTTGTACAGCTGCTGCCTTTAATGAAGTTTAATAATGAAACGATAGAGTGGAGTCAATTTGGCTAACCACTGAATGCACTTTTACTGCTTTGCCTTACAACGCCCCCCCCTCCTACCCCCTCCCCAACACATACGTAGATCAATATGAGCATGAAAAATAACTGATTCCCAGTTCAACAAATTTTTTTTTTTGGCCTTGAATGTTAAATTACTCCCAGAAGGAACGCAACACAGAACATGGACAGAAAAGACAACTCATTCTGGTCTGTTAGTGAATTGGAAGCTCCTCCTTGGGTTAAAGACCTTTGCAGAACTACTTTTTTTTGTATACCTTTTTGAGGCTCGTATGATAGCTAACACATAACGCACAGCAAGGGGGGCATGAGACAGGAGGGGCGGGAGTGGGAAGGACGAAACAGTGGGGAACAGAGACATTGGGAGATCTGTGGAAGGGAGAGGGATGGGGCGGGGAACACGGGGTATACAAGATGGACATTACAGCGACTTTCTGGAAGTAAAGCAGGAAATTTGAAGGAGGTGGGTTTGGGGTGGTTGAACGGGGGTAGAGAAGATCGAGGATTTGGATCAGGGACGATAAGAGGTGGTGGTGAACAGCTGTTTTGAAGGCCTGGAGGGAATAATTGGATTGAACAGAGTGAGGGAGTTTATTCCAAAGGTGGGGAAAAAGAGGAATGAAAGAGTGAAAGTGAGCAGTGATTCGTGATTTTGGTAGTTTTACCAGAAGGAGGTTGTTGGCAGACCTTGAGCGCCCTTTGGAAATATGGTGGGGACAAATCGCTGACAGAGCAGGGGGGCGGGGGCGAGACCAGAGAGGAGACTAGAGAAGACAGAAAGACAACCAACCTGCCTGTGGTGAGAGAGTGAGAGGCCCAAAGACTCAGCCTCATCACGGGAGATGCCAATGATCCAAAATGCCTTTGTTTCCACAGCGTGAAGCCGAGAAAGGTGGGATACAGGAGCACAAGCCCAGAGGGGAGAGCAGTACTCTATCAGGCTGTAGACGAAAATGATATTTTGCATGATATTTTTAATTGTTTTGGGGGGATTTATAGAAGACGGCTGCAAAATAAAAAAAACGTATTTACTCATCATTCATCATAGATCTTCAAAAGTTTTTACATAGCTTCTCAGTGGAAGAAAGAATAATTGTGAAGCTCACAGCGATCGAGTAGTTGCATTGGAGTTGTAACAGAACTGTGGATACATGTGACTCATGATCCAAATGTGCAGGAAGGAACTAAAGAAGATGCAGGATCGAGATGAGGATGCAACATTGACACAGCTGGCCCAAGCCATGGTACACTTATCCATGGTATGTCGATGATTCCTTTTCTTCTTTCTCTTTTGTCATTATTCTCTTCTGGTCACAATATAATTTTGTCCTATATGACCCAAAATATAATTCCTCATTCTGCAAATCGATCTATCCCCATCATGATGCATACAAGTGATAGCTGGAGAATGTCAGTAGTGTTGACCTGATTTTTTTTTTTTATCCCCACGCTTTTTGAAAAAAATGGGGGGGACAATGTAATCTGCTCCATCCGTTCATCTGTCTGTCTGTCACGCTATCTCAGACTCCTAAACGGTTGTGTAGAAATTCACCAACTTTAGTAGTTACTAAACAACCCGTGAACCCGTTGGGTTCCTGTTGTGACAGCGGTTGATTAAAAAAAAAAATTTTTTTCAAGAAAAAAATAAAAACATAGCTCCAGCGAACTATACCGCTGAGATTGTTTGCATTGATCAAATACTCCCGAAGAGTAGTTGACTGAATCGGGAATTGATTTTTTTAATAATTTTTTTTCGTTGCCCGATTTGAACGAAACTTGATATTGCGCGTCAATGTGAAAAAAAAAAACGGAGAAAAGAAATTATTGTGCGTAATCTTCTAAACACAATTTTATTTATTAATGAACACGGAAGTATTAGATTAAAATGGCGATGTTTATTTTATGCTTAAAAATAAATCGTTCTTTGTCTCTACTAAATGTTTGAGATTTTCAAATAAATTATTTCAAGAAAAAATGAAAAGATAGCTCCAGCGAACGATACCGCTGAGATTGTTTGCATTGTCAAATTCTCCCGAAGAGTAGTTGACTGAATCAGGAATTTATTTTTTTAATAATTTTTTTTCGTTGCCCGATTTGAACGAAACTTGATATTGCACGTCAATGTGAAAAAAAAAAAAACGGAGAAAAGAAATTATTGTGCGTAATCTTCTAAACACAATTTTATTAATGAACACGGAAGTATTAGATTAAAATGGCGATGTTTATTTTATGCTTAAAAATAAATCGTTCTTTGTCTCTACTAAATGTTTGAGATTTTCAAATAAATTATTTCAAGAAAAAATGAAAAGATAGCTCCAGCGAACGATACCGCTGAGGTTGTTTGCATTGATCAAATTCTCCCGAAGAGTACTTGACTGAATCGGCAATTGATTTTTTAATAATTTTTTCGATGCCCGATTTGAACAAAACTTGATACCACACACCGCAGGAGAATGGTGAGTAAGGTGGCCCTAAAATTTTTGCAATGTCGTGTACCGTTTTGGCTGTATTTTGGGAACGTACATGCATACATACAAGATGAGAGTTTTAGTAATATATAGATAGATGATCACAAGAAGCAAGAAGCTGTTTCATACTCCAGGCGTGGGCACTTGGGATCACAGGGGTCAAAACAGAAATTGTTTTAACTCAAAAATTTAAATCGTCATTCCTGGTGGAACCTTTTGCCATCTTTCAACTTTGCTTGAGGTGGGGAAGTGTGGGGCATTGACACACCTTCGACTTGTGATTGTTGTGATTGTTTTTCACTTATTTATGTTTCACTAGTAAAAAAAAAAACCAGGTTCTCCAGTTAATTATCAGTCTCAGCTCATTTCCATTTAATAACGTTATGTGGTATGGTAATAGCCAGCGCATAAGTATCGTAATCCGATGATGAAACAAAAGCTACATTTCATCTCGGCCTCTTTCTATTGAAACCTGTTCTTCAGGACTTGCACCTTTGCACACACAGGGAGGAGACAAACTGCAGGATGCATTCTACATCTACCAAGAGCTGGCTGACAAATACAACCCAACACCGTTGCTCCTGAATGGACAGGCAGCCAGCTTGATGGCACAAGGTCGTTTTGAGGAGGCAGAAGGGCCACTGCAAGAGGCCTTGGAGAAGGTAGGCCATGATGGATGTGCTGAAGTTTTCCAGCCCACTTCTCCCCTGCCCCCTCCCCACCCATTCAGAAAGATAGACTTCAACTGCTGGTTCAGGGGATTGGCAAACAGGACCTCAATTCACTGACTGTAACCTTTTCATGCAATATGTTTGTCAAAATTGTTTCATTACCAATTTTATGTTACATCTGATTCATTATCGTTTTGGGATGGCAATGAAAGTAAAGAACAACAACTTTGCTCACATACCATCTTCCCAGGATTTGTGCAGAAGCTCCCCCTGGAAGTTGCTTGTGTTGTTTTTCATCTTGGAGTCGGTAGAGATAAAGCATTGTTTTTCTTCCCAATACCCTGCTGCATAGGATGGTAACAATCCAGACTCGCTCATCAACCTCATTCTCGTTTCTCAACATCTTGGAAAGCCTCCGGAGGTACTTCTCACATTTTTGATGGGCTGTGATAGCCAAATCGCATTAAGCATGTCTGTCATTGGTACCAAGTAACTGTAAAGCATGTTTATGTTTTTGTCTAACTGATAGGACATTCCCTTTGCAAAACGAGATGCATTTCAGCACAGACACCGATCCTCAACTGAGCATAAATATTTTTCTTCTCATTTTTCTTCCTGGAACAATTCGATTTCTTTGACTTTGAAGAAATATCCAAATTCCACCTTTAAAACAAAAAAAAAATTCCCAACAAAACTACAAACTTTTTTTGTGGTGTGGACCACCAGTGACGCCTCATAATCTCAAGTGTCAGCCGTAGGCAACTCTGTGATCCGATGTTTGACCTCTGAGACTTTGTTGTCTTCAGTTGATTGTGGTTTGCTCTTGTAATGCCTACACAATGTGGCATATCAGCTACTTACCCATCATGAATATCACTTTAGATTCCAGGGAATGACCAGAAGTGTGTATTTAAACACGACTGGCAGAGTATCTCCGACGGGGTCATAGATGTCTCGCGTCAAATGAGAAATTTTTTTTGTAGTGTGTCTTGGCAGAAATGGGAATTCGACATGAAGTGATGATGTGGACCGTGACACATGGTACAGGTTTATGTTATAGACAATGGTAGTCTGCTCAGAAGAAGAACCAACATCGTTGGTGATTAAAATTGGCAAATACACTGCCATTCAATGTCGGATAATTTTAGTTGGTACCACGTGTAGCTTCAGCATTTTGTCACCGACGTGACACTGGCATTGTAAATGTTTGTGAAGATTAAGATGCCCTGATTGCCTCCACAAATTCACGTGAGAACGCCCCCATCTCGGTATTAAAGTACAGATAGGATTACTCCTAAGTGGTTGTTTTAAATCGATTTTGCAGTTGGATTTTATTTGATAAGTAATGCAGGGACTGAGATTCGATTCAGTCAATCGTTGTGGGAAATTTTCAGAGAATTTGAATGAAGAAAGTGATTTGTTGGTGATTTCTCTTTTCTTTTAAACTTGTGGAAATGTCTTTTCACTCCAGGTTTCCAATCGGTACCTCTCACAGATGAAGGATGCCCAACGGAGTCACCCTTTTGTGAAAGAGTACATGGCTAAGGTAAGTGGTACTCTATTCTTCCTGTAAAGTGGCATTCATTTTGTCAAGTCAAGTCACTCATGCCTCAATCACCGACTTGCTTATTATATCCTGACAAACTAATAATTGGCGAGAAAAGGTCACCCTCGGATGGCAATTCTTTTTTGTTGCACTTCAAATCTGTAAATAAGTTGGTGTTCCTCGAATCGAAAATCTAAAAGTTTGGTCCGAGTGACCTCTTTAAATATGAATACCATCTAAGTCAATAGGATTAAAAAAAAGATATTATTTCACCAAGAAGTGAGTATGAAAGGTTTGACTTGTGGTTGTGTAATAAATTGCCTGCTTATTAAAAAAAAAAAAAACATGTTCTCTCCTCCCTGTCTCTGCTTCAGGAGAACGACTTTGACCGCCTGGCACTCCAGTATTGTCCGTGCGTAGAAAGCTGAACTATCCCAAAAGACTGGATTCCTGTGCAATGTATATGATTTTGAGGCGGAGACATTTGGACCAATAAAAAATTTGGAACGATGTTGCCATAATTTTTATTTTCTACCTGATTGATCATTAACCTCAGTGTATTAAGGCATCCCAGTGCAGTATGATCACAGCAGGAGTTTCATCATGTAAATTCCATTTTTGAGTTGTTCTGCAGAAAATACAAATGACTCCACAAGATGCTTACTAAATGTGACACGTAAGTGAATAACCTGTCAAATCTGTCCTTATGGATGGGGTAATTAGCTCCGCCACCGAATGTGGGCAGCGGTTATGTTTTTATCCCTGTCTGTGTGAACAGGATATCTAAAACTTTTATGGACGGATTCAGACAAAATTTGGTGTATATGATAAGGACAAATTGATTAGACTTTGGTGAAGATCTGGATACGATCTTTTATTTTTTTCTTTCTTCAAGTGATTTTTCATGATTGAAAGATAACATGCGATATCAAAGTAGTGAATGTATTTGGCCGAAACTTGCTGGACAGGTTTCGTGTGTGACACGGAAGAATTGATTCAATTTTGGAGAAGATCCGGATACGATCATACAAGTGATTCTTCACCATTGAGAGATGGGACCAGAAAATAAATATTGCATGTTATTTCAAAAAATTGAGCTGTAAGTGTTTCAGCGGCAATATCACATTTCACACTTGAAACCATGGCTGGGATAAATCGCACATAAGACTCCACTATGCTGTTATGGCAAAAAATATTGGCACCCTTGCACTTTTTTTTTCTTTCGAATAATGCACCATTTCTTCCAGAAAATTGTTGAAACTAAAAAAATCTTTGGTATCCTCATATGTATTTCTTTGGGTTGCAGTGGAACAAAACAAAAAAAGCTGAAAAAAATGACAATCTTAGCTTATTCCACATAGACAACCTAAAATGGCCCAGACAATACTATTGGCACCTTTGAGAAGCTGGTAGAAATAATTAGATTTCATGCAGGTGATTCTCCTTTACTTTGGAATTGAACTCACCTGTGGTGAGTTGCAGGTGCCTGCAATATAAAAAAAAAAAATCACATTCAACTAGTTTGAAGAGAGAAAAGGAGTCATTCTGCTGTTTTGTGCCACTGAGCATGGAGAAAAGAAAAAAACAGAGAATTGTTGGAGGTCATCAGACACAAGATTGTAGCCAAACATGGACAATCTCAAGGCTACAAGTCCATTTCCAGAGACCATGATTTGCCTGTGTCCACCGTACGCAATGTTATCAGGAAGTTTAAGGCCCATGGTACTGCAGCCAACCTCCCTGAACGTGGCCGCAAGAGAAAACACCTCAATCAACTGCCAAACAGATTCAAGCTGACCTTCAGACGTAAGGAATGACAGTTTCAACTCACACCATCCATCGCCAACTCCATGAAAGGGGGTTCTATGGTAGGAGACCCAGGAGGACCCCACTGCTGAGAGAGACATAAGAAAGCCTGACTGGAGTTTGCCAAAACACACCTGAACAGGGTAAAATCCTTCTTGGAGAATATCCTGTGGACAGATGAGACCAAATTAGCATTTTGTTAAAATGCATCATCTCTGTTTACAGAAAACAAAATGAATCCTTTAAAGAAAAGAACACCTTCTCTACAGTCAAACATGGAGAAGTTTCAGTGATGTTTTGGGGTTGTTTTGCTGCCTCTGGCACTGGGTGCCTCGAATGTGTACATGGTATCATGAAATTAGATTACCAAAGCATCTTTGAGCGCAATGTTCAACCCAGTGTCAGAAAGCTGGGTCTCCGTGAAAGGTCATGGGTCTTGCAGCAGGACAATGACCCCCAAACACACTTCAAAACGCACCCAGGAATGGTTCAAGACAAAACGCTGAACTGTTCTGAAGTGGACAGCAGAGTCCAGATTTAAAATCCCATTGAACACCTGTGGGGAGATCTGAAAACAGCAGTTGGGAGAAGGCACCCTTCAAATCTGAGAGAACTGGAGCAGTTTTTTACAAGAGTGGGCCAAACTGCCAGTAGAGAAGTGGAGGAAGCTCATTTATGGCTATATGGAGCAATTGACTGCAGTTATTTTGTCCAAGGCTGTGCTACCAAATATGAAGTCTCGGGTGTCAATAATTTTGTCAATGCCAATTCTTTTTATTCTCTGATTTGAAAGGATATATTAAGTTCTGAATCAAAAACAAAGGTTCTGTAATATTATCAGTGAAATAAAGAATTGTGGAGACCAAATACTCATGTCAGTTTCAACGTATTGTTGGAGAAAATTGTGAGTTATTTGAAAACGGTGCAAGGGTTCCAATATTTTTGGCCACGACTATGTTAAAAACAATACATATACACTATGGAATCCACATACAATCTGATGACGAGAAAAATCAGACTGGCAATGGTATATGTCTATATGTTTGAGGAAGATAAATAACGATGTTATTTATCTACGAGAGATAAACAAATAACGATAAGTTATTGATCCACCTTAACACCGAGTTAATGCAAAGTGGAAAACCCCCTTGTTGAGGGGGAAATGAAGTCACGGCAACCTGTCATGTGACTCCGAGCTTCCCCTGTCAAATTTGGTTGAGATTGAATAAGTAACGACCGAACGTATCAGTCATACAGACACCAAATTGTTTATTTTGGTGTGATAGTATGATGTATAAAACAATAATAAATGTCACGTTTGAAGCACTCTGTGTCACTGTACTGTGCATAGCAATTGTATAAAAGTTCATCATACAGACAGACACCAAAAACCACCAACCTCATTTAAAAAAGGCCACACATTGAGTATTTACTTCAGTTACAGAAACTTCAACATTTGAAGCATTTATTTTATTTATTAAAACAAGGTGCCTCTGAGCTGTTTATCCTGCGTTCAAATTGGTACCCAGCTATAAACTGTCATCCCGGTGTATCGTAGGCAGGGTGATTCATCAAGTGTGTCCTAGGCATCCCGTCTGCCCGCATTAGTTGGTGGACATTAAAGACAGCATAGTGACCTTTGTGAAGAGGAGACGAGCAAGCTATTGCCGGCACCCTGAGCAAATTTCAAATTCCTGTTCTCAGATACATGGAACAACGGTGTGACTGTGCCCCTGCAACAACTTGTGCTAACCTGCAGCGACGTGATGACAAGTAAAAGTTACTTCTCTTCCCCTTCCAATTTTAGTTTTTGGGGAGTCTTTTACATTTCATCAGAACTTAAAACCACTCTTCCCTGTCTCTACTATTCACCTTTAGTAATCCAATCAAAAAACTGTCATACTTAGCATTTGATGCACACCTACATTCATTAATTATAGGTTTGCTGGAAAACATCCATTGTGCCCTTTAATAGTTTGTGACCAGACCGATGTAAAGTACAAACAGCACTACATCAAAATATTGCAGCAACAACACAGCAATACAACCACACACAAAAAAAACAGTTTTGAGTACAGTAGATGGTTGCAATAGTTTATTGACAAGGAAACAACTGATTTACTAAAAATGGGCCACCATCGTGTACCCATCAATGCTGTAGTCTGCGGACAAGAGAATACAAAACATACAAAACAAATGAACAAGAAAATAAATAAATAAACAAGCAGCACCCTGACAAAAGTGGTCCCTGAAGTATTCCAACAATACTTTGAAAATAAATCTGGTATTTTACTCTGGGGAAAACCTTCAGCCTCTCAGCTACACCAGAGCAATTCTTGTTCATGGTATCATCTTCAAAAGCATATTTACATGTTTAAAAAATGACAGCAGATTTTATTTTATTTTATTTATCCCATTATTGTTTGTCATAAGGTTTGGTTTTTTTTGTCTTCAACAAATATTTTGCAGAATAGCCAAGTGGTAAATAAGGTTGATTTATATTGGTCCATGATTCCATATTCTGCAAGGAATTTTTTAACCCAGAAAATTAAAAAAAATATATATCATTTTCATCGTGAAGTGTATGCATTGAACAAGTGATAGCCAGAACCCACCTCCGTGTGTGTGTGTGTGTGTGTGTGTGTGTGTGTGTGTGTGTGTGTGTGTGTGTGTGTGTGTGTGTGTCTCCTTAGTAATGATGCAATCAGCAAATCACATTTGCAATTCAGAATGGTTTCAAAGGCTTAATACTCATTTGGACATTCGTTAGCTTTTAAGGCTGGACATTTATCTGTGACTTAAAGTTAAAACTATTTTGTAAGGCATTTTCTGACCTTCCATGTTGGATCTAATATACTGATTGTACAGCACTGCAATAATTCTGAAAATAAATAATCTCAATAATCTTCCGAGTTGATGGGAGTAAATGCTGTACTGTATGGAGTCGAGCAACACAACAACCCATGTCGGAGTGACGGGTGTGTACTTCGATTCGTGTGCCGGACGAACTCTCAAAACTATGTATAAGGACGAACATAGGGTGCACAGCATAGTTTTGAGAAGGGCAAGTGTCACAATAGAGTACAATGAACGAGGTGTATTGAGGTGCAGCCGGTTATTTTTACACGATAACTAAAATGGTATACCCACCTGGTCCACCCTGACTCGCAACTGCACACCCAGCCCCAGGGGCTATGAGGTATCAGGAACGTGGCTTTTGTCTCATCTGCTTTGCATTTTTTTTTTGTAAATAAATCGATAATGCTTCATTATTAAATTTTCAACCCAACAATTAAATTGGCTTCGACATTACAAGTCATTATGCTCTCAGTTTGCCAACCCAAACTGGCTAAAATTGGGCGAGAGTTTTCAGTTGCACAGAACCTCAGGGTTGTAGTGTGCTTGCACTTTTTATGATGTAAACTTTCCCCTGGATATTGGCAAACACAATTCTCCATATTCAAGTTGAGTGCGCACGTCATACGTGATGTTTAAAAGGTCTCTCAACATAGCCAACGAGATAGGCTCCAACCAGTTGGCCAATAAAGCCCAGGAAAATAACTTTCCTTGTGAAGATGCCAAAAGCAGCTGATCCATTCAAGTTAATGGGATGACTTTCATCTCACAATGCAGTTCGGAAGTCGGTTCGTTCCTGCAAACTGTCCTCTGTTCTGGAATGTTCCTCACGTGTTGTCGCCGATGGCCGATTCTCGATTTGCACAGGCGTATCCAGTTCCACAGCATGAGAAGTACCACGAAAGAGGTGAAAAGGCAAACTGAAGCAAGCAGGCCAAGTTTGCGTTTGTAAAATGTTTGTCGATTTTCTGGGTTTGGCGCTGTCAGTGAGCAAGGTTCATGAATTAGCACACCTGAAGCATAAAACCAACACTACATCGTAGGTGTGTGTGGGATTCTGTAACTTGCGCTCACTACACACCGACTGCTTTTTATAAAAGGAATATTACAAATCGGTTGGCAAATTTATGTTTGCGCAACTTATTTATCAAAATGTTGAAAGATGACTCACGATCCACTTCCAGGCACTGAGACATGCATCCACCTTTCAGGTCTTGCAGTAGATCACTGGAAAAGAATGGTACGAAAGTTGCGCATCAGTGTTGTCAAAGGGGAACCCAAACGCTCAGAACACCTCCATGCTAATCTATCCCTTGATATCCTACAGAGTAGATCTGATGTCTTTTTCTGATTTCCGGATGATAAAGTTGATAAATTTGCGATTAAAACTCAATCTTCTTCTTCAGATTAGCCATGATGTCACACCTGGAAGTGGACCACCACATCTGTACTGTATATGGGTTGCATCGCGGTACAATTTAACTCAAACGGCGAATAATTTTAGATGTTTTCCACAAATATTCCGAGTCGATACGTCCTTGATTGTTGTGGTAATACAAACCGAGATTGTTTCATGCTACACAAATGGCCAAAAGATCCCGAGTTTGCCAGAAATTGGGCAAGGTTTGTCCAAAATACCCGAGTGTTGATGGGGCCTATAAAATGTTCGCTGTTGTGCTTGGAACATGTTACAGAGCACAGTTATCAAACAAAAGAAGGTGAGATCTTGTGGTTATCCACTACGATAATGCGTTGGGGTGGTGCTGCGGTGTCGTCCACCAGACGGCGGTCCCATCGTGTGGGTGCCTGAAATGTCCCATCCTTAAGAGAGGATGATTACTTGTCTGTTATCATCTGAACTCAAGCGTTTGAACATCGGTATTGCAGCACTCTGAGGTTCGGAGACTGCATTGTGGCAAGATCATGTTGGGTGGTTACAGATACTACTGGTCTGGTCGCTCTAATGGTTACCATGCCAAAGGAGCTACTGTAGCTGTGTCCAATAAGCTGACTCCAATGATAATAGAGGTAACACCGGTCAACGAGCGTATTATGAGACTAAGGATTCATCACTCCTTGGGTGTCGCTTCCCTGATTTCAATGAATCGACTAGAGCTGATAGGGATGGTTATGAGACGTGTTCGTCCCCATGGATCTGTAACTATGAACCAGAATAGCACTAAGTTCCTTGACTTTGCAAGAAGTCATAGACTGAGGGTGGCTGGTTCATTATTTGAGCACCCACAGGCTCAATGCTGGACTTGGTATTCCAACGCTGGTGGTGTGGCAAAGGAGATTGACCATGTCCTCATTGATGGTCACTGGAGGATGATCCAGAACTGCAGGGTCTTACCGGTGTGCTCAGTTCTCTATGCTGACCATAGGTTTCTTGTCGCAACTCTGAAGTTGCAGTTTAAATCCGAGAGAATGGTGTCAATCCAGCCGAGGCCAGACGTTGGCAAGCTCAAGGATGAGAGGGTAGCTGAGGAGTTTGCGAACAGGCTGAGTGGGGTTTGGGAGGGTCTGGATTTTTGGGGAAATCCTGAGGAGTTGTGGAGTGCCTTCAAGACCACCATCCTTGATGTTGCAGGAGGATCTCTTGGAACTCATCGTAGGATGAAGATGATTTTTGTCTCTCAAGGGACACTGGATACCATTGACCAGAGTTGCAGGGCCAGGCTAAATGGCAGAGCTGAGCTGTTCAGGGAGCTGAGGTGTAAAACTGTACGTGTGCGAAGGGTGGACAAGGAGACGTATGTGTGAGGAATCTGAGGGGGTAGAGCAACACCTCTGGTCAAGCGATTCTCGTCCTGCTTAGAGGGGAATTCGCGCATTGCGTTTTTTCAAGCCTGTCCCTCGGAGCACTGCAATTAGAGCAGAGGGTGGTGGGCTCTTGACAGAGGAGTCTAAAGTGAAGGCCCGCTGGGCTGGTTACTTTGATCGACTGTACCAGGCTGATGCACCAGCTGTTGAGTTGGTTGTCAGGAGTGTTACTATCCCTATTGCTGACCCTCCAATCAACTGTGATCCACCTTCATTTGTGGAAGCACAGGCTCCGGTGAACCGTTTGAAATGGGGTAAAGCTCCTCGGATTTGTGGCATCCATGATGAACTTCAAAGCTGGTGGAAATGCTGTACTCATGTTGTTGCATGTTGTTCTGTGCTCTGCCTGGAACACAGGCATCATCCCAACTGAATGGAAGAGGAGTCTTGTTTTTTCTCTCTGGAAAGGAAAGCGTGATCGCCAAGACTGCAGCAACGATTGAGGCGTGACGCTACTCTCAGTGACTGGCAAGGTCTTTGCTCGGATAATTCTTCATCGGGTTCACCACCATCTGCTTGAGCACAAGTGCCCAGAGCAGTCAGGCTTTACACCAAAGAGGTCAACGACTGACCGTATCCTTGCTCTTTGGGTCCTCACCAAACGCAGGCGAGAGTTTCGGCAGGGGCTGCTTGCAGCCTATGTTGATCTCTGTAAAGTGTTCGATTCAGTGAATCGGGATGTCCTCTGGAGGATTCTTGGTCTTTGTGGGGTGCCACCAAAACTGATCAATGTGATGTATGAACTATACTCTGATACTGAGAGTGCTGTGAGATGTGGTGGTATCATCTCCAGCTTATTTCCAGTTGTTACTGGAGTTTGTCGGGGTGTGTACTGTCCCCCACACTTTTCAGTGCTTCTCTGGTCTGGATTCTGCAGAGGATGTAGGAGATATCTAACTGTGGTGCATCCTTCGGGAATGTCAAGATCTCTGACTGATTTCACAGATAATGCAGTCATCTTTACAGAGACTCTGCATATCCCTTTGGGGGCCCTCGTGGTGCTGATTGATGAGTCTGAGCCACTGGGATTACGGGTTTCCTGGGTCAAACCCAAGATCCAGGCTTTCAATGACACCTTGGATACTGCTACCTTGTCTGTACATGTTTGTGGTGAGGATGTTGAGGTCGTGGAGAGATTCACTTACCTTGGCAGTGATCTTCATGTCTCTGCCGGCTGTGAGCCAGAGGTCAATAGACGTCTGGGTTGGGCCTGGGGAGTCATCGGTTCACTGGATCATGGGGTGTGGCGCTGCCGGTACCTGTGCGGGAGGAAGAGAGTCCGAGTCTTCAGGTCCTTGGTACTTCCAGTCTTGCTCTATGGATGCGAGACTTGGACTTTGACCAAGGATCTAAGATGGAGACTTAACTCCTTTGGTACCAGGACTCTTCGGAGAATCCTTGGCTATCGCTGGTCGGACTTTGTGTCCAACGAGCGGTTGCTGAGAGAGACTCAAATGAGATTTGTTTCCTGCATCATCCTGTGAGTGTCAGCTGTGGCTGTATGGACATGTGGCTCGTTTTCCTGACACTGATCCTGCTCACCAGATTCTCATCGAGGGAGCCTTGTGAGTAGAGGAGGCCAATGGGCCGACCCCCTGCCTTGTGGTTGCAGCAGGTTGACCAGCATCTCAAGGAGATGTGGATAGACCAGGCATCTGCCTGGGGGATGGCCAGAGGCCCCTGGAGTACTGGCTGAAAGTGGACGCAGCGACGCGCTGCTCCGGCGCATGCTCCCATACCAGACATGACCTGAACACCTCCACCATCTTCCTCTGAATCACTCGCACAAGTCTTGAAATAATTTGGTTCCACAATTCCCCCTGAAAGCATTTCCATTACTAATTTTGTCTCCATTAGTTTCTTCTAAAATCCCAAAGATCACTTTCAATATTCTGAGAACCATCAGAGTTACTTACGACAGTGGAATAAGTGTCGGAATCCGAGCTCGACATGCACCGTTTCTTAATGTAAACCACCGTTCGAGTCAATATGGCTTCAAAGTGCGACGTCACGAGCAAACTCGAAAATCGACACTAAGGCTTTTTTCGACACTTTGATTGGCAAAAACAAATTCAATTGATTTTTCCCTTCAAATTAGACCGTGATTAATGATTCTCAATGGTTTTTCAGGAAGAAAAAAAAAATCCCCTTTAAATATCAACTTGTGTTTCTCAACATGCATTTATTTATCGTAGCTTCTTTCTCAATAAAGTGAAAAACTGATGAATTTGGGATACCTTTTGTTGGACGCCATTGTCTCGCAGCACTTGGTCTCAAGATTCCAGCCGCAGTGTGGATCCCGGGCAGCCAAGCAGTGGCAGCAGTTTCTGTAGGCTGCGCAGTGAACCACGGGCACTTGGGCAACACCCAAGACCGAGCTCGCATACATCAAACCCTGTGAGCACATGTCTGATGGTAGAACACATGCCTTGCCTTAATCTCAAGCCAATCTTTTTTCGTCTGAAAATATTAGCTATGAGTGTGTGTGCTTCAAATTGAAAAAGAGGAAAAGGAAAAGGGAAGGGAATAGCTTCTGTCATTGCCATAAACAAGAGAAATGTGAACTCTCGAAAATGAACAGATTCACATTTATCCATGAATAAGGAAATTTTGATTGGGGAGTGGGAGACTCATTCTTTCATTTTGTATTCAGCCTGTGGCTGCTGGTTACATAATTGCTGGGAGCATAGCTGTGTCACTGATGCAGTGCCCCCTTTAGGTTACAGCAGGAATTTGGCCAGGGTGCCGGCGATACCTTGTCTACTTTTCATGAAGGATACCGTGAGATCTTTAACATCTACCAACTAACTCTGGCAGATGAGATATCCAGTTTAGTGTCCATCTGAGGGACAGCGCACACACATTGCTGATGCCTCGCCCTGCCTGTGAGATACCAGGATGGCAGTTTATAGCTGGGCCGAGATTCAAACCCCGGTTTGATGGTTCAGAGGTGAGTGTGCATACCCATCTGCCATCCTGCTAGCCCAGAGGGGAGACTGTACACTTCATTATCTTAAACATCACGACCCTCCCTATTGCCTCAACGGATGCCTGCCCTCGATAGCCACTCACCACTTAACTGCCTGCCCTTACTATGCACTCACCACTTCATGCCCTTGCTACCCCTCATAAAGGATTCAAAAGTTGAACAAACAGAAAGAGGGTGCCAAAGACGCCCCTTGCTTGGAGCATCATTTCATCGAGGGCGGGTTTGGACATAAATAAAGCACTTTTTTTATAATATTGTTACAGTTGTGGGAGTAGATGGAGGAACTTCATCGGAAAGTTAGGATTGTATAGAGTTCCTTGTCCGTGGGCATGTAGGAGGCATCTCAATGTAGATTAAGTAGGGAACTGAGAGCTTAATTGTTACTCGTCACCACACGAGGGGTGGTGCTGTATTAATTAGGTAGGGATTAAGGCCAATTTCCCCCAGTATGTAATTGCCCCCTGTGACCTTTTCCTACGTTTTTGCATTTACAAGCCAGCAATGAAAGAATTACGTTTTTATAACGACAACAACCATAATAACATGCGACACGTCCAAGCAGGTGAGAAGACCCACCTTCCCGGCTTCGTGCCAACAAGTGAAACCCAGCTTATGAAATACCGAGAGGGCAGTTTAGAGCTGGGTTGGGGTTCGAATCCAGGCTACACAGAGTGAACATGCATACCTCTCAGCTTTCCGGACGTGATGTGGCGATTCCTTACTTCAGAACTGAAAAGATTGTTTTTTTTTCTCAATGTGATCATATAATTTATTTTGCCTTCCTACCTCCAGTGTAGAACTACGGTATCACAATTGAATGTTGAAGAACGCACCAAGTGGCTTTACCACGCAATGCCGTAAATGTTTGAAGAATCTTTTTAAAGCGGAACATTTAATTTTTATTTGTATTTACCTGTGCCGAAATGATGGGTCGTAGAACGTCGTGGAAAATGGGAAACATCGTGGAAAATAAAACGTTATATTTTCAGTGAGGCAGCCACCACCTGTGGCACCGCAGAACAAAACGTGGCCAATGCAGGTGAGTCGCGCCGAACTTTGTTCAAGTCGATCTACACTGATGAGCCAAAACATTATGACCACTGACAGGTGAAGTGAACATTAATTTTATCTTGTTACAATGGCATCTGTCAAGGGGTGGGATATATTCGGCAGCAAGTGAACAGTCAGTTCTTGAAGTTGATGAGTTGGATGCAGGACAAATGGGTTAGAGTAAAGACCTGAGCAACTTTGACAACGGCCAAATTGTTATGGCCAACCGAAATAGCAAGGCTTGTGGGGTGCTCCCGGTCAGCAGTGGTGAGTACCTACCGACAGTGGTCCGAGGAGGGACAAACCAGCGACAGTGTGTTGGGCGCCCAAGACTCATCGATGCACGAGGGCAACGAAGGCTATCCCGTCTGGTCCGAACCGCCAGAAGGTCCACTGTGGCACAAGTCACAGAAAGTTTAATGGTGGTCACGGGAGGAATGTGTCAAAATCCACAGTGCATCACATCCTGCTGCGTATGGAGCTGCGTAGCCGCAGACCGGTCCGAGTGCCCATGATGACCCCTGTCCACCGTCGAAAGTGCCTACAATGGGCACTCGAGCGTCGGAACTGGACCTTGGAGCAGTGGAAGAAGGTCGCCTGGTCCGATGAGTCCCGTTTTCTTTTAGATCACGTGGGTGGCCGTGTATGTGTGCGCTGTTTACCTGGGGAAGTGATGGTACCAGGATGCACTGTGGGAAGACGACAAGCCGGTGGAGGGAGTGTGATGCTCTGGGCAATGTTCTGCTGGGAAACCCTGGGTCCGGCCATTCATGTGGACGTCAATTTGACACGTGTCACCTGCCTAAACATCGTTGCAGACCAGGTACATCCCTTCATGGCAATGGTATTCCCTGATGGCAGTGGCCTCTTTCAGCAGGATAATGCGCCCTGCCACACTGCACACATTGCTCGGGAATGGTTTGAGGAACATGATGAAGTGTTCACGGTGTCGCCCTGGCCTCGAAATTCTCCAGATCTCAATCCGATTGAACGTCGAAAACGTTTATCCATTGATAAACCTTGGACCTTGGAGCAGTGGAAGAAGGTCGCCTGGTCCGATGAGTCCCGTTTTCTTTTAGATCACGTGGGTGGCCGTGTATGTGTGCGCTGTTTACCTGGTTTACCTGGGTGGTATCATCTTTGTATTATACTTTTATTTGTATAATACTTCATCGGTATTATATGATGGTATAATACCGATGTATTAAACTTTGTGAATTTTGGATCTTCACCAAAATCAAATCAGTTCGTCCTTGTTACACACCCAACCTGTCCAACCTTTCGATAAAAGTCGAAAGAAGAGACAACCTCATTACAGACCCCATTTGCATTTGACCAATCTTAATGAAAATGAAAAAGGTTCACCATGAATGAGGCAGCGACTAAAACGAGTCGCTGTATAGACGGTGGTACGCTATGGCCAGCAAAACGAGGGTAGCAAGCGAGACAATTTCACCTCAGAAAATAAAAGGAGGGAATAAAATAAAAGGGGAATAATGATCTAATAACCTAACTATAGCCCATCGCAACGCACCCCCATGTCTTCCCACTACACAAGGAAGGGATCTATCGACACGTATATTCATGGAATAACTGACTCGGCGCAACTCTCTGTTGTATGCATACGGTTCCGAGAACCGTAACAATATATATATATATATATATATATATATATATATATATATATATATATATATTTTTTTTGTTTGTTTGTTGATAATGATGTCCAATAATGAGGGAACTTTTTTGCTAATTGCAGCACTCACAGTAAAAAGCACTCTAGAAAGGTGAAGCTGCAGACAGGGATCAGTCTAATCTATCGTGAGTGGAATCCAATGACATTTGCATTTGACCTATGATACAGCCAAGCCTTTCTCTATTGGTGGGAGGAACCGAAAGGTTGAGGCAAATGAGGCAGGCTTATCTGCACAAGCCAAGGGAGTCAGAAAGACAGTCTTGCTGAACCCAAGACTTTCTAAGACAGAGTTTGAAACTTCAATGAAGACAAAAGATGACAGAGCACAACCCATATGCATACTAACGTCAAGGCATGATCGGTGATCAAGAAACCATCGACCGGTAAGCCTGCTGTCTGTACCAATGCAGCATCTTCTGCTTGAATGTGCATATTTTGTAAATGCATTGCAGCACTAACTGACAAACACGTAACTTTGCAGGTTTATTTAATCATGAGGATAAATCATTGCTGCCAATGAGACTGAAATAACTTACCGCTTTGTGAACTTATGAGGTTTTCGAGCTGCACTTTCAGTGGGGAAGATATTTACCTTTTTCGCAGAGTAGGCTAAAATGTTGATGCCCGTGCCAGGAAATAGCTTCAATGAACTGATAATGTGCATTTCACCATCAATGGAGACTGCCTTGTGCAATTCGCCATTTTCTGATAATGGAAATAGAAAAAGGTTCACCATTAAATTAGCTTGTGAAAGATGACTTTAAAATATTTACTTAATTTACACAATTACACCTGCAATTAATGCATTTGTTTCTGCACACCTGCATTTGAACCATCTTTCTCTTGGTGACAATAATATAAATAACTAGAAGGGCACTCCGTGGAGTGCATACCACAAGCACGCAATGCCCAGCCCAGTGCAACATATTGGGCCAAATATATTTTTTTCAATATAATGCTATATATCATTTTTGGCCCCATCTCTCAATGGTGAAGAATCACTTTAAAAATAAAAATAATTCTAGTATCCTGATCTGTATCTTCATCAAAATCTTAGCAAGTCGTCCTTGCCACACACCCAACCTATCCACCAAATTTCATCCAAATCCGTGCATAACTTTTTGAGCTATCCTGCACACTGACAAACAAAGAGACAAACAGACAAATGGGTGAAAACATTACCTCCTTCCACCTTCGGTGGGAGTAATAATGTGATAATGTACTAGAAGGGTACTCCCTGGAGTGCATACCTCCGCCACGTAATGCCTGATCCACGACAACATCTTGAGCCAAATACATTTTTGATATATCGTGCTATATATCGTTTTTGGCCCAATCTCTCAATGGTGAAGAATTACTTAAAAAAAAAAAAAATAATAATAATCTAGTATCCAGATCTGGATTTGGATATTCATCAAAAATGAATGAATTATTTCTTGTCACACCTAATGTGTCCACCAAGTTTCGTCCGAATCAGTCCACAAATTTTTGAGATATCGTGCTATATATCATTTTTGAGCCATATCTCTCAATGGTGAAGAATCACTTGAAAAATTCTAGGAGTCGGATCTGGATTCGGATCTTCACCAAAATCAAATCAGTTCGTCCTTGTTACACACCCAACCTGTCCACAAAATTTCATCCAAATCCGTGCATAACTTTTTGAGATATCCTGCACACAGACAAACAAAGAGACAGACAGACAGACAGAAAGGGGGTGAAAACATAACCTCCTTCACCTTCGGTGACAGAGGTAAAAATGCATTGTTTTTTTGCATACAAAATCCATGCTCGTGGAAGAGTGAACATCATACTGACAGTGGCACCACAAATGGATACAACAAACAAAGCAAAAACAAACCAGACAGTCAGAGATTGAGGACAGTAGGAAACACAGTAGCCTGTAGGTAAGAGAGTTGCGTTAGGTAGAGTGAATAGAGGTAGAAAATACTGTGGGTACTCGGGCTGCAGATTGAGCATGGAAATGAGGGTGAAGTGGCAACTCGCTTCCTTCCAGCTAATTTTGATATTTTTAAGAAGTACTCGACGACCCGTGAACCCGTTGGGTTCTCATTGTGACAGCGGTTGATAAAAAAAATCATTTCAAAAAGAAAATAAAATAAGATAGCTCCAACAAACTATACTGCTGAGATTGTTTGCATTGAGTACTTGACTGAATCGGGAATTGATTTTTTTATAATTTTTTCATTGCCCGATTTGAATGAAACGTCATACTGCACACCACGTGAGAATGCGGAGTAAGGTGGGCCAAAATTTTTTGTGCTATCATGCAATGTTTTGGCTGTATTTCGGGAACATACATACATACATACAAGATGAGAGTTTTAGTCATATATAGATGGGCTCTGACTACTCCACGCACCAAAAATACCCAGAATCCCCTTTGGGGAGCATGTTCAAGCGACGTAATCAAGATGGCCTCCATTTTTATTAAGTTTTTGTATTTTATTTTTTACATTGAGGGTCCCTGCGTCCTGATCTGTAATAAAATGATACTAGCATCTGACTTAAATAATTGTGGAAAGCCTTATATCTGATTTGTAACACATAAAGATTACCCACAACCCTTATGGAGGAGCATTGCTTAAATTATGTAAACAAAATGGCCACCATTGTCATCACCCTCCTGAATGAGGGAACCGCCCGATGCCCTAGACAGAAGTCCTGGAGGTACATAGACTCCATCCTCAGCTGTAGAGATCTGGTCTTCTGCAGCAGCTGTTTGAAATATCCTAAGCTCATCATAACTCGCACACATCCCATAGGAATTTAGGGTGTCAATCAGATTTCTGCTACCACATTCATGATGTAACTGGGTCATGAGGCCAACACGGAATGGTGGTATAACTTGACTTTGACCACGGCGACTGCAGTAAATAAGGCACTCGGCTAAAGAAATGTATCTACGTCCGGTAGTCTCTGTTGACTTGTATTCTTGGTCTGCTGAATCAAACGCTTGCTTGTCAATAAGACACTGAATTGTGCTTTTGAGTGAGTCAGGAACAAACGCAGCTGATGTATCAAGATCAATTTCTTTGGTATTAGGGTATTCAGTTGTTGGTTGTAATTTTTCTACGTCTCTGCGAATCATACTAACTGCACGGTGACGTATTTGGGAATCATTGTTGTAATCAGAACCGTCATCATTCTCAACCAGGTCTTGCTCGATATCGGATTCTGACACTTTAGCCAATTCTCTAACTAAATGTCCCACTGTTGTGCTACTGGAACATACAACATCCGGCAATCCCATCTGACTGTAAAATGCTATCTCACCTCCAAAATTTTTGATCATTTTTTTTTTCTTAACGTAAAATGACCGTGTCTGTTTGGCAGTGTCAGGATCCATGTCCAGTTTGATCAAACATTCTCTGTAATGTACGCACAAGTCTGATTGAAGCACTGGTGTTCCATCGTCCAAGCTTTCCTTGAATTCCAAGTAGACATTTCTAGCTGCTTGATTGAAAGTAGAGTCAACACTTTCTTTTTTCTGTTTTACGCTTATTAGCCTCTTTGGTATTTGAAGAGGTAATGTTTTGATAGCATATCTTGCAGTATTTCGCATTCTTTGCAAATATATCCTTCTCAAAAGAAAGACGTCGGACAACAAGCTGATTTCCTGCAGCAATAGCCCCCCCGAAGCAGATTCTCACGAACGTCTGCCGGCTTCATATTCGCTGCTGGAAGTTTTATTCCTTCCTCTTTATTCTCTGGTTCTCCGCAAATGGAACGGTGTTCATCCCAGGAAAAGGCTGATGTTTATTCTCTTGACAGCCTGGCTACTTTCGGCTGGTGCTCATTGGAATGTATGAGCACCACCCTTCTTGTCTGCGTTTTTGTGCTGCTTGACGTTTTCCTGAATCCGTATCGGTAGATGTGCAGGCAAAATGAAATGGGATCTGGGACACCTGATGTGTCTCACGAAGTGGCAGTATTTCATCAGCAACATAATCTTGTCGCTCCTCACATGATTTTATAAAAGTTGGTAATCCCTTAAGGCCCAGTCACACCTTGACGTTTTAGCTAACGTATGCAGATTTTTGAAATTTTTTTCTAAAACGCTGGCACACGTTGAATACGTTATGGGTAAGTTTTGATAACATTGAGAGCACATTGAAAAACACTGCCATACGTCGTTGTACGCTGGCTTTAAACGTTGTACTTTTCGGTTGTCCTCAATTTTTTGCATACTTGAAATTTCACGACGTATGTCGTCGTATGACTCACACGTTCCGCTACGCTGGCCACAAGTTGTATACACGGTCTGTGATCATTGCCAGACATCAACACATGCTACTTGTAAGTTAATCATAAGTTGAGACACGCCGAGGTAATGTTTAGCGTACCCGAAACTTATTTCTAACCCATGATTAACGTGTTGTTGGCACGTTACGCGATCGTTGCCACACGTCGACAGACGTTACTTTTAAGTTACTCATAGGCTGAAAGACGTCGGTATAATGGATCGTCCTTGCGTCAGCGTCCACGGCCATGGCCAGGACATTTATTTGCAGCATTCTTCAAACTTTTCTTCAGCATGACGAGGATGTTCACACTTCGATGTCTAGCTTGAATATGATTCCAATTGTCCATCGGCAGCGTCTATTTAAAATAGTCGAGTTTGAGCGTTTTAACACGTTCAGAAGAAACGCTTCAAATTTCAAAACCCCAGCGTCAAAAAACAAAGGCGAGTGACAGCAATTTAAATCGTTCATGTAAACAATGAAGATAGTTGAGTGGTACCATTTAAAAGTCGTTGTGTAAAAAAAATCCAATTGTTGAGCGCAAGCGTCTACTTTCAATAGTGGGGTTTGAGCGATTTAGCACGTTCAATAGAAACGATTAAAATTTCCGAGCGCCAGCGTCAAAAAACAAAGGCGAGTCACAGCAATTTAAATCGTTCATTGTAAACAATGAAAATAGCTGAGTGGTACCGTTTAAAAGTCGTTGAGTGTAAAAAAAATCCAATTGTTGAGCGCAAGCGTCTACTTTCAATAGTGGAGATGCAGCCATTTAAATCGTTGAGTGGCAGCCTATGAATAGCAAACCCCACGTCACCGGCAAAGATAAACTGCCGCACGATATGGATAAGTTAGGCTATCGTTGGGCATAGTTTGTGAACGCGGGCTACACGATAATTATTCGTTGGTATACCGTATCTATAAGTTATCGAAGCGCTCTATGCACATTATTAGTTCATTGTGCATTTGTCCAACCCGTTATGAATAGACCTAAATCGTAAAAAACAAGCCATAGCTCATTGTTGAAAAAGCCCCATAAAAAATTAGCCGCGAAGAACTTCGAACAATGGTGCAAAGATGTCTCCTACCCGTGGACATGCGGACGCAAGGAGGATCCATCATAACGCACACCCTCCCCCTCACACTCACCTACTACTGCCAACATGAACAAACTACTACTAATACTAATACTAATACTGATACTGATACTGCTGACATGGACATCGACTCAAAAAGGACTCGAAAACACTGTTGGGTTCCCCTTTTATGAACACCATTTTATATACCAATTCCCAAAATCGCTGGGAACACGTCTTTATATGGCAGTTGTAAGTTAGAAACACGTTCATTTTTTTTTTTTGTCGACCGGAAGACGTCATTGGAATACGTCTACATACGTCAAAGTGTGTTGGGACTCCGTAAAGAATTGGTTCAAAGCACGTCAAGCATAAGTTAGAAATAAGTTTCGCGTAAAAAAGACATTACGGCGACGTGTTTCGACTTATGAGTAGCTTATAAGTAGCCTTTGTGGACGTGTGTAAGCGTCCACATATCGTGCGTAAAACTTATCCCCATTGTATGCGGAACGTGTCATACGCCAAGTACGTCGTAAAATTTTGAACATGTTTAAAATTTCTTGACGTACTCTACTTACTATGACGTATGATAGCGTACTTTAGCGTTCTACTCACGTATACCAAACTTACTCATACCGTATTTGACGTGCCCCAACGTTTTAGACACATTTTTCTTAGGTCGGCATACGCTGGCAAGATCGCCAAGGTGTGACCGCGATGTTGTCACTTCCATTTCTACGGCAGTTATGATTCGAATCGTTGTGCGTCAGCCTTTTAATAGGCTACGTCACGACATCGTCGGCGATGCGTGCAACGCGCTATGCCTAAGTTAGACTATCGTTGGGCATCGGTTGTGTAGGCCGACAACAGGTTCAGCATTCGTTGGTATAAGTTATCTATAACACAACGAAACGTTCTGTGTCCGTTACTAATGCATTATACATAAGACCAAGTCGCTATGAATACGTCCGAATCTTAACAAAAAAAAACATCAAAAGTTCAACGTAAGCCAGCGTTTTACATACATTTTAATACGTTGCCATCGCTGGCTAAAACGTCAAGGTGTGACCGGGCCTTTAGATGTAATTGTCCGTGCCTTTTCTTTCTCAGATAAAGGTCCTTTCTTTCATTTTGCAAATTATACAAATTTCAGTCCGCAAGACATTCTCAGAGTCCCTACTTGTAGATGGCTCTTGCTCGTCCATTGTTCTCATCTAAAGATGTGGACCAAGAACAAAAGTAATGAATCTATTCTTAGAAAAAGCACAGTAACAGATGCAGAAATTAATACAAGGTATATAAACTAACATGAATACAGCAAATAAGGATAAGGTATCCACGGTCACATTATGTTGAACGAAGAAATCCAAGAAAAGAGTGAACCTGAAAGTGTTATGGTAAACTTGCCAAGAATAAATAAACAAAGACAAATTAAATGTAATGGTAAAACTCTGCGATGAATCGAGAACGAAACAAAAATGAACATCATTAAATCTGTCGGTTAACTGCGAGTCACTTTAAACTCTGGGATATAATCAATAATGAAATAGAAATTAATACCATTGAAATGAATATCATCGACTCGGAGTAAAAGCACTGGAATAAAACAAGAATGAAACAAAACTGAATAATTTTAAAGCTAACTATCAACTCTGGGCCGACCTCCGAGTTTTAATTAGCAGTCGATCACTAATCTGTGGATGTCAAGCTCAGTATGTCTGGAGAAAAAACCCAAAGGAACTATTACATTTAGTGTTGCAATCAATATGGTGTAACCAACCAGGTCTCATTATTTTAGTAATAAGCGAAGTCCCTCTTTATACATGTATAATATTATTGTAGCCTGGTGTTGGCTTAGTGGTTGGGGTGGTGGCTTGGGATCCAAGAGGTCCTGAGTTCAAGCCCCGTTGGCCGCTGAATTGAAATACACCAGGAGGTTGACTCAGCCTGTCATCCTTCCGAGGTCGGCAAAATAAGCACCAGTGTACTAGTAAGGGGGACACTGCATCAGTGGCATAGCCACGTCCCAACCAATGATTCAACCAGCAGCCACAGGCTGCACTCGATAGAGCATTATTGTAACTATATAATAAAAGCAAACATCAGATTTCTTCCACTGTATTCATCAAATATGGAGAAAAGAAAAACGCCATTTCAACACACTGGCGGCCATGTTGCGAGCGCCCCTGGTGTTCATTTCACATTGGTGGTTACCCTTTGTTTCAATGATCTACTTTTGTGTACAATACCTTTGCTCAAGTAAAACCACTACATAAATTATAAACGATTAGGTACCACGTCAGCACCTGTATGTACACAATGCCAAACTTTACAATTTTGGCAGCCATTTTGATGATGTCATTTAAGCATGTTCCCCCAGAGGTATTGTGGGTATTTTTGGTTTGTGAACTTGTCAAGGCCCCTACTTGATAAAAAATACCAAAAGTAGCTGGTAGAAAGCTAGTTGCCAGTTCCGCCATTTTTAAGGCACTTATTGACAATAATGTGCAGCCCTATACGGATCATGGGGAATGAAATGAGATGGTGGTGCACACTTGCTTTTGAAGCCCTGGAGGGAAGAGTGGTGGAACACATGGGCATGATACACTGTGCTTTTGTGGACCATGGTCATGTTTTGTGTACCATAACGTGTGCCTCCTGTCGCTTCGCCGGTGGGTTTAATCTAAAGACAGCATGTTGTACTTTACAAACACATTGCACGTCTATGTGCGAATCTCCATGAGGATGTAAAATGAAGAGAAACACACAGAAAAAAGGATGTTTTATAACATGCAGTTGGTGGTGTTGTCATGGTGGCTGTGGTTGTTGTTTGTGTTCTTCTGTGTACTTTTATATATTTACCTTATCTGGAATTGGAATTCCAGATAAAGCATTGTTATCGTGCACCGTCCGTCCATCCGTCCATCTGTCTCCTATTTGGACTTTTCTGGCCAAACTGCTGGGCCGTTCCGGCTTAAATTTGGCAACAAGGTTCCACTCCTGACTGGTGGATTTGCAAAGCTCGTTCCAGTCATGTGAACAAGTAGGTTAAAATGGCGGCTTTAGTAACTTTTTTCAGAAAATCGTGTAAATTCCTTCAAAAGTCTTCTTCTCCAGACCCACCAGTCAGAGTGCAACCAAATTTAGGTTGCAGCATTAGGCCAGGGCCCAGATATGCTACTGGTCCAGTGGTCCTTATTTTTTTATAATTGCTTTGACAAGTACTAGCATTACTATATATATAATAACTTTGAGAGCTCCTTCAGCATCTTATTAAAGGTTTGTGCTGTAATAAAATAACAAATTACCGATGGAACCTCTGCATTAAGCTCCCATTCCCACCACTTATTCAATCCCAGAAAGATGGCCTTTTAAAACGGGCATCTTTGAATAAATGGACACAAAATTTTGTTCCAAGTAATTATCAATTATTAGCCTTCCAACCAAGTAAATTGACTATTAATTTTCCAACGAGCCCATTTTTAGCTCGCCTGTTCAAAGAACAGAGAGCTATAGCAATACCCCCGGCGTGAGCGTGAGCGTCAGCGTGAAAATGTTAGTTTTTGGTGCAAGTTATTTTTCCCTTTCTAATGTTTTTATCTACCACATTATTTTTTATACGCCCAATATATATATATATATATATATATATATATATATATATATATATATATATATATATATATATATATATATATATATACATATATATATATATACATATATATATATATATATATATATATATATACACATCTTCTTCTTCTTCTTCTTCTTCTTCTTTCAGCTGCTCCCGTTAGGGGTCGCCACAGCAGATCATCCGTATGATCCGCATAGTGATTTGGCACATGTTTTACGCCGGATGCCCTTCCTGACGCAACCCTGGTCGCCTCTTACGACACAGGGATATGGTACACCTATTTTAACCGGGGTATACACCGGCCCAGTATACTGGTACTCATTTCGCCAACCTCAGAAGGATGACAGGCTGAGTAAACCCCCTGGTGTATTAATTCAGTGGCCCAACGGGGCTTGAACTCAGGACTTTTTGGATCCCAAGCCGCTGCCCTTACCACTTACCTTACCACCCTTACCATATATACATATACATATATATATATATATATATATATATATGTATATATATATATGTATATGTATATGTATATGTATATGTATATATATATATATATATCAATATATATATATATATATATATATATATATATATATATATATATATATATATATATATATATATATATATATATATATATATACATATATATATATATATATACATATATATTGTGATGTCCACGGGACTTGAACAGTCCCGCCAACGTAGAATGAGCCGAAACGATGGAGGCGGTTTATTTATTTATTAACCCAAACATGGCGGTTCCAATCGCTCTCCCGCAAACGGGACGAGGAAGGTGGCACGAGTCGCTTTTCACTGAGTTGATGATGTTTATTTGTTTTTATTATTAACCAGAAATAACAAGACTCGGCAAGAAGAGGGATCCGGGGCGATTCGACGGGATGGTGTTGGTATCGGGCGTGGAGAAAACACAGACAATTCCAATGAATATACAGATCTCAAACCCTCTAAGGCGCCAAGTACACACACACACACACACACACACACACACACACATACACACACACACACACACACACACACACACACACACACACACACACACACACACACACACACACAAAACGTAGCTACTTCTGGTGGTCAGGCTGGACCGTGGTGTGGACGCAACTGTCCCTGGATCAGCGTCGGACGAGCTGGCCTTGCTCTCGTCAGGGGGGGCAGGAGAAACCGTGGTGCTGTCGACCTCCTGGTCCTGGCCCAAGTCCGCTCACAGCCACCAGGGAACCAGTTCTGGCGCCAAATTGCGAGCAGGAGAGGGAGGCAGGTCCGCCCGCCGTTCGACCCCGTACTCCGAGTCAGCAGAACCCCAGAGCCAACCAAGGTGAGGCACGAGGCTCAGCAAGGCTCCAAGACACGATGAAGAACACGATCGAATCAGCACAACAACAAGTACGCTTCCCGCGCAACAGCCTCCACACCAAAAAAACACGATCTTCTTGTCCCGATCTTCTTCCTCTTCCTTTTCGACCCCGAAAAGAACCTTTTTATCCTCCCGTCCTCGTCACTTCCAATCGAGCCGTTTATTGGCCCACCGCCGTCGCCTTCCGCCAATCGTGATCACGGGGCGGAGCCATCCGCAGCCCTGTCCTGTGACGTCACGGCCAGCCTCCAGGGACTACTAAAAGGGGTTTACGCAGACACACTTACCCTATCCCGTGTCCCTATCTAATTACGTGACAATTATCATTTCCCCCTTGAAGAAATGAACATTTACTAGACAACTTATCACCACTGAATTGCTACTTATTACATCGAGATCCTGGTAAACTCGAACAGCATGGCATACCTAATTAAACATCCTAATTACCCTTTGAATGCATACCCCCCCCCCTCAAACGTAACACTGCCCCCTCATCTGGTACCGCAGCTCCTGCAAGGTATATCACAGGTGCTACCGTACCAGCCTTAACACTTAATGACTCACACCTAATTAACCTAACGAAATAAAGTAGGAGGGGCAATGGGCAGCGAGTCGCAGCTAACTTACCTATCCTGCTTAATGTACTACCCCCTTATGGCCTTATCCTCGCCTAAACAAGCATTCGTTTTTTTATTTTTTATTTTATCACATGAGAGCACTGAGCGAAGTTGCACTCCATCTTCTGGATCATCGCTCTTGCCCAGCACTCTTCCAGTGATCTGGGGAGGGGAAACAAAAAGGTTCCACAAAAACACAACACTTATACTTTACATTCCTACTCTAAGCCTTAACGACACTATTCACAGGATATTTACACTTGACCGCCTCCCCCAGTGGATGCTAATAGACCCAGCGTTACCTGGGGAGCAAATTTTCAAATTTGCTTGCCCCAAAATTATGCGGACATCATGCCCTTGCTGCACCTGTCAAGTTGTGCGGGATCGAGTGGGACTCGCACATCTTCACAACACTCACACCATGGTCATCATCACATTTCTAGGTCATGGTCCCCATTTTAATCATGCAGGCCGAATCCCGTCGTGGCCGTGGGGTGGGTTACCACAAGATGATGGGGGCATCTCAGGTGCAACCATGCCCACAGGTAAGCTTTAATCCAACCCGGACGTTTCTCCGCCCCGCTCCCTTTGATTCCCTCCCCCCTGGTAGCCATCAGCTCTAATCCCGTACAACACACTGGAAGGGGTCTCACTGGCTCCTCTGGCCTTCCTGGGTCACCAAGGTCCTACCCGCCTTGGTCGCCCAAACAGACCCTCTCCCAGTTGGCTCCAGACACTGTCACCATTAGCCACCAGGGGTGAATCTCCTTGAAGGGGGTCGCAATTCCCGCTCACCGTGAGCTTCAGCAATCCCTGTGGACAAGCACATCATCCCCACCCACAAAACCCACATGACTCCCCCACCCCATCGGCCTTACATGTGACACCTGCATTTCTAACACTTCGCCGACCATGACCTTCCCTGTTACCACACCATGTCCAATAAAAAATCAATGTGTGCACCATGCATTTCACTTCTTAACTTAAAACAACTCACACAGCACTTCTCACCCGATCCACGCACCAGCCATTGGACAGCCACTTGTGCCCGCTTTGTTACCAATTACCCACTGTCCCGATTGTCACTCTAAAACCCAGCAGAACTTACAAACCCATGCCAATTTTCCCACAATTCATTTTTTTTTCCACCAAAGGAGGGCACTTCGCCACAATCTCAGCAGCCGAGCATGGCCGTATATGCTCAGCCCAATCTGGTCTCCCCGACCCCCGACAGTGATCTCCGGACCCGACCTATGAAAGGGCATCTCGGATAGACCTGGCGGTTCAGCAGGAGGATTCACCCTCTCCGAGTCTAAAAGTCTATTGGAGGGTCCCTCCATCGCCGGGTACCGGCAATATCGTTGCATGTGTCCTCTTCGCCCGCACCGGAAACAACTCCCCATAAAAGGCCCCCGTGAGTATCGGTGAAATGTCTCTTCCGGTTCCGGACCCCCTCGGCCATAATCGAATTGCTCTATTGGCTGGGCTGGACCCCGCCGCTTTGGCGCACTAACTACCGGATTACCCTTTATCAAACTTGACAGTTTCTGGCAAATTTCCTGAAACATTTGGGTAATGCCAATTTCTCCCAGCCCCCCTCCCTGATCCTGGATCTCCGCCTGTCGGATCGTCACCGATGGCCTCTCTGGAACCCGACCCGGCCGACTCCACGAGGCCAGCCTGGCCGCGCACTCGGCCGCTCGGTGAACGGTGGGTGGATCCTGTAACTCCACTAGCGCTCGGACCTCAGGGTCAGGAAGAGCAGCTAAAAATTTATCTAGTGCCAGTCCGTCCCATGCCTCCCTGTAAGGTCCCGATACGCGATCCTGAATGATTGGTAAATGTCCTGTGCCAGCTCCTGCACTGTCTCACCCGGCTTTAATCTGCGGTGCTGGAGCTGGGACGGCCACCAGATCACAGTTTGCCGCGAACCCAAACCGACGGCTCAACGCCTTGCAAATGTGGGAGCTGGTCAACATCCCCTCCGCGATCACGTTTAACACATCTGCGGCTGGTCCCCGCAATGTTGCCACCAAATTCCCTGTACGTTCCCACTCATTCCACCCGTTTAGTCGGGAAATACACTCAAATTGCGTCAGAAAAGCTTCAAGGCTCCCTGACCCGTCATAATTTACCAGGGGGATCACTTTTCCGGTGGCCCGCTTCTCAGTTTCTCCCTTGTCCAAATCCAGCCCAGGGATCAAACACCCTTGTGGCTGCGT